>NC_077228.1:154174450-154483617 GCF_027887165.1 Monodelphis domestica | reverse complement strand
CATGAAGAGTAAGACATGAATGAAACAATTGACTATTTCAAGAGATATAACATCAGAAGACCTGGATTTAAGGCTAGTTCTGTATGGTTCACTAACTAATTTTGTGACCATGAGAAGTGGAAAAAAAACAATGATAAGAAAATAGCTATTTATTAAGAGCCTACTGTATACCAGGCACTGTAATAAGCACTTTAAAAATGTTATCTCATTTGATTCTTACAACAATATTGGTTGAGTTAGGTGCTAATATTATCCCCATTTTGCAATTTTAAAAAATGAGGCAGAAGAGGTTAAGATACTTCAGTGTCTGAGGTCAGATTTGAACTCTGGCACTTAATGACTCCAGGCCTAGTACTCATTCTAGTGGGCCATCCAGCTGTCTCATCAAAGGGCATATCATTTACATTCCTGGATCTCAGCTTCCTCATCAGTAAACTGAAGGAGTAGAAGGCTACGATCTCTAAGATCCCTTTCCAGGATTAGTACTCTATTATGCTATGACTATAGACAGGGCCATTGAAAAATATTTTATTTTAGAATCTGGTCTTGAATGTTTTACTGTGGAAGATATGTTTTCAGACATGAAGCCAAGGCCCTGAAAGAGACAATAGGCGCCTAATAAACTGTCCTAAGCTTGATTGAATGAATTTACACTTAGAACATTTCAAATGATCCAGCTTCCTCATGTGGGGTGGCTCTCATCCTAATTTCCCTATAAATTCTCCATATAAGATCTGTCTACCCAGACTGGAGGCTTCTGGGCTTTTTATACTTCATGGATAACAGTAAAACCTTGAAGTTATCCCTCTGTTCTATCTCATTCTCTTCCTAAGATATTACTTACTGCTTCCTTTCCTGGTATACTCATACTCAAAAATGTCTTTTGCTCCAATTCTTAATGTGAAAGTACTTCACTGTTAACATGCAGTAGCCTACATATGCCCACTGTGTAGCTTTTATTACCATTTAAGTTATTCTTAATGCAAAACCCTGAAAAAGAAAACTATGACAGATTTGAAATATGTAATCATACATATTAACTTGCTAGAAATATACATTAGATTTTAAAAAATGATTCTGTAGTTCAGATATTCATCTCTTTATTTTAAGTAAAATCTTGTGTCTCTATTCTAGTCATTGGAGCTGATGAAGAATATTTTTTAGTTTCACAAATGTTTGTTATCTTTTTAATTTCACAGTCAGGCAGCACCTTTCTAAACCCTTAGAATGGGACTTAACTGAAAAATGATTGATTCATAATAGAAATGCAAACAAAAACTCTCATTGTTCAATTTTTAAATTTGTTATTCCCCCCTACAGACATTAGCCAGTGTCTGGTCTTTAGCCTTTATATATATGTATATATATAATGTATTTATATATGGAGAGAAAGGAGGAGGAAGAGGAGAGAGAGAGAGAGACAGACAGAGAGAGAGAGAGACAGAGAGACAGAGAGAGACAGAGACAGAGAGAGACAGAGACAGAGACAGAGAGAGAGAGAGAGAATATATTTAGAAAAACTTGGTCTAAAAGATTGGACCAGTTTAAAGGATGGTGACCTGGAACCACATATGGGCAATGAAATAGAGTCTGCCAACAAAGGGTGCCCTGTAATCTCTTTCTGACTAATTGTCTGACTCCCTTATAATAAGTCTGGGGGCTAAGAACTCTGGTTCTTGCTGCTGATTCAGTTGACCCCCAAACCTATTGTTGACTTTCCTGGCTCAGCCTGTGCTAGACTATGCTTCATTCTCACCACAGTGAGAAAGACCTTTCCTAGTGACCTTCTAAGTTAGGCTGCAATGCAAGATTGTTTTAACCCATCCTTTTGTTCATTTTTCCACTCTCAGAATTTGTTTTGAGATATTATTTTCAAGTTGTTTGGAGGGGAATTTGGGAGAGTGCTCAGGTGAGTCACCACTTTGACATCTTCTCTTTATATTTTTATGAGAATCTGTATTTGAAAAAAAAAAAGAATCCTCAATGCTGGCTGTAAACAAAAGCATAAGAATATCATGTTCAAGGAAGAGAAAGGAAAAGATGAGGAAATGAGGACTTTTACCCAAGGTAAACATTAACTTATTAACTTATCAGTGCACCATCTGATAGTACTCAGAAGATTAAGGAGTTTCTCACCAACAGGCATTCAGTTGAGGTAATAGCTAGCTCAGTGTAAGAATTGCATGCCACATCTGGACCTTGAAAGAGATCATATAACTACTGTTGAAGTCACAATTGTAGGTCAGAGTTAGGAACTCCAGACTTCTTTTCATGACTCTATTGTAGAGAAAAAGAAGTTATGACATATTGCTGAATAAAATATCATTGTTCAATTCTGAAATAAGGGGAATATGACACTTTCTTTGATTTATTTGAAGTAAAAGATCAAACTTACTTTGTTTAACTTCACATGACAGATAAGAGACAATATAGTGTAGTAGATAGAGATCTGGCTATGAAGCCAGGAAGACATGGGTCCAAGCCCACTCTCTAATATATACCTGGACAAGTTCTTAACCTCTCAATAATTCTAGGCAACTCTTTTAAGTAACAGAGAAAGTATATTGTAGTTCAGGAACAATGAAATCACAGGTTCAGTCTCTGTCCTAGCAAAAATTAAATAGAAATATATTTTAGCTCAATATGAGGAGAAATTTCTTAGCAATTAATGATTTAGAAGAATGTGAATCACGAGTTTATCATCACTCAAAGTATTCACAATAGAGACTCTATAGCCATTTCTTAGTGATAATATAGAGGGGATTCATGCTTCAGGATCAAACCAGCTAACTGATAAGATTTATTCCAAATCTGAGATTGTATAATCTGGGAAACAAAGGGAGGGTAAAGAAGAAAATATAAATTATAGAGACTATTAAAAATGCTGATATGTCCAAAGATTTGTGGGTATATAAAATAAGTACTATTAGAAGTATGAAGATACTTCTTGATGAATTTCACCAAGTTCATGGACATTCTCATGCAAGGTTAAGGTGGAAAGAAGTTTATCTGATGGTGGACATTAGGAAATGTAGATCTTTGTGTCGTGGACTATATAAGACTGTTCTTGGAGGTCACTCACAGTCTCTTGGAAAAGCTTCCCCATTGAGGACAGAATAAAGTTAAAAGAAGAGTGGGAATTTTTGAGCAGGAAGGGACATTAGAAGCCATCTTAATATAACCTGTATCTGAACAAAAATCTTTATATATATATATATGTATATATATATATATATACATATATATTCAAGCAGATTCTAGATGACCACTTGTCAGGGCTGACAAGTGGTCATCTAGAATCTGCTTGAATACTTCCAGTGATGACTACCTACAAAGGCAGCCCATTTCCCTTTTTGGCAATGTCCCCTTTCCCAATCTTCCCTCCTCCAACTTAAACATCTCAGCTCCTCCAAAGGACCCCCATATCACTCCTGGATGATGACTAGTCAGGACTATTTTTGAGAGCAGATTCCTGGTTAGAAACTAGTATGGCCACTGGCCTATGAGGGAGGTGCCTTCCAGGACCTCTGCTATTCTGTGATTCCTTATGGCAGAGTTTCTAGTCCCCTGCCATCCTTTAAAAAGTGATGTAGGTTGCAGAAAATGGAAAAGGAGACTAAGAATGCCTAATGTGGAAATGTTTGTATCTGGGGCAGTAAATATGGAGTTGCAATGGTCTCCCTGCACGTAGCTGGAATGGAGGGCACACAATGCTTGACAGTAACCAGATTCACTAGGAACAATGTGGAACTCCTTCAGCCCTGACTGACTTGCCAAGACCTCAACAAGATCTTTCCTAATAAGTCTGGTGCTGCATGATTTCCCTCTGAAGGAGTCCCTCCCTCCCCTCTCTCTTTCCCATCCTACCACTCCCCCTCCTCTTTACTGAAGTGGGAGGGAGTGCAAGGAGAGAGGGGGAGAGACCTTCACTTCTTCCTTTGGAGAATAATTCTCATCCCATTCTCTGCTCCCTCTCCTCTTGATCCTTCCCCTTCAAAACATCTGCTCTGTGAATGAACTTGATATGTTTTCCATGGTCATTCTTTAACCTTTATACCAAATATTTTGGGTGCTGTATAGAGCTCCGTACACAACCCAGGTCTCCTGGCCTTGGACACAGAAGCTTAACCTCTCCCCTCTTGGATCCATCTCTGCTGTGTGGAGATCTGTATCCTGCTCATCTGTTTCCCCCTCAAACCCGCCCCCCCCCATCACTTTTTACTCCCCCCCCCCCCCAATCTGGTTGCTAATCCCGCCCCATCTCTGATTTAAAATTTGCATCATTTCACCAGGATCTACCTCCTTTGCTCAGCCCCTCAACCCCGCCCAGCCCCTTTACCTCCACCTCACAACTCTGGGTCCTTGTTAGCCCATCCCCAGACTGACTGAGGGGAAGGTACTTTCCTCTTCTTTAGCGTCCTAGCCTTGTACAAAGAGAGCCCTGTATTGAAGATTAGAATACATCTTGGGGGCCGGGGGAAGGGGTGCAAGGGCACAGCTGTAACTGTAGTACGGAAGGAGGAACAGGCTGTACTGCCCACATCATGTTTCCCAGCAACAAAAAATGTACAATAGATTAGCCCTAACTTGCAAAACAGTTGAGGTGGATCTGTTTGGGTGGGGGTGGAGAGGCATATAGACCAAACCTGGGCTTGATCATTGAGGGGGAACATGGAGAAGCTGTGTCTGGATTGGAAAGCAAAACGATTATTTGGTCAACAGAACATAAGCCACACCTGGCCGGTTCATAACCCCCTACCACCTCCACCGCACACCCTCCGCGGCCCCCCACCTCCTTACTTTCTGACCTTGGTTTACTAATAGGCCTCTTGGCACAGGTGTTGGTCAAGGTCAGCCCTGGGGAAAGAGGGGTTGCTTGGGCCCCCGCCCCTCACCGGAGTGTTGAGGGAAACGGTTACAATTCCCGCCTTGGCCTCGTAGATGATTAACAATTTTCTTTCTGTTAGCCAGGGAGTTAATAGTTATTCAAAGCACTCTTTGATAATGGAGGGTGGAGGTGGAGAGGATGAATGCG
This sequence comes from Monodelphis domestica, assembly GCF_027887165.1. Classification (NCBI taxonomy): domain Eukaryota; kingdom Metazoa; phylum Chordata; class Mammalia; order Didelphimorphia; family Didelphidae; genus Monodelphis; species Monodelphis domestica. The sequence goes on along the minus strand of NC_077228.1, from coordinate 154,478,582 downwards.
TTAACCATTAATCCAGGGATTTGTCATAAAAAATTAGAATGGAACACATACTGTAAGAGAAAAGAAGCCATTCCCCAAAGAAGGGCAGAAGGATAGAGGGTTAGACTGGGCACACCTTGTGGGGATGAAGGGGAAAGGGGTGAGGTAGGGGAGATGTTTGAAGCTTAAGTGCCTGCACAGGACAACCTATGCCCTTGTCTTTGTTGAAGCCTTCCTTTTCTGCTTTCCAACAGCAGTTCACTTCCTCCCAAATTGCTTTGTCCTTTTCATGGCTAATCCCCAAAGTCTCTGAAATGTAGTCGATTTTTTTTTTCTATCTCATTCCATGACTCGGTCTGCCTGTCTTCTTTCTAGTCCGTGTTCTCATTCTTCCTTCTTTCCTTCTCTCTCCCCTCCCCTCCCCTCCTTTCTCTCTCTCCCTCTCCTCTCTTTTCCTCTCCTGCCCTCCTCCCTCTCTCCCTCTCTCGCTTCCTCTCCCTCTCTCTCTACTTCGTTGGAGGGTTGCTCAGAGGAAGGGTATGGGCAGTGATTTCATGGTACTTACAAAAATGAGAGGCTTCTGAGGGCCAGCCAAAGCCAGACAGAGGCTAAGCAGGCTCCCAGCTAGCCTCTCCCTTCACAAGGCTCTTCTTGCCAATGCACTTGCCCTGCCTGACCCCGAAGCAATCTTTCTCCTTCTGGGCACTGCCTGTTATGCTCCCTCATCTGAAATGGCCACATGCTGTAGCAATAGGCAGCTCATTCTTGCTTCAAAGGGGCATAAGGTAGCAGAATAAGTCCTTTCCATGGGACTGGGAATATGTCTTGCTGTAAAGCTGCCAAAACCTGGACTGGGGGAAAGGGGAGGAGAAGCAGGACTCACTAAGCAGTTTCTAGAAACCAGCCTCATGTACCAGGGCATGAATATTCACTACTAGCCATAAGGTAAGTGCTCATTCACAGCAGTGATACTGGCATAATGTCTGACAATTTGATGAGAAACGTTTAGCCAACAGACAATACCTGCAAAGTCCTGTAGGATTTGACCCTAATCCAATATTTCTGAGTATGTTGAAGAGATCTCCTTCACTGTTCTCCCAGCTCCTGGAATCAATGTGCCAAAAACAAAGCTCATCTCCCACTCTAACTCTGCCCCTCCTCTCCTCTCCTCTTCTCTCTCTCTGTCTCTCTGTCTCTCTCTCTGAAAAAAATCCTTACTTTGGATTAGAATCAATATTGTATATTGGTTCCAAGGCAGAAGAGAGGTACGGGCTAGACAATGGAGGCTGGTCAACTGAATTACTCAGGGTCACACTTCTGTATTTTTCTTAATGGCATCACCATCAACCCAGTCACTTCATCTCATAAGCCCAAATACTCATTTGACTTTATCCTCTCTTGGCCTGCCATTTCTCTTTGATGAAGAATTACTTAGAATGAAAAATTCCCTCAGTCATCCCATCCTCTCCTCTTCACTCATGTTGCTTTTAACCTAGTTTAAGTCTTCTGTTGTTCTCCCCTAGACTATTGTACTGGTTTACTGACTGATCTATTGGCCTCCATTGTTATCATATAATTTTTTGACCCATTTATGCCTGAAGAATCTTCCTAAATGCATCACTTTAAATCTTTCTCTCCTAAAAAGCCCTCACTGTTTCCCTATTTTTTTATGGAAAAAAATTAACTCCTGATCATGGTTTTCAGGGCTTTTCACAATTTGGTTCAAAGCTACCTTTTCAACTTTATCTTATACCACTCTTCTCTATATACATATATCTCCATGTGTGGGGTATTCAGGAATGACTAGCACCTCTGGTATGAGGACTTTTGGAGCCCTTTTCAGGGTTGCTAATCTACCTTTAGCATCCACCTTTCACCCAGCTCTTATCTGTGGGTTCAAGAAACTGTAACATGCCTGGTGGTCACACCCTGGTAAAACAGTTTGAGCAGATGGGCAAAGCCAGGCTGAGGTTAATCAATAGGCCACAAACCCATCATTGAGTCAGGGGGGGTTCTATCCCAAGCACATGAAGACTTCCACTAGCTGAATGGGCAGATGAGAACAGTTTGATCCAATGGCCATGAAAGCTTATTGGAATACTTAAAGCTTGGTCAGACATGGAGGATGCCAAGGTCCACCACTGCATTCTGGGTCATCACCAGTCACCATGGCTTTTGTCTTGTCACTGGACTTGGATGACTCTGGAAGAGTGAGTGAGACTGATGACTGCAATTCTGTCTCACTTAAATCTAACTCGGCCACAAGTCCATACATTGCCCTCATGATGCCATTGGACCTCTTCAAAAATAAAAGACAAACAACAACAAGATCTCAGACAAACTGGACTATGCTTTCTGTCCCATATGCTACCTTTGTCCATTTGGATCACCATGTCTTTGCTACATAAATGTGTTATGATTAATAATTAACATTGATTTTCCAGTGACAAGTTTATCAGATTTGTCATCTAGTCTATAAACATATTTGTAGGAAAGCCACCTAACCCTAGAGTTCTGCTTATTTGAGTGAATAGAAACAATACTTCACTGCCTTTTAAAAATGTCTTCTTTCATACTGGCCCCATCTAACCATTTGCCATTTGAACCCCATCTACTTAGGATATATAAGAGTTAAATATACATCTTTTCCAGAAAGGGTCCAAAGTGATCTCTCAAACATGAAGTAGTTGGTGGCACACTAGATAGCATACTAGATATGGAATCAGGAAGCCTAGAGTTCAAATCTGGCCTCAGGAACCTGCTAAATTTATGACTATTGGTAATTAGTTAACTTCTCTCTGCCTCAGTTTCCTTAATTATAAAAGGGGGGGTAATAATAGAATCTACTTTGCAGGATCATTGTGAGGATCAAATAAAGATATTTGCAAAAAACACTTGTCCTAGTGCTTAGCACATATAGTTATATTATTCCCATCCCCTGTGTGACTTGGCTCCAACCTACCTTTTTAGCCTCATTTCATATTATCCTGGCCTGTGCTTTAAATATATCTATATTCTTTAAATACAAGTTGTCCTAATTCTTTGTATTTTCTCATGTTTCATTTCATATATGCAGAATGGCTTCCCACAACATCTCTACCTGTTGAAATTCTACTTATTCTTCAAAGTGCAACTTATCCATGAATCCTTCTTGAATTCTCTTTGTTAGAAGTGATTTCTCTCTCCTGAAATGTCTCATAGCTCATTCTTTGGACTGTCCCAACACAGTTAGGTTCAACTAGAATAGTTATTTACATTCATGTCAAATCTCCCCAAATGGATTGTTAATTCCTTGAGGATAGAGACTCTGCCTTATTTCATCTTTATATCTCTTTAGCCACCTAAATACTGAATAAATGATTATTGACTGACCATCTGATGGATTTGGTATAGAACTACAACTATAGTAGATACTTAAATAAGTACTTGTTGATCAAAAGTTTAAATAAATATCTGTATTGTTCTTTGTATTAGATAAAAACTGTTGACCATATTCACATTGACAAAAGCTTAGATCTCTTAAATACCCTCTTGGTGAGATTAATTTGATAGGATTCAGACAGGATTTAAAGCATCTTTCTCTATTGTACATCAAGGAGTAAGGTTCTAAAAATGATGGCATAAGGGCCAAAAGGTGCCCACCATAAGGATTCCTGCCTCTTAGAAACTTAGTAATATATATCTTGAGCCAGGTCTAATGTCTGTAATGGTGATGACTAGAAAAATGATTCCCAATACGGATCCTCAAAAGTCATGGTTGGGTTGTAAACCATCACCTACCACTGGTAGATAGCCTCCCTTGTGTGTACTATGAAGACAAAATCATCAGGTTGTAGGTAAGGCCAGAAGCACAGAATATACTACAAACATTCTGCTGGAATCCCCACCATGGCACCTTGAGGTTGTGTTCCAGACTCTGCTAGAGACACCCAAAAGGTTAGACCGTCTGTCTGATAACCACAAGCTGAAGATCAAAATAGTTAGGAAACCCGAGGAATCATATCCTGTGTCTGTGGTTGACTGTTGCTGGCTTCTAAAATAAATTGTTGGGGTTTTTTTGTGGAAAGTACAGATATATAACTAATACTTGCTGCTACTTTGGGTAAATCATTCACCTCTCTGAGCCTTTGTTTCCTCATTGTAAAAAGTTGCTCACCTAGAATGGGTGTCCTCAAACATTTTATGTGTGTCACAAACTCCTTTTCCATCTGGTGTAGCCTATGAAAACCATCTCCAAGTTTTTAATGTTTTAAGTTCCTAAAATAAAATACACAGGCTTACAAAGAAAACTAATTATATTAGAAAATGGTTAGACTTCCAGTCAAGATGGCGGTTTAGAAGCAGCAAAATATCAGACCTCTGAAAACCTTTCCTTACCGGTCACAAACTGAATGCTCCAATGGGACTGAAATTCAAACTTAACAACAGGACAGAGCCGGGGAACCCTTCTTCTGGACTCAAATCAAAAGGTACGCCCCCCAAAAGCCAGAATCCTAGAACACTTGGGTCTAAGGGGAAGGCAGAAGGAAGGTCCCAGGATCCCTACCCCATAATCCAGAGCGCTGAGCCCACAGCAGCAGCGGGAACCTCAGGGCCATCAAAGATGCTGTTCTGAAGGGCATACCTTGAAAGCAACCTGGGCCAGTCTCAGGGTGTCCAACACAGATGGCAGGGAAGCAGCCTAAGAGAGATGGGGGGAGCCTGTAGCCCCGTGGCTTGGTCCTTCCATTGGAGTCTCACCGGAGGTTTTTGCCTCAGGGCACATCCAGACCAACCCAGTTGAACATAATCTGATCAGGAGCCCTCAGAGCTCAGAGAGGCCAGGATCCCTCCCCCCCTAGAGTGAAGGGCCTCCAAAAGGACAGGAACCTCCAGGTGGGCAAAGGCACTGGGGTACTTTGCGGACAGTGCTGTGCCAGGCCCAGAGCGTGGAAGTAAGGCAGCAGAGAAGCAACTGGAGAGAAGTGAGAGCAGTAACATCTGAAACGCCACCAGGCAGGGGAGGGAAGACCCTGGGCTTCCCCAGGAAGACAGTGCAGCTGTGGAGAATGGACAATTTGCCTGGGGCTAAAGCCTCGGATCATCAGACAGATACACTGAGAGCCAGTCCTCCTCACTCAGATTTCTGACTGGAAAGGGGAAGAAAAATCATAGAAATGGCAAACAGTGAAGAAGTTCAACAGCCTCAAAACACCAAGAAAAGCAAGAAGAAGGGGGTGACTTTGGACACATTTTATGGAACAAAAATACTAAATACAGAGGAGATAGAAGAGGAAACACAAACAAATGCTCCAAAACCTTCCAAAAGAAATGGAAATTCTCCACAAACTCTTGAAGAATTTAAGTTGGAAATTATAAAAAAAAATGGAAGCCTTCTGGTAGGAAAAATGGGAAACAATGCAAAAGGAACTCAGCAATCTGAGGGACCAAAATATGCAAATGCAGAAACAGCTCGAAGCCTCAAAAAACAGGTCAGACCAAACTGAAAAGGAAAACCAGTCTTTAAAGGTCAGAATCAGGCAACTGGAAGATAATGATCTTGCAAAAGAGCAAGAGTTAATAAAGCAAAGTCAAAAGACTAAAGAATTAGAAGATAACATAAAATATCTTACTGTCAAGGTGACAGACCTGGAAAACAGAGGAAGGAGAGACAATCGGAGAGTCGTTGGTCTACCAGAAAAGCCAGAAATAAATAGTAATCTTGATACCATAATACATGATATCATCAAAGAAAACTGCCCAGAGATTTTAGAACAAGGCGACAAAATATGCATTGAAAGAGTTCACAGAACACCCTCTACACTGAATCCCCAAAAGACAACTCCCATGAATGTAATTGCCAAATCCCAAAGCTTCCAAGCAAAAGAAAAAATCTTACAAGAAGCAAGAAAAAGGCAATTTAGATATAAAGGAACACCAATCAGGGTCACATAGGACCTAGCAATTTCCACTCTGAACGACCATAAGGCATGGAACATGATATTCAGAAAAGCAAGAGAGCTGGGTCTTCAACCAAGAATCAGCTATCCATCAAAACTGACTATATACTTCCAGGGGAAAGTATGGGCATTCAACAAAGTACAAGATTTCCAAGTATTTGTAAAGAAAAGACCAGAGCTCTATGGAAAGTTTGACAACCAAACACAAAGAGCAAGGGAAACTTGAAAAGATAATATGAAGGAAAGGGAAAAGGAGAAAAATGCTATCTTTTTCTTTTATTCAAACTCTCTTCTATAAGGACTACATTTATGTCAAATTATATATATTAATATGTGGGGAAAAGTTGTATGCATCATTAGAGTAGTAAGAAAAATCATGCATAGGGAAAGTTTGGGACAGCAAGATGATATGGAGAAAGGGAGGGATAGAAAGAAAAAGGGAGGGGGGAATAGTTGATGGTACTAAGATATACTCCAAGAAATAGAAAAAAAAACTAAATAGAATAATCATTCTCACACAAAGATACACATTAGAAGGGGAGGGGAAGAAATATCCTATAAGAAGGAGAGGAAGAGAGTTTTTACTTAAACCTTACTCTCAGTGAAATCAACTCTGAGAGGGAAGAGCATCTAGACCCATTGGGATCTTGAATTGTATCTTATCCAACAGGGTAAGGGAAAACCAAGTGGGAGGAGGGGGGAGGGAACAAAAAAAGGGAGGGAAGGAAAGGCGGGGAGGGGAAGGGAACAAAAAGGGAGGGGCTAGAAAGGGAAACATATCAAGGGAGGGGACTAGGGGGACTGTTTTATTTTTTTTAACATTATTTTATTTGGTCATTTCCAAACATTATTCATTGGAAACAAAGATGATTTTCTTTTCTTCCCTTCCCCTCCCCCACCTCTCCCATAGCCGACATGTAATTTCACTGGGTATCACATGTGTTCTTGATTCGAACCCATTTCCATGTTGTTGGTATCTGCATTAGAGTGTTCATTTAGAGTCACTCCTCAGTCGTATCCCCTCAACCCTGGCAGTCAAGCAGTTGCTTTTCATCAGTGTTTTTACTCCCACAGTTTATCCTCTGCTTGTGGATAGTGTTTTTTAGATCCCTGCAGATTGTTCAGGGACATTGCATTGACACCAATGGAGAAGTCCATTACCTTTGATTGTACCACAGTGTATCAGCCTCTGTGTACAATGTTTTCCTGGTTCTGCTCGTTTCACTCTGCATCGCTTCCTAGAGGTTGTTCCAGTCTCCATGGAATTCCTCCACTTTATTATTCCTTTTAGCACAATAGTATTCCATCACCAACATATACCACACTTTGTTCAGCCATTCCACAATTGAAGGGCATCCCCTCATTTTCCAATTTTTTGCCACCACAAAGAGCGCAGCTATGAATATTCTTGTACAAGTCTTTTTCCTTATTATCTCTTTGGGGTACAAACCCAGCAGTGCTATGGCTGGATCAAAGGGCAGACAGTCTTTTATCGCCCTTTGGGCATAGTTCCAAATTGCCCTCCAGAATGGTTGGATCAATTCACAACTCCACCAGCAATGAAGTAGTGTCCCTACTTTGCCACATCCCCTCCAGCATTCATTACTTTCCATATCTGTCATGTTAGCCAAATCTGCTAGGTGTGAGGTGATACCTCAGAATTGTTTTGATTTGCATCTCTCTGATTAGAAGAGATGTAGAACATTTTTTCATGTGCTTATTAATAGTTTTAATTTCTTTGGCTGAGAACTGCCTGTTCATTTCCCTTACCCATTTATCAATTGGAGAATGGCTTGATTTTTTGTACAATTGATTTAGCTCTTTGTAAATTTGAGTAATTAAACCTTTGTCAGAGGTTTTTATGAAGATTGTTTCCCAATTTATTGCTTCCCTTCTGATTTTAGTTACATTGGTTTTGTTTATACAAAACCTTTTTAATTTGATGTAGTCAAAATTATTTATTTTACATTTTGTGACTCTTTCTAAGTCTTGCTTGGTTTTAAAATCTTTCCCTTCCCAAAGGTCTGACATGTATACTATTCTGTGTTCACCTAATTTACTTATAGTTTCCTTCTTTATGTTCAAGTCATTGACCCATTCTGAATTTATCTTGGTGTAGGGTGTGAGGTGTTGATCCAAACCTAATCTCTCCCACACTGTCTTCCAATTTTCCCAGCAGTTTTTATCAAATAATGGATTTTTGTACCAAAAACTGGGGTCTTTCAGTTTGTCAAAGACTGTCTTACTGAGGTCATTTACACCAAGTCTATTCCACTGATCCTCCTTTCTGTCTCTTAGCCACTACAAAATTGTTTTGATAACCACTACTTTATAGTATAGTTTGAGATCTGGGACTGCAAGTCCTCCTTCCTTTGCATTTTTTTTTCATGATTTCCCTGGATATCCTTGATCTTTTGTTCTTCCAAATGAACTTATTTATGTTTTTTTCTAATTCAGTAAAGAAGTTTTTGGTAGTTCAATGGGTATGGCACTAAATAAGTAAATTAATTTGGGTAGGATTGTCATTTTTATTATGTTAGCTTGTCCCACCCATGAGCAATCAATGTTTTTCCAGTTTTTTAGATCTAGTTTTAACTGTGTGAAAAGTGTTTTGTAGTTGTGTTCATATAGCTCCTGTGTTTGTCTAGACAGATAGATTGCTAAGTATTTTATATTGTCTAGGGTGATTTTGAATGGTATTTCGCTTCTAATTCTTGCTGCTGAAATGGGTTAGAGATATATAGAAATGCTGATGACTTATGTGGGCTTATTTTATATCCTTCAACTTTACTAAAGTTGTTAATTATTTCGAGTAACTTTTTGGTTGATTCTCTAGGATTCCTTAAGTAAACCATCATATCATCCGCAAAGAGTGATAGCTTGGCCTCCTCATTGCCAATTTTAATACCTTCAATTTCTTTTTCTTCTCTAATTGCTACTGCTAGTGTTTCTAGTACAATGTTAAATAATAGAGGTGATAATGGGCATCCTTGTTTCACTCCTGATCTTATTGGGAAGGCTTCTAGTTAGGGGGACAGTTTTAAAGTAAATCACTGGCGTAAAAGGTTATAGTTAAAGAAGAAAGGTCAGAATTATGGTAGGATATAAAAATGCCAGGGAGTCCACAAGTGAAAATCATAACTTTGAACATGAATGGGATGAACTTACCCATAAAATGTAGACGAATAGCAGGATGGATTAGAATCCAAAACCCTACCATATGTTGTCTTCAAGAAACACACATGAGGCAGGTAGACACTCACAAGGTCAGAATTAAAGGATGGAGTAAGACATTCTGGGCCTCAACTGATAGAAAGAAGGCAGGAGTTACAATCATGATATATGACAAAGCCAAAGCAAATATAGACCTGATTAAAAGGGATAGGGAAGGTAGATATATTTTGTTAAAAGGGACTATAGATAATGAGGAAATATCACTAATCAACATGTATGCACCAAATGGTATAGCATCCAAAATTTTAATGAAGAAACTAGGAGAATTGAAGGAGGAAATAGACAGTAAAACCATATTAGTGGGAGATTTGAACCAACCACTATCAAATTTAGATAAATCAAACCAAAATATAAATAAGAAAGAGGTAAAAGAGGTGAATGAAATCTTAGAAAAATTAGAGTTAATAGACATATGGAGAAAAATAAATAGGGACAAAAAGGAATACACCTTCTTCTCAGCACCACATGGCACATTCACAAAGATTGACCATACACTAGGTCACAGAAACATGGCACACAAATGCAGAAAAGCAGAAATAATAAATGCAGCCTTTTCAGACCACAAGGCAATAAAAATAACGATCAGTAAAGGTACATGGAAAACCAAATCAAAAACTGCTGGGAAAATTGGAAGACAGTGTGAGAAAAATTAGGCTTAGATCCACACCTCACACCCTACACCAAGATAAATTCAAAATGGATGAATGACTTGAACATAAAGAAGGAAACTGTAAGAAAATTAGGTGAACACAGAATAGTATACATGTCAGACCTTTGGGAAGGGAAAGATTTTAAAACCAAGCAAGACTTAGAAAGAGTCACAAAATGTAAAATAAATAATTGTGACTACATCAAATTAAAAAGGTTTTGTACAAACAAAACCAATGTTTTGAATTGATCCAACCATTCTGGAGGGCAATTTGGAACTATGCCCAAAGGGCAATAAAAGACTGTCTTCCCTTTGATCCAGCCATAGCACTGCTGGGTTTGTACCCCAAAGAGATAATAAGGAAAAAGACTTGTACAAGAATATTCACAGCTGCGCTCTTTGTGGTGGCCAAAAATTGGAAAATGAGGGGATGCCCATCAATTGGAGAATGGCTGAACAAATTCTGGTATATGTTGGTGATGGAATACTATTGTGCTAAAAAGAATAATAAAGTGGAGGAATTCCATGGAGACTGGAACAACCTCTAGGAAGCGATGCAGAGTGAAAGGAGCAGAACCAAGAAAACATTGTACACAGAGACTGATACACTGTGGTACAATCGAAGGTAATGGACTTCTCCATTAGTGTCAATGCAATGTCCCTGAACAATCTGCAGGGTTCTAAAAAACACTATCCACAAGCAGAGGACAAACTATGGGAGTAAAAACACCGAGGAAAAGCAACTGCTTGACTACAGGGGTTGAGGGGATATGACTGAGGAGTGACTCTAAATGAACACTCTAATGCAAATACCAACAACATGGAAATGGGTTCAAATCAAGAACACATGTGATACTCAGCTATGGGAGAGGTGGGGGGGGGAAGAAAATGATCTTTGTCTCCAATGAATAATGTTTGGAAATGACCAAATAAAATAATGTTAAAAAAAAAAAAGAAAACAGTTATAAAATATTGAAAAAACCCTCCAAGTTCCTAGACTGTTTCAGATGTATCCATAAGTTTCCTAAGGGGTCTTTGGTCCCCAGATTAAGAACCTCTGGACAGGAAGATCTTTAGGGCTCCTTCCATCTCTGACAATCCATGATTCTATGACATATTTGCTGCTCCCTAGGCATCATCATTTATATACAGGAAAATGAAATCAGATTGAATGTCTTGGAGGCTGAGAGGGAATCTGGAAGTTCAGAATGGGAATGGCACCATGAACTAATCTACTATGTGGAATAGTACTTATATTGCTAAATTGGGTAAAGATGTACCTCAAGACAGCCTTTGCCTATCACGATGAAGCATAGGTTTTTATGTCTTGAGTTTACTTTAGCAAAGGAGAGATCATTGTATTCTCAACTAGACATCCAGAGATATGCAATGGATTTCTTCTTAAAGGATTTCCCCCATAATATCACATATCACAATTAGACAAAAAGCCTTTTGGACCAAACTCACCATTATATATTATAGATGGTCAAAGAAATGAGGTTGAAGCTGTGCCTAATAAAACATTAACATAATTAAGCAAATTAAGTGCCAACTACTGTTTGGCATTTGCTGCTTAAAATACTCAGTTGTCCTACTATATTATTACCCATATCTCACCCCTTAATTGTGGATGTATCCTCAGGCTCTATCTTAAGCCCTCTTCGGTTTCTGCTTTCTACCCTCTTTCTTGGTGACCCCATCAGCACCCACAGGTTCAAATATTCTCTCTGTACACAACTCCCAGATCTATATATCCAGCCCTAGTCTCTCTCCTGAACTCCAATCCTGCATCACCACTTCCAATTGGATATTTCAAACTGAATTATCCCATAGACATCTTGGATTTAACTTGTCTAAAATGGAACTTATTATATAACCTCTTATCCCACCCCCACCCCCAACAAAAAATAATTTGAAACTCTTCTGAGCTTCTCTTACTGACCAGGCCACTACCATCTTTCTAGTCACATAAGTTCAGAATCTCAGTGTCATTCTCAACTCCTCATTCCCATTCACCTCACATGGACAGCTAGTTTTCAAATCCTGTCACTTCTGCTGCCATATCTCTTGTGTCAGTCCAAAGTCAATACTCTACTTCAGGCCCTCATCTGGATTATTATAATAGCCTTCTTGCCGGCCTCCCTGACTCAAGTCTGTGCCCACTCTAATACATCCTCCGCACATTTGCCACACTGATTTTTCTAAAGTACAGGTTTGTGCATTCACTCCTCTTCTCAATAAATTCCAGTAGTTCTCTAGTACCAAAATAAAATAGAACCCTTCTGTGGCATTGAAAGTCTTTCATAATCTGGTCCCAACTTATCTTTCTACCTTGGTACATTGCTTTCTTTTATGCGGGGATCTCCATTTCCTTCTGTGAAGATGGGATTAACTCTTTCTCCCAAATGATCACATGGGGGAATGGTGAAGAGTGGGATTCATTCTCTCCTGTCCATTTTTAGATTTAATCACCAGAAGCATATATACCCCAATTATCCTTAAGAAAGGGGCGGTCTGTGACCCATGTGTGGGAAAGTGGGTGATGAATCAGAACCCATTGACTGCTTTTGATTTTCCTTCAGGACTACCACATGGGTGACTGAAAAGGCTGACTCCTTTTCCTGCCTTTCCTGGAGATACTAGTCTCTGGAGAAGTCCCTCCTCTTGGAGAAAGCCTCAAGGCTAAAATCCTTATTAAATTTACATTTGGCCCTCTTTTGCTGGGGCGTCTGAAGCCTTGCCTTGTCCAGACTGGGCTGGAGTAACTGTCTCTGATTTCCTTACTTTCACTCTTTCCCTCTATTTTATAAATAAATTGCTATAAAGTCATTCTGACTTGAGTAATAATTTTCTGGCAACCACACTCTTACATATTTATTCCAAGCCTTAAATTTTTAACCCTAATACTTCTCTGTTCCTATGCCCTGCATCCCCCACTCCACCCCACTCCTGCATGCTTGCATTATAGCCCCTTCTGACCCTCACATCTTAGAATCTAGACCTTTCCTGATGACATCCTGCCTCCAATGACTAATGCCTTCCCTTCCAATATCACCTCAGCTCTATTTTATATATACTTACTATATATTATGCCCAATTAGAATGTAAGCTTCTTGAGGAAAAGGGATATTTTGCTTTTTTCTTTGTGTCCTTTGCCTCTAGCATAGTGCCTGGAATATATAGGCACTTAATGCTTTTTGCGTGATCAATTTTAAAGCTTTTTACTTTGCAGCAAAGAGGTTTTTCTCTGTGTAGATACAGCATTCCATTAAAATGCAGGATCCTATCATTAGAGGCTTGCCAATGAAAGCAACACTGAGGTTCTTCCTCATACCCATCAGACTGGGCAAAGATGGCAAAAGAAAATAAAAATGATAAATGTTGGAAGTGTAGTAGGAAAACAGGCACATTAAATGCATTCCGGATGGAAATGTGATTTGGAATGGCCTTTCTGGAAAGCTATTTGGAACTATATCCAAAAGTCACTTGACTATGAATATCATTGATCCAGCAATATCACTACAAGGTCTAGTCTCCAAAAACAGAGAGAGAGAGAGAGTAAAAAGACTCATATATACAAAAAATATTTAAAGAAGCTATTTTTTTAATGGCAAAGATTTGGAAACTAAGGGGATTCCCATCAATTTGTGAAATGTCAACAAATTACAGTATATGAAAGTAATAGAATACTGTTGTGCCATGAGAAATGACAAAAGGAGTGGTTTCAGAGAAATCTGGGAAGAGTTATGGGAATGGATGCCACCAGGAATGAGTCAAAGCAAATATAAAGACAAAAACTTTGAAAGACTTAAGAACTCTGATCAATACAATGAATAGCCATGATTCCAGAAGACTAATGATTGGCTATATGATGATCCATGTTCCATTGGCGTGAATAAAGCATCCAAATGTCTCACCCTAGACTCAGATGGTATAAAATACACAGATGAAATGGGTGTTAAATGGGATATTACACATTTTGGACGTGGATTTGGAATAACACTTGTGATACAGACTGTGCAGACTGAAGTATAAATCTACAATGATAATTTTAGGTGAAATTGTGGGCCACTATTTAGAACAAACCAAAAAATTATACTACATCTTTTCAAAATTGTCCCCCCCAAATTTCTCCAAATAAGCTGTTCTTTCCTTCTTAAAAAATATGCTATCCAACTTCTGATAGAAAGAATACAAACTAAATATTTAAAATGAAACACATTTTCGACACAGCCATGTGGAAATTTGTTTTGCTGACTATACATATTTGCCACAAGGGATTTCTTTTTCATTTTTTCAAAATGGGGGTGGGAGGAAGAGAAAGTAAATAATTGTTCATTGAAAAAAAAGTTGGATACAAACTCCTTGAAGACAGGATTACCATTTGATTTTTGCCATTGTATGCCCCATGTCCTTGACCCATAGTAGGCACTTAGTAAATTATTGTAGAATTGAAGCTGAGTTTAAAAAAAAAATCCAAACCATTGAACCAAAAGTTTCAAAATAAAATTTTTTTAAGTTCTAACATGTTATATATTTTGCTTTGTAAGAAAGGCATTCTAATGTATATGAGATATACATGTATGCATGTATATTTATATATATGTATTAGTTCCTCATATGAAGGTTGAATCACACTTGTACTACCTTGCTCACCAGTTAAAGGAAAGTATTTTATAAAACTTTCATGCTATGTGGACATTATGCCATGATATTCTCATTGGATTATGAGCTCCTTGAGAACAGCCTGTCTTCAGCTTGTATATGTGTGTGTTTACACACAGACAAATATTTGTTGCTGTTGTCATTTCAATCATCTGTAACTATTCATGAGGGTTTTTTGGCAAATATCCTGGAGTGGTTTGCCATTTCCTTCTCCGGCTCATTTTATAGATGAGGAAACTGAAGCAAACAGGGTTAAGTGACTTGCTGAAGGTCACACAGCTAGTAAATGTCTAAGGACACATTTGAACTTGGGTCTTCCTCACTCCAGGTCCAGCATCACCTGTCTATATATGTGTGTGTGTATAATATATGCATATATATTATATGTATGTAGACACACATGAATATATGTATAAGCATGTATATATTTATATTCCTAATTAGGTGGCATCATTCTTATTTTATGGAAAACCAAGTAGAATTGTTTAGGGCAGTCATAAGGTCTTTATCTTCATAAACTAGTAATAATATATTATGTGCAATAATATATTAATAATATCAATATATAATATTCTATATACCAATAATACAATATATCTTTATATACAAATACCAATATATCTATATATACCAATATATCACTACTATACCAATATATACCAATCATATAATAATTTACTATTAATGATATACTATTATATTATAATGTAAAAATAATAACAATTATAACAGTTTATATTTACCTATTGAGCCAGTCAATAGGCATTTTTTAAGCTCTGCTGTGTGCTGGGCACTGTGCCAGAGATGCAAAAAGAGGCGAAAGATGGTCACCATTCTCCTTTTTAAAAAAAATCATTTTATTAAAAATTTTTTCCATGGTGACATGAGTCTTGTTGTCTCTCTCTCCTCTTCGCTCCCCCCAAGAGTTTATAAACAATTCCACTGGGTTATACATATATTATCACTCAAAACCTCTTTCCATATTCTTCATGGGTGGTTCCTGTTCACAAGGAGTTCCCAGTTTCATGTGGAGCTCCCTTTATAATGTATATATAGCACTTTTAACTTTATGGAACACTTTGCTCAAAGACATATTATTGAGTAGGTGGCACAAATATGATTACTCATTTATAAAAGAAACCCAAACTCAAGGACACTAAGAGAGTCACCCAGGTTCTTGTCACCAATGAGTGTCGGAGTGGAGGCTTGAACTTGCCTGGACACTAGTGCTTGAAACCCTATGCCAATCTGTTTCTCATTGTTGGGAAGGTTTAGGAAAAAAAATATATTGAAAGTTTAGATGACTATATTCATTATTCATGTTTATTAAGCCTTTCTGCCAGGAGAATTTATGGTTTCTAATAAGTATGTTGCTTATAAATCACCAGGGGGTAAGGAAAGGATCACTGAAAATTACCAAACTCATTTTGATTAGGAAAAGTTATTTTATATGAAGGGAAATAGAGTGATTTGCCCTTCTGGTAGTCACAATGTAACAGATCTATATGCATAAGCACTCTGACCCTATCCTGGTCAATTTGAGACCATTGCTGGCCAATCAATTGCCTTGATAAAACTCCAAAATAGATCTTCCCATGAGCCAAAGGAATACTGTCTTTCTACATCATCTTCCACCTTGAACTGAGGTCATTATTTAGAATTCTTTTTTCCTTCACATTAAATTTTCATGTCATACCTGAGAGGAAAGGAGAGAATGGGTAGCATTTTCACATGTTCAAAATTGCACTTGAGATAGGGCAGAAAAGTCACTCTCAGGACAAGACAAGTGAATTTAAGAATTGATCTAGGACTAAACAAGGGGAATTCTTCCTTGTCCTTATTCTAGTCCATGGCTCAAATTAGACAAAGATGGTCAGGCTTACTGAGCCAAAGGGTCACAGATTTAAAGCAAGACTCAGAGACCTTTGAGGTCATCAAGTGGGAGTCCTTCATTGTACCAATGGGAAATCTGTCACTTAACCAAGATTACACAGGCAGTAAATGTAATATGAACACATCTCTGACTCCAAATCCCATGCCCTTTACTTAAAAACAAAACAAAACACTTTCCTTCCATCTTGGAGTCACTATTGTGTGCTGGTTCCAAAGAAGAAGATCAGTAAGGACTAGCCAATGGGGATTAAGTGACTTGCCCAGGATACACAGCTAGAAAGTGTCTGAGATCAGATTTGAACCCAGCACCTCCCATCTCTAGGTCTGGCTCTCAATCCACTGAACCACCCAGCTTCCCCCCATGCCCTTTACTTTGTACTAGATTGTTGGAAAGAGAGATAAAACCTTAGCTGAGTTTCCCAGAGCATCTGTTCTCTTCTACCATACTAAAAAGTGATACCATACCACAACTAAATGCCATTCATAAATACATACCAACTAAACACCTATACCATAATTAAATTCCAACTAAATATAGACCACAACTAAGAAAGTTCTACTATACTAAAAATTTATGGCCTGAGTTTTGGCCCAAAGCATTTCCTCTATCTCGTGTTTTTTTTTTCCTCTGCCCCATATTTCCTTCCACTTAGGGATCAGGAACCTTTATCCTGCTATGGGAAGAAAGGGATAAAACAAGATTGGGATGCTTCTTAAATATTAATATTAAATATTAAATAAAGCAAACATTTGTTAGTAAAGTGTATGTATACACCTCTTGTATCCTAAGATCCTACAGGGGAGAAATATTTAAATTGTGGAAAATTTCTCGGACTGTGCAAGCCACTTTGGAAACAGGTAACCACATATACAGTTTGAAATTTTAGAATGAGGAGAGAAAAGGATTATCTGGTTTATGAAGAATTTCTCCATTGTATCCCCTAATTTTTAATACTTCAAAAAACCAATAAAAATCATTTTCTTGAGTGAACCAGAATAATAGGATCAGAGATTTGAGGCTAAAAGGGAAATAAGAGGACATCTAGTCTTAATTCCTTCATTTTACAAATGGAGAAACTGAGGCCTGAAGGGATTAAATGACTTAGTCAAGGTCTAGATGACTTTTAAGGGCCCTTCCAGCTCAGATGTTTCATGCTTCTATTATTCTATGGTGAGATGAGCCCATCTTTCATTTTTGCAATGCTAATTACTTTGCCGTTGGCTCATTCCCCAAAGTGGCCACAAAAAGCAAATGACATATAGTTGAATGTTCTTTCCAATATATATGATATACTGCATTGGAGGGCCTTTCAAATGAGACACAGTTAAACTAACAGAATGCAATGCCTTCTGTTTTAAAAGGATTTTTTTTGAAGGAGGAAGGGAGGCCTGAACTTGTATTAATATAGTGAGCTAGTTAAGAAATGATGGGAAACTTCTGCAATTTAAAATTTGAGATCATTATGAAGAGTATAAGGAGATTAAAGTAGCTTATTTGGGATCACACAAATAGTGTGTATCAGAGGTGGGACACGAACTGAATGGAATTCTTCTTGCCCTCTATTCTCAATACCATACTGTAAATATATAGGAAAACCTATTCACAGTTAAATAAATCCAGCCTCCAAATAATGATTACTAAGTTGGTGTTCCTCTCTCCCACAAAAAATAATAGCCTTCAACTCCAACAAAATGTTTAATAAACACTCATTAGAGTTTTAGAATAGCCCTTTGAGCTCAAAATGATTATCCCTTTTTACAGGTAAAGAAACTGAGTCACAGAGGTTGAAAGAGGTGCCTAAAGCCATGCTACAAGCAAGAGACCCGGCCAGGGTTAAAACTCAGACTTGTTGGCTCCTCATCTGTTATGTAGCTTCATGGAATCTGCTGGGATTGCTCAGAATTCCCAGTGAGTTATCCCATGACTTAACTTTCCAGGGAACTAAAAAGAAAAAAAAAACACTGTCCCAAAGCTAATCACTAATTCTTCCCAAAAATCTGTGGTCTGGGGTTGATTCTTGTCCTCTGGTTCATGCAGCATCATGACAGGAAGATGAAGATCAAGGCTTTGGCAGAAGGAAAATGAGTAAACCAAGGTCAGTTTTGCATCATTTCTACTTTCTCTGTTTATGGAAGTTGTCTCAATGGTAAACTACACATCACCAGAGATGGATTAGCAAGGAGTTCAGGGAAGCTTGGGATTTGCTGTTTCCACCTCAAATTCAACCAACATTTGTAAAACATATGGTACACTTTTCCATTCCTCTGCCCAACTGGTAATGACCAGAATCAGCATGGAAGTGACATTCTTTACCTTTTTATTTTTACTTTGTGGAAAGGAGGGAATGGAAGATAGTCTTTGTATGAACCATAAGGATAAAAATAGAAAGGCAGTAGTTCTGGACTGCTAATGGATATGGCACCATTTCCTTATTGTAAGCCTCCTGAGAGACTCCTTGGAGATTATCATCTGGTGGCTAGAAAATTCAAATGTTGCTGAAGAAGTTAGCTTCCACCTCAGGACAGTGACTCCACAGAGGAGATCTAGACTGAAATATTCTCTTTTACTAAGTGGGGGCACCAATAATTGCAACTGACCATAGAATTGAAGAGTATATTTGTTTCTAAAGTGCCTGTGCTCTCTAGAGAAGATTGTGGTAGCTGCCAACCACAATCATAGTTGATTGCAAAATACATAATAGTGCCAGTTCAATCAATTCAATTGATTCCAAAAATATTTTCAAAGTACCTACTGTGTGTCAAGTACTTCAATAGATACTAAGGAAGAACCAAGTTTAGATAAGAGACAGCCCATATATGCGACTACATGAGAAAAACTCTGCCTCACATTCCTACTAGCTGTGTGACCAGGGGCAAGTCATCTAACTGCTGGGAGCCTCAGGTCTCTGAAGGGCCAAAGGGCCTCTGAAGCTTGGACTCAATGGCCTCTAATATCCCTTATATCTCTAAATCTGTGATTCTTGTCTTCATGAAGGTTGTACTCTAAGACAAGGGATAATACAAATACAAAATTATCCTATATAACTATTCAAGAATGCAAAGTGTCCTGTGAAATCCCAATGGGAAAGTTGCTACCAATTGGAGAGATCAAGGAAGCAGTCAAAGAAAAAGAGGCATCTGAGTTAGGCACTAAAGAATAAGAACTTTACTAGTTAAGAATGGGAGGGAGAATACTTCAGGCATAAGAAACAGCATAAATAATGCAAGGAGGGAGGGAAATAAAAGTACATTTGGAAGACAATGACTACTCTAGTTTGGGGAGAAGATTTCTGACTTCTAAATGAAAGAGGACTAACTAGCATGAAAGAAGGCTAAAAAAGTGGGGTGACCCTGCATTATGTAGAGCCTTGAATATTAAACAAAGAGTCTGATTTAATCAGTAGGGAATAGTGCCACCAGAATATTTTGAGTAAAGGAAGGATATGTACTTTGCACTGAAATGAAAGAATTATCATCATCATCATCTTTATCGATATTGTCCTGATATTGATAAGAACTCTACATAACTTTATAGTCTATGAAGCACTTTCCTCATAGCAACACTTTACAGTAGGTAGAGCAAATATTATAATGTTCATTGTATACATTTTTTATAAAAAGCTTAAAGGAGTAAAGTGACTTGTAAAAGTTGGTAATGATAGCTGTTGTGGGAGAAAAGGGAAGCAGGAAGATTTAGTAGGAAGGTCTTGTAGATAGGTGGTTGGTAATGAAAACTTGTACTAGGTTTTGTATCCATGAGAATAGAGAAGAGTGGCAAAGAGAAACTATTGGGGGATATCCTCCTTAAGGGATCAGGAGGAGACATGAAGAAGAAGGCAGAGGAAGAATCAGTAGAGTTTCTTGTTTGAAAGCAAAAATGGAGAGAGAAACCAGAAAAAGTGTAATTGACATTTTCAGATGCTTTATAGAAGTCATTCTGGATGAAGATTGAATAAAAACCATTGGATTGGACTAGAATTAGGTCATTAGATACCAGTGAGAGTCCAATTTCAGTAGACTGATGGGAATGGAAGTAGATTACCAAAGGTTGAGGAGATAGTGGGTGGTGAGGAAGATGAAACAATGGGTGTAGATATCTTTTCCAAGAAGTCTGGCAGTAAAAGGGAAAAAAGGATAATTAAGTGGAAGGATGAAGGAAAGGCTTATATTGGCTCAACTCTATCTAATCTGGCAACGACTAAACTGTTCCCAAGATTAAATTTAAAAAAAAATAGATTAAATAAAAACTGTACTATATGTACTCATAAATATAATACTGAAACTTGTAACATTTTAAATCTTTAAAAATAGAGTGCACACTCTATATGAAGCAGAAAAGGACCTCAGAATTGGTTTTTCAAAATCTCTTGAACAATTAGTTACAACATTTCACATTATCTCAGTGTTTCCATAGGATTCTTGTTCAGTTACTCCCTTACTCCTGTTGACAATCTGTTGGTAATTCCAAATATATACTATTTTCTTAGGGATCAAGGGATATTTCTGTGAATAGATTGCTATTCTGACACATTCTATGTACTGAAGTTAAGAATAGAAGCATGCATTTATTTAAGTGCTGGGTTCCCAAGCAAAATCTGCAAAATTGCTTTTTCCAAAGCACAATTCTGATCAGTAAAGTCCAATGGCTCTCTATTACCTCCAGAAGCAGATATGAACTCCAATATTTGCAATTTAAAGTTGTAACGACTTGACACCAATCTATCTTCCTATCCTTATTGCTTTCTATTGCCCTTCATGTACACTATGGTCCAGCCATACTGACTTTCTTGACCTTCTTTATACCTGGGACTCCATTTCCCATCTCCATGTCTTTGCATTGACTTTCCCTTATGTCTTGAATATCTTCCCTCATCATCTCCATCTCTCAGAATTACTAGCTTGCTTCAAGGCTCAGGTAAAATACCACCATGTGAGCCTTTCCTTGTCTTCTCAACTACTCATGCCTTCCCCTGAAAAATCACCTTGCATCTATTTGAATATATTCTATGTAAACTTGTACACATAAATATCGTGCTTTTGGGAGTATGCTATAAACTCCTTGAAGGTAAAGACTCCCCCCCCCTTTTATCTTTGGATAAATATAATATATCTTTAATAAAGGGATAACTTGGTCCTTTGACCCATCTTAATTCCAGAATTTTAGAATCATCTTAGGGACTGAAGTAAAGAAAATTATTGTTATTATTATTATCATCATTATCATTATTGCTTGATGTTGACAAGCAATTAGCACAGTTAGCAAAACTAGGCACTTAATAAATACTTGTCGATTGATTGGTTGATATCAAAAGGCACAATTTACCTTTATATCAACTTGGCAGAATCAAAAGGTCAAAGAGAATGAGGTCAGCTGGGGGAGCAGTGGACAGAGCGCCAGGTCTAGAGTCATGAAGATGGGTATTCAAATCTGGCCTCAGCTACTGCCCAGCTGTGTGACCTTGGGCAAGTCACTTGACCCCATTTGCCTAGCCCTTGCCCTTCTGTCTTACAGTTGTTACTAAGACAGAAAGTAAAAGTTCAGAAAAAGAAGAAGAATGAGGCCTAGAAAAAAGATCAATTAGCAATTAAGGCTGCATTGGCAATCTATGAAAAAGCAGTTTTATTAATCTGGTCCAGACAGTATCCAGATTCCAAAGAGTTGAGAATAGCTAAGATATATAACTTCCCATAGGTCTTTGCAATGCTTGCAGCACCTCTATAGTATTTATGTCAGTGTTTAAGCATAAAAAAAAATCTATACTACCAGGGGAAAAAAGACTGAGCATTCAACTGTGAACTAGCTATCTCACATCTGGACGCATGTGTTCTGGGTTTTGGGATCCCAGAGTTCTCACTAAACCCAGTAAAAACAACCTGTCTAGTCAAGTCACTCTACTTTTCCCCCACTGATAAAATGAGGATAATACTATGATTCTCAGCTTGTTTATATAAAGTAATTGGAGAGCTCGAGATTAAAGGTATTATTTAGTATGAGTTCAAAGCATTATATAATTTTTTATTACTCTGTATTCCTGAGCCTTTTTTTTCAGTTTGCTTGGCTTGCAAGTCCAAGTCAGAGCTATAAAATATTTTTTAAACGAGGACCTTTCACCCAAGTTGTTTCCCAACTTCACTTTTTTAATCATACATTGAAAAAGAAACAGAGAAGATGGAGAAGAGTGAAGTCGAGCCGATAATGAGATCGCTCCATCGCCATTGTGAATTACCAGGGCCAACTCTATACACTGCCATTGAATTCTGGTTTATGGTAAAATAATTTTTTCTGCCACTCTAATGAATGACTTCTACACAAATGCTTAGATCTAGCATGTACTTAATCTCTGCCACCAGTGCCTTTGAGCAATTCACTTCATCTGGGGACTTCAGGTTCTCCATTTGAAAAATGAGAGACCCAGATGAAACAAGTTCCTTGTATAAGGGTCAGTGCTGGATTTGGAACTAGAGAAATCAGAGGACCCTGAGTCAAATCATGGCTCTGAGATTTAGTACCTGTGTGACCTTGGATAATTCATTTAACCTCTTTGAGTCCCCTTCTACATCTGCAAAATAAGGGATTTGGACTTGATGACATTTAAGGTCCCATTTGAATTCTAAATATATAATTATACAACCCTAGGTGCATAAGATGATCCCCAAAATAAGGAATTAAAAAGGGTCAAAGTACCAAATTAGCCCATTACTCAACTTTGTTTTCTTGTTTCAAGTCCAAGATGGTTTCTCTATGGATCTGGGCTCAATAAAGCCACTTTTCCTGAAATCCCCATTATCTGAAGCATAGAATTATAGGAGCTTAGCATTGGAAGAAACTTTAGAAGTTATCTGGTCCAGCCTTTTACTTAGTGAATGAATCCCCTCCATAATACTCCTAATCAGTTCTCACCAATAAAATATAAGGTCCTTGAGGGCAGAGATTATTTCCTTTTTGTCTGTCTCCAGACTTTCACATTTATATTTGATTCAGAAATATGATTTCACCCGTTTGAGGAACTCCCCATGTGGAAACTCCCTTTAGCCATGATGCAAATTAGTAATTCATCTGTAATGTATAGTCTCAGAGAGTTGTCTAAAGCCCTGAGCAGCTCAGTGATTGTCACCAAGCAAAAATGTATTAGAAACGGGTCTTGAATTCACATTTTCCTGACTTGAAGGCTAGACATTTATTCACTATGTTGTGCTTTCTCTTAGTCTTAAACATTGAAGTTATTTAATAATTATTGAATTGAACTGAAATGAATAAGAATGGCTATCTAACCTACGTGAACATTTCTAGTAACGGGGACTTCGATGTCCCCTTTTTCCTGTACTAAACCTCATCACAGAGCTCAGAATTCTCAGGATCACCCAGTCCAATTTTAAAATGCCAGCAACTAGACCTTTATATATAAAACCCTCTAGTTGCTTGCTGTCTCGTTGCCTGTCTGTTCTAAGCATATTCACTCTTTCTCCAGGCTACCCGTATTCCAAAGTTGGAAAGAACCTCAGCAGCCATTTAGACCAATTAAGCTCCCCCTCAAAAAAAAAAATATCAGTGCCGTGAAATACTAGAAAAGTTATCATCTAATATCTATGGGAAGACTTCTAGTGAGAGAGAACCTTCCACTTTAGGACAGCTCGAAGTATTCAAAAACACTTCCTGACATCCAACCAAAATTGTTCTCTTTGCAACCTCCACCCATTCCTCCTAGTTCTTGCTCTGGAACCAAAGAGAAAAAGTCTAATACTTTTTCCATATGACAAAGCTTTACACACTTATTAGCTATCATGTTTCCCTTGAGTCATTTCTCCAGTCCAAACGTCACTATTTCTTCAACCAATCTTCATATAACATGGGCTCAAGTTCCTTTTCACCATCATGGTTCCCTTCCTCTAGTGACATTTTCCAACTTATCAGTATTCATTCTAAACCTTAATCCCAGAATGAAATATAATCTTCCAGATGAGATCTGGTCAGGACAACATAGTAGGACA
The DNA here is from genome assembly GCF_027887165.1 of Monodelphis domestica. Classification (NCBI taxonomy): domain Eukaryota; kingdom Metazoa; phylum Chordata; class Mammalia; order Didelphimorphia; family Didelphidae; genus Monodelphis; species Monodelphis domestica. The sequence goes on along the minus strand of NC_077228.1, from coordinate 154,454,234 downwards.
ATCACCTGCTTGTCTCTAGAAGCTATGGTTTTCTTAATAAAACCCAAGATCCCATTTTGTGTTGGGGATTTTTTGCCTTCTATATTAGATTGTTGACTTATGTTTTTTTTAAAGCTAAGATTTTTTTCTTCAGAGAACTGCTTACTGTGTCTCCTCCATCTTAAACTTGTAAAGCTGATTTTTTGGACACAAGAGAAATACATAAAGCCCTATCAAATTTCATCTTATTAATAAGTGTGTCCCAGCTAGTCAAGATCTTTTTATATCTTCCTTCCATCATCTAGGATATTAGTTATCACTTAGAAATTTTTGTCATCTGCAAATCTGATAATCATGCCATTCATATTTTTACTCCTATAATTACTAAAAATGTGGAGCACTATGGGACTGAACATTGATCCACTTCTCCACTAGAGACCAATCCAAGTTGATCTTGAACCCTGGATGACTACTAATAATATTTCTTTAATAAGTAATCATTTAGCCATAAAGCCCTTTGGTGAGAGGGAACCTACTCCTCCTCCTTGACATATAAACATACTTGACCCTATTTCTTTTCTTCACTATCAAACTTCTCAGAAAAATAAAATGAAAATTCTTTAAAAAAAAAACCCTTTTACTCTCTCTTAGAATCAATACTAAGTATTGGTTCTAAGGCAGAAGAGTGGTAAGGGTTAGGCAATGGGGATTAAGTGACTTGTCCAGGGTCACACAGCTAAGAATCTGAGACCAGATTTAAACCAAAGAAAGATCTCCTCTCTCTGGGCCTGGATCTCAATCTACTGAGCCACCTAGCTGCCCTAGGGTTGTTTTTTTTTTTTTTTAATAAGACAAATCATCTTGAACCCAAGACCTCCTGTCTCCAGTCCTGGTTCTTTATATGCTGAGCCACCTAGATACCTATCCTGCTCCCCCAGAATGAGTATTCTTTCATTGATGCCTCTACTTCCTCATTACCCATTTTCCCTTACCCCTTTATAATCTGATTTCAGCCCCTATCCCTCTAAAATTGTTTTTTTTCCCCCAAAGGTCACTAATCCATGAAGGCACTGAACCTAATTCTATTTTCCCAATTATCATTCTCCTTGACCTCTCCTTAACCCTACAGATTCAGCCAGGCTCAAAATTCCAGACTCATGGTCATAGAATTTCCAATAGATTTAGAAATGCTGATGCCAAAATTAAATTGTCAGTACCAAAGAGGATTTATGAATGGCTCTCTCCTGCAGTCATTTGACATCCTTTTGGTAAATGTGATTAATTTGTTCAAGGTTCATATTGAAGCAGAAACCCCAAATGCCCTTGCTCTGGAAGAATGGAAATACCTGTTTTCACCTTAGAGCCATTTGGAATGGGTCCTAGTCTTCTGAAGTGAATGCAGCTGCTTCTCACAGACCTGAAGAATCCTTTAGATTAACTGATATAAGACCTGGGACTTGGATGCCATGCAGATGAGCTTGTTTTCTGCTCGCCTGTTAGATATTGCTCTCAGCTGCCCAAGGGCAGCCTTTCAGCAGAAACCAGAAGAATCTGGGGTAGCATTTCTACCAGTCACTCACAGAGTAGTTGGGTAAGATGTGTTGGCACTAAAACATTTAGATTTAGAGCTTGAATGAACCTTAAAGGTCCTCTAAAGTTCAGCCCTTTCATTTTACAGATGAAGAAACTGAGGTGTAGAGAAGTGAAGTGTCTTGGTAAGCATCACACAGCTAGTAACTGATGAGCCAGGATGGTCTGACAAAAGGGACTTGTTGAATAAGTTGGTTCAGAAAGGTTGCAAATGATCAGATGCACTGGGAGCTCACTGAGGTCTTTACTGTGAAGCAGAATGGGGCAACTAGATTTTTAAAAAAACTCTTATCTTCTGCTATGTATGGAGTCCCAGGCAAAAGATTGGTAAGGGCTGGGAAAAGGGGTTAAATGACTTGCCCAGGATCACACAGACACAGTTTCTGAAGTCAGGTTTGAACCCAAGACCTCCTGTCTCTCTATCCACAGAACTACCTAGCTAGCTGCTCCTACAACTAGATTTTTTGAATGCATCCAAAAATGCTTTAATTTACCTAGATGAGATTATAATGAACTACCTAAAGAACTAGTATTCTAATTAAGCAGTTGTTGATAGTCTAAAAAATAGCAATCTGCATTCAATATTTTGACAGATTTATGAGCTCAGTGATATGACTGCTGCTTTTTTTACTTTTAATTTAAATTTTTTTATTTACATGTAGAAACGATTTTTAACATTATCTGATATTTTGTGATTCAGATTCTCTCCCTCCTACTTTCTCCTCCTCCTTTTCCCGAAGTGGTAAACAGTCTGCTATAGGTTACACCAATGCTATATATATTTCCATATTTCTCATGCTGGGACAAGAGACACATATCACATACAGAAGAAAAAATTCATGAAGAAAATAAAGTGAAAATTGACATGCTTTGATTTGAAATCAGACCCCAACAGTTCCTTCTTTGGCTATAGATAGCATTTTTCATCATGAGTCCCTTGAAGTTATCTTGGAAACTTGCATTGCTAATAATAATGATGAATTGCTCCTTCACAATTGATCTCTATACAATATTTCTGTTATTATATACACTGTTCTAATTCTGCTCACTTTGCTTTGTATTCGTTCATATAAGTCTTTCCAGGGTTTTCTGGACTCATCTTACATGTCATTTCTTATGGCACAATAATATTCCATTTCAGTCACATATGACAACTTGTTCAGCCATTCCCCAACTGATGCCTCTCCTCAGTTTCCAATTCTTTTCTACCAAAAAAAAAAAAAAAGAGCAGCTAGCAATGCAATGATCCAGGACAATCCAGAAGAATTTATGAGAAAGAATGCTGTCCACATCCAGAGAAAGAACTGTGGGAGTAGAAATGCAGAAGAAAAACACATGATCAATCATGTGATTCAAGGAGGATATGATTGGGGTTTTGGCATTAAAAGTTCACTTTATTGTAAATATGAATAATATGGAAATGGGTTTTGAACAATGAAACACATATAACCCAGTGGAATTACTTGTCAGTGCCAGGAAGGGAAAGGGAAGAGTGGAGGGAAAGAACATGAATCATGTAACCATGGGAAAATATTCTAAATAAGTGAATAAACTAAAAAAAGAGCTACTATGAATATTTTTGTACAAGTTGGTCTTTCTCCCCTATCTTTGATCTCTTTTGGATAGAGACCCAGTGGTGGTATTGCTAGGTCAAAGGATGTGTGGTTTTATGTGCCTTTGGGTGTGGTTCCAGATTGTTCTCCAGAATGGTTATATCAGTTCACAATTCCACCAACAGTATATTAGTGCCAATTGCTTCTTCTAATACTACAGATTTCAACCCAACCATACCATTTTAGCCTAGAAAATCCAAATGTCAAATCTCTCTGCATTTAAGAGCTTCTTCAATTTTTGGATGGATCTGTGTTCTCAGTGATTTGGATACTCCCTCCAGTTGCACAGAGCACAACCCAATTGCCCTTACTCATTCATGCACTCTTGATTATGGTTTCTCATTAATCCTCCACAAACAGTCTAGGAGCTTCCTTTATATCTTCTGGCTCCGCATGGGTACCCATTACATGGGGAGCTGAAGACATTAATTATCCCTTCCTTGATCTTGCTCCATTACTGGTCCACCTTCTTGTCCAGCTCTATCTTTTTGAGAACATCTTTTCTAGCACTTTTTGCTTGAAATTCATTGTAAGTAATATATGCTATAGCATACTTACACTCACTATGAATCCATTGCCCTTTAGGTGATCTATAATTTTGATTTTTCACAGATTGTGGGATTATATATTACTATATATATTATAATGGCCATCAGAATCACTAGAAGATTTTAAATGGTGATCACAAGTAAAATAAATAACTAAGAACTTTTGCATCTCCAGGGAATAATCTGGGCCACTAAAAATATAGTATTGTATCCTTAAAATTATTTTGATTTGAATTAATGAATGGAAAAAAGATCAAGTGCTTACTCTGTGCCTGTCACTGTGCTAAGTTTTGGGGAAACAACTATGAAAAGAAAAACAATCCCTTTCCTCAAGTAGTATACATTTTAATATACAGAAATGGTGGCCAAGTAGGCATAACAAGTCACAGGGATGACAAATGAAGTCATAGGAAAATCTATTGAAAGCCCTTCTTCAGCAATGCTAATTATTTGATCACTATTCCCTGAACAAGGGGTAGAAATCAAGAAGTTGAGAATTGGGTTATAGTACCCACATGGTAACACAGCATGCAAATAGTACAGTATAGTGGGTCTAAAGCTAGCTAGATTCAATGAACTATCAACAATCAAGACAATATAATCCCAGAGAGAAACTTGAAGTGAATTCTAATTTTTTTCCATTTAAGGAACTTTATTTTGCTTTGACATATTAAAATTGATTTAATTTTTTGAATATACAGTCTAAGAGTGGCACAAGATGACCCAGAACTATGTTGAGTGGTAAGGGAAGCCAGACTGAAATGTAAAATTTGTTTCATTAGATAACCCATAAAATTGGCTATATTGTGGTTAAACACTAAACAATGGGATTGGCAAGTTGCAGATTTGGGAACATAAGACAAACTTCAGGTGAGTTGATGAGTATCCATTAAGAAAGATGAAGGATTCCCACTTCAAAATTGCATAAGGACCTGGGGAAAAGAGGTGTTATTCCTACAACTGATTTTTCTGGGTAATTCATTTAGCCTTTCCAAGTTTCAGTTTCATTCAAATATGAACATAATATCAATCCTTTGTCATCAACTTGAGTTTGTTGGGTGCTTAATGGACAGTTAATATCCCCTATACACAAAATTCATATTCCTTTTGTCTCGTATTAACATACACTGTTATTTCTGTCCAGTGATTGGTGATGTTAAATAATCTGGTCCAAGATTTCACATGTAGCTAAAAGGAATTTTAAAAAGCACAAACAAATATCTCATAAAGGAAGCATTCTTGAATTTAACACATATATGAAACCCTAAGTCCTTAGATTCTCAGGCATAAGGTGTGTCCAATAAAATAGAGTATTCATTCAGTAGATCATTAGGACAATGAAACTCCTGGCTCCATTAATACACAGTGGAAGTCCTGCCAAATGATATCCATTAATCTAGTCTTCATTCCATACCACCAAAATAACAAGTATCACTCTCTGTAGAATTGAATGCACAGGAGCCAAGGCCTCTGAATCCCAAATGCAACCACCAAAGACTTTGAATTTTAACCTCAGAAGGACCATAGTGAGGCTATTTGGAACAATGTAGAGTTTCAATTGCACCAAAGATCTCCCAATCTGTTTTTGAATGAGTTTCACTAAGGGAACATTTAAGTATTTGCATAGGTATGAAATAATATCCTAGAAAGGAATCAATTATAGAAACATCTGTAGTCCATTATTACTATCAGTCAAAGACTAAGCTAAAGCTACCAAGTCTACCAGAATCTAAAATGAGAAATAATATCAACCTCCCTGAGTATCTTGTAGAAGACTCTAGCTCCAGTGTAGAGTTATTTCTCAACCCTTTACTACTGATCTTCAGTGGTGATTGGGAGTGAAGGGTTTTTTGGTTCCTCTCTCCAAAAGAAAAAAAACCTTCCCTGGAGCATCATTGTGGCTAAAAAGACCATCCTGTCCAAGCATATGGGAACAAACAGTAATAGCAATCCAGTAAAGTAAGCCATGCACGTTCCAGAAGTCTTGAAATAATCTCTTCCCAAGTTATTCTGGGAGTGGAAGGATGCATTTTTCCTTTGGAAGAGATGTGCTTTTAACCAACATTCTAATCAGATGAGATCCCACAAGATCTTAATCTATATTGCATGTAGCCAAATCTGTCATATCCTTGAACAACCACTTGCTTCACCTGGAATAGTTTCAGGCACTTAACTTTGCCGACCAGAGATGTCTAAGCCTCGGATTACAATAGAATAGGAACTTTCTTGTAAATTTACAGGACACTCAGAGCCCTTGCAGAATCTCAAGAGATTTCCCTATTTTGCTTCTCAAAAATCCCAAAGCTTCTGGGAACCAATATTAAGAGCACTAGATATAGTCAAAGGACTTGAGTTTGAATTCTGCCTCTGTTACCTACCAGTCACACTGGTCCTGAAGTGGAGAGTTGTTCTCCACTGTCATTTCCAGGCTCTCCCTTTACCTATTTTCTCCTTAGAAGAACACTCAATCAAAATTTTACACCCAATCAAAATAATGGTAGCTAGCTCTAGGCTATGAACCCCTAAGTCATTCTTCCTCCTTCCTAAAGGAGTTCAGCTCTTGACTCATCATCTTCTCTTACCCAACTCCTAGCTCACCATCTTCTCCTTCCCAATTTCTGCTCTTTCTTAACCTAAGGGACTTTAATATCCAAACAAATGCTCATTTAAACTTCCTGACTTCCCATTTTCTCATTTTCCTTAAGTCTCATGACTATTCCTTCATTCTACTATGTGCCACACATAGGAATGGACAAACACTAACTCTTGCCATTGTCCACAAATGTTTCACTTCTCTAATCAGAAACTCTGACATCCCTCCATCTGATCATAACCTCCTATCATTCCACTTCTCCCTATTCTCTACACTTCCTCATCCTCACTGGACTCATGACACAACTACAGAAAAAGGACCTACACTCTTTACCTTCTGTACTCTCTTCTGACTTCACTTTCCTTCCTTTTCCAACCTCATTTCTATAGTTGGGCATTTTCACTCTTTACTCTCCCAGGTGAAAATCCTTTGTCTTCTGACTTATCAAGATTACAGCAGTATATCACAAAGAACATACATAATGACCAGGTGGGATTTATGCCAGTTGTGCAGGGCTGGTTCAATATTAGGAAAACTGTTCAGAATAATTGACCCTATCAATAACAAAAACATCAAAAATTATAAAATTATCTCAGAAGTAGAAAAAAACATTTGATAAAATACAACACTTATTCTTATTTTTGAAAACTAGAAAACATAGGACTAAAAAAGATAAGTACTATCTCTTTAAACCCATCAGCAAGTATGTAAACAGTAAACAGCTTCCCAATACGATCAGGAGTAAAGCAAGGATGCTTTATCATGACTATTATTCAATATTATACTCGAAATGCTAGCTATAGCAATAAGTGAAGACAAAGAAGCAGAACAGGCAATGAGAAAACAAAACTATTACTCTTTACTGCTATATGATGGCATATCCTAGAGAATCAACTAAAAACTAATTGAAATAATTAACAACATTATCAAAGTTGCAGGATATAAAACAAACCTACATAAATCACTAGCATTTCTATATATTACCAACAAAGTCCACCATCAAGAGATAGAAAGAAAATTACATGTAAAATAACTATAGGCAATATATTGGAAGTCTAGCTGCCAAGACAAACCCAGGAACTATATGAATTACAATATAATAATTATAAAACACTTATCACATAAATAAAGTCAGATCTAAATAATTTGAAATCTGTGAATTGCTTATGAGTAGGTTGAACCAATATAATAAAAATTACAATGAAGCATTCCTTAAAATAAGTACTATTTATTTAAAACCATTGGCATCCTACCTAAATTAGTTGATTTTTTTAATGCCATACTAATCAAACTATATAAAATTATTTTATAGCATTAGAAAAAAATAACATTTATCTGGAAGGCTAAAAGGTCAAGAATATCAAGGGAAAAGATGAAAACAATTGTGAAGGTAGATTGTTTATTCATACCAGATCATCATCAAAATAATTTGGTACTTTTAAGAGTGGTGAATCAGTGGATTAGTAAACAATTCATAGTAGCAAACTACCATTATAATATTGTGCTTGATTAACCCAAAAATCCAAGCTTTGAGGATAAGAACTCACTATTGACAAAAACTGCTGGGAAAAATGTAAAAGTTTGGCAGAAACCAGATATAGACCAGTATCTCACACTGTATACCAAGATACAGTTGAAATGAATACATGATTTAGGCATAAACGGTGATACCATAACCAAATTAGGAGAGCATGAAATAGTTTTATTTTCAGATCCTGTCAGATTTACAAATAAAGAATTTATATTAAAACAAGAGACAGAAAACATTACAGGATGTAAAATGAATAATTTTGATTACATTATAATTGTAAGTACCTGTGCCAAAAAAACCAATGTAGCCGAAATTAGAAGGAAAGCAGAAAAGTAGGGGTGGGGGAGAGAGGATAGGATTTTAGAATAAATATCTCTGATAAAGGTCTAATTTCTCAAATATACAGAGAACAGAATCGAATTTATAATACAAGTCATTCCCCATCTGACAAATGATCAAAGTATACGAAAAGGCAGTTTTCATCTGAAGTAATCAAAGCTATCTATAATCATATTTTTAAATGCTCTGAATCACTATTGATTAGCAATTTAATGCAAATTCTAAAAACTCTGAAATTGATTAATATGACAAAAAGTAAAATTACAAATATTGAAGGGGATATGAGAAAACTAGGACAGTAATGCATTGTTGGTAATACTGTGAATTGATCCAACCATTTGGAGAACAATGTGGAACTATGCCCAAAGTGCTATAAAACTTGGCATACCGTCCTTTATGTAGTGATACCACTATTAGGTCAGTGTTCCCAAGAGCTTTTTAAAAAAAAAAAAGGAAAAGAAAAACATTGTATATACAAAAATATTAATAGCAGCTCTTTCTGTGGGGTCAAGAAATGGGAAATTGAGGGGATGCCCATCAATTTGGAGAATGGGTGAATAAGTTGTGGTAAGTGATTGTGATGAAATAAAATTGTCCAATAAGAAATGATAAACAGGATGCTATCAGAAAAATCTGGAAAGTCTTACATGAACTGATGCAAAGTGAAGTGAGCTGAACCAGGAAAACAATATACCCAGTAACAGCAATATTGTATGATAATCAACTGTGAATGGGTTAGTTATTCTAAGCAATAAAGAGATCTAAGTAAATTCCAAAGGACTTCTGATGAAAAGATGCTATCCACCTCCAAAGAAAGAACTAATGGATTCTGAATGCAAACTAAAGCTTCCTTTTTTTAAACTTTATTTTTCTTATTTTTGAGGAGGAAACTAGAAAAGGTCTAAGTTTTCTTTCACAACATGACTAATATGGAAATGTTTTGCACAATTGCATATATATATATAATGTATAGGCAATTTCTTGCCTTCTCCAGGAGGCTGGGAGGAAAGAGGGTAACTTGTCTAGCTTTTAAATCTTTCTTTTCTTGAAAGTTGTTTCTCTCTGTCTCCCTGATGGTTTTTTCACTCCTGTATTCCTTTTGTGGTGTTATTTTAATATGGGTTGGAGAGGTATCTCATGGTGACCTTGAACTTCTCTGTTCCACTCTGCCATCTTCCCCTCCACTAACCCCCCCCCCCCCGCAAAGTCCCCCAGAAGAGAAGTATTTGAAAAAAACTTTTTAAAAAGGAATGATAAATTTTTTACATGTAATTGGGGGGAAATATTTTTTAAGAAGAGTATATTTGTGACCAAGTCAGGTGCCTGGATTACTGATTCCTGTACTCTTTACCAATTCATATAGCCTCTCAGTGGCACTGAAAGAATCAGTCCAGTGGTGCCAGTCACTTTTATAAAACATGATTATTTGAAGGATCTGTGGAAAACTTTCTTATCTAAACTTCAAGAGGGCAACATGTTGTGTTAGTCATTTAAAAAAAAAACCATAAGTGAAACTTGAGACGTCAACATGAATGGGGAACTCAAGAATCCAAAGCAAAAACAGATAACAGGAGGAATATATTAATGTGATATATCTAAAAGGAAGTTCCTTTATAACATTTCCTGGGACACTGAGCTCTTTTGTTTTTGATAATCTACTCAGAACAGTATTAAACAGGGAGTTCTTAACAAAGGTCTTCTTTATAAATATTACATAAACCTTCAGGGATATTTACATTCATCAGTCATGGAAAATCTATAAAGTTGCATTGAGGTACACGTATATCCTCCCTCTACTTACAAAGTGGTCTTCAACTGGTGTATCTCTTTAAAACGAATCAAAAATATAAAATTCCAGAGAAATGTAACAATTCGAGAATGTTAATGTTATTTGAAAGAAAAGTCTACCAATGTGTCTTCTTAACTTTAAGTACTTTTTATTGCTATCTTTTGCTTTTGCATAACTTAAATATTTCAATGTATCTATCCCCTATAATAAAGAATTTTTTAAAGAGGAGAAAAAAGCAGTTCAGCAAAACTAAAGTACATATTGGAAAAAGCCTGATATCATGTAAAGTGTGGCACATGCATAGTCTCTCCCCTCTACAAAGAAGGGGCCATGCTTGGACATTGTAATTTCACAGCATTTGGTTTCATTTCTTTTGTTGTTACTAAATTCTTCCTATTTTATTGTAGTTTTTGTTTATATTGTTTCCCAAATTCTTTTTATTTTACTTTGTATTAGTCCATATAAATGTTCCCAGGCTTCTTTGTATTCATCATATTCATCATTTTTTTTAGCCCAGGAAAGTTCCATTACCTTTGTGTGCCACAACTTGTTAGCCTCTCCCCAGCTGGCAGGCATCTACTGCCACCAATTCTTTTCTTCTCCAAAGAGGGTATATAAATCTTTTGGTATCTATGAAACCTTTCTGGTTAACATTAGCAATTACTTTTTTAAGGAAAAAGAGAACAAGCATAAGTACATCCTTTTATTTAATATAATCTGTCATTCTAAAGCTCTGATTATGTGTAGAATTTCTATAACTGAAAAGTTCAGAAACTCAACAGTCTTCAAAGTGTTGCCTCCACTGGGGATTGAGTAATAACTCAAGTTGGTAAAAGTGCCCTGACGGGAAAAAGTGACAGAATTAGGAATAAAATCTAGGTGTCCTTCAGGAAATCATATTCTGTTTTTTCTACTTCTAACTACAGTGTCTTGGTCCCAGAGTCTACATATTTTATAGTAGGGAACCAGGTCCAGCCCACATAACCCATTTGTTTCTCTAACCCTGGTGACAGAGGCAAAAGTTTCACCTTTTGACAGAGTCCAGATGTCAAATACGAGATGGGCATCCCAGAAGAAATTGTTCCTAAAATATCACCATTGTAGTGTGTGCCTGCTTTTGTCCCAGAGGTGGATTTTAGACAGTTGGTGTCAAAGCACATGGCTGAAGCCGAGTCCTCTGAGCCTGCATTTCTGGCAGGCGCCTAGAGTGATAGGGGAATAGCTGGTCTCTCTACGTGCTCAAACATGAAACCCTGGAAAATCTGCAGCCTGAGGAAGCCAGCTCGAGCTCCACACTGAGCATCGAGCATAACGTGTGAGCCTGCCCATCATATAAAGAAACTTATGATGTTCTCACCATTAGGTAAGTAAATGAGATGTTCAAGGTTTTGCTGGGCAGTTTATTAAGCTCTTTAGAGAAAGAAACTAATTATAAATTCAAGCTAATATTAACATGTAGGAATTCTCATTTTAGAGATGGGAAGTCTAAGACCCCAAAAGGTTGACTGTCCCACTTAACGAATTGGTCAGTGACAGAGACAGTCTTAGTAATGTCATTCTAAGGCAGAAAGATAAGGGTTTAAGTCTTTGGCTCTACCAAGTTTATAAGATATTATATATACATACATATATATATACATATTATATATGTAAGCAAGTTGATAAGTCCATGATCATAGACAAGTCACTATTCTCACCAAGCTTTATGTGTGTCTATAATCATTAGGATCCCTCTGTTAAGTAACCCTTTCTACCAATGCAAATTGTTACCTGCTCTGCAAGACTTGCCTGGGACACTGACAAATTAAGTGGGAAAGGAGGGGAATGAGCATTTATTAAGTGCCTACTATGTGTCGGGCATGGTAGTAAGTGTTTTACATATATTAACTCATTTGATCCTCACAACAATTCAAGGAGGTTACCTGCTTTTATTACTGCCATTTTATAACTGAGGAAGATGGAGGTTAAATGACTTTGCTCACAGTCACAAGCTAGTAAATGTTTAAGGCTGCATTTGAACTCAGATCTTACTGATTCCAGCTCTAAAGTTTTATCCATTGTATCACCTAGCTACTTTTAGAGGTTAAGTTTTTCCCAACATCACTCAACACTTATGTGTCAAAGATGGATCTTAAACTCAGGTCTTGACCCCAAGACCAGCTCTCCATTGACTATAGCATGCTGCCATTTTTTTTAGTTCTGCAATTGCATTGATATAGTGAACTTCTAATTAGGGAATCCTCCTTACTAATATAGATCTGCAATTTATAGACAGAGGGTTACCTAGATTATAGCAAAGTTAAGTGACCTTGTTTGAGGTTACATAGCCAGCACATGTCAGAACTTATATTTGAATTCAGGCATTCCTGATGCCGACTACTTCTTTATATGACATATCTAAGAGGTAACTAGGGAGTAGTGGCTAGGTTGCTCAGTGGATAGAGATCCAGGACTAGAGATGAGAGGTCCTAGGTTCAAATGTGGCTTCAAATATTTCCTATCTATGTGACCCTGGGCAAGTCACTTAACCCCAATTGCCTAGCCCTTACCATTCTTCTGCCTTGGAACCAATATTTGATACTAATTCTAAGACAGAAGGCAAGTGTTTTTGTTTTGTTTTGCTTTGTTTTTGTTTTTTTAAGAGTTAGTTAGGCAATACAGTGGATAGTAGTTTGGACTTGTAGTTAAGAGGTTATTGAGGTTTTTATTTTTTTTGTTTTTATTTATCCATTTCAGTTATGTCTAACCCTTCATTACCCCATTTGGGGTTTTCTTAGCAAATATGATGGATTGTTTGACATTTCCTTCTTCAGCTCATTTTACAGATGAGGAAGTGGAGGCAAACTAGATTAAGTGACCTGGCCAGGATCACACAGCTACTAAGTGTCTGAGGCTGGATTTGAACTCAGGAAGGTGAATCATCCTGATACCAAGCTCAATGTTTTATCCACTGTACCATCTAGCTGCCTCTTTTTTAGGATTTGCTAAGTACTTTGCAAATATTATCACATTTTTATGCTCACAATAACTCTTGGAGGTAGACAAGAAAACTGACAGATAGCAATTAAATGACTTTTTAAAGATTATCAAACCAGTGCTGAGGCAGGATTTGAACTCAGGTATTCCTGACTCCTGGTCCAGTGCTCTATCCACCATGGCATATAAATGTAAGTTATCATTATTAGAAATGGGAACAATTAGCCTGAATTTCTTTATTAACATATGAAAATAGAATTACATGGCCTGAATAGCAGAAACATTCTTTGATGAAAATTGTTGACTATATCCCCTTTAAGCCCCAGAGAAGCTTCAGGAAAGAAAGTCTTGGCTCTTCCTTTCATAAGTCATATTTCTCTGACTCTTTGGTGTAGGAAAGGACACAATCCCTCACGATCCACTCTGCTGGATCGGCTGTCAAGTCTTTTCCAGTCATCTGGCTTCATTTCTCTAGAATTTCTCTGGAATGGTAAATGCAGATCTTTCAAGGGTATAAAATCCTATAGGAGAAGTGGGAAAATGAGCACAGACCCAGGAGTCAGACCATATATGCGAGTGACCATATAGAGAGGACTTGAAGGTTTCAGTAGCCTTACATAGATGATCTTATTGGGTCTCTGCAATGACTTTGTAAGGCAAGTACTATTATAAATACCACTGAAAAATGAGGAAACTGAGGCTCAGAGAGAAGTTAAATGACTGGACCAGGGTCACAAAGGTAGAAAGTGTCTTCTCCTCTACTTCAAGCCTCCCCCTCCATCTAACTGTGTGTCATTGGACGAATCTCCTAATCTCTCTAGGCTCTGTCTCCTCCTCTATAAAAAGAAGGGTTTGGATTAGATATTCTTTATGATCCCTTCCAATTCAAACAACCTGTGGATCTATAGGAAAAGGTTCAAATAAGGAGGAAAAAAACAAAGTCTCCTTTAATTACTTATGTATTTGTTAAATAATTATTTTTATTAATTAACTATTGTTTAAATATTTATTATAGATTTATAAACTATATTGTTACATAATATATAAATTATATATTTAAAAATAAAACAAAGTAATTAAATAAATACGAACGCATACAAAAATAAATTATGCATACGATAAGGATGAAGGCAAGGTCCATCCAGTTTAGTAAGAGAGATGGCCTCTACAGGGAGTACAAAGGAGTTCTATTACTGAAATTCTCCTGTAGATGAGAAAATGTCAGGCTCCATAAGCACAGAGATGCGAAGCTTTCTAGGATTCAAAGACAATATTTGTTCACATTTATTTAGTGCCTAACATTTGCCAAGAATTGTATATGAGCCATTTATGATCTTCCCAACAACCCCATGAATTAAGTGCAAAATAATCACCTGTTATAAATGAGGAAATTGAGAGATATGAGGACTAAGTGCCTTATCTAGGGTCATATAGATGATAAATGTCTAAGGCAGTATTTGCATTCAAGCCTTCTGGGGATCAACTACTATCCACTAAGCCATCTAAGCTAGCTTGACTCCGAACTAAGTTTAAATCTATCTGTAACTTAAGGGCGATTATTTAAAAAATCATGTACATATTTTCCTGGACCCCTGAATCTGACCAGCAGTTCAAACCAAATTCCACCCAGTGAAGCTGCTGCTGGAGTCTGTATTCCAGAGGATGAGAGAATACTCTGTTGAGTTGCTCAATCTCCCCAGTTCATACCCCTCAGGGGTACATGCTCCTTCCAGCTACAACCCTCAGAGTCCTTTGGGCATAGAAAAGGGAGGAGCAAAGTACCACAATAAGCAGGAAATGGAGCCCTACTGAAATGGGACTTGAGTCCTGGCCAGAGACTCATGGTACAAGTTTGGACTGGACCAAGAAAAAGGATGGTTGTGTTCTATGAGTAACTTCCCTTCCTAAAATGCAGGCTGAAGTATTCTTTGGAAACATGTTTGAGTGGCAGCACAAGGACATTCATGTAGATAAAATTACTTCTCCACAAAAGCTGGTTAGTCAGCACAGGAATGAGATACTTTGAAAGCGTGTGGGATGTTCTTTGGAGATCATTCAACTTACCACAGGTCCTCATTTGCCTTAAGACAGTCGTTTTCCAAGAAGGGATCTTGATTTGGGGGAATGGAGTGAGGAGGAGATGAATGCAATGGAATTGTTTTGAGAAGGTTGCTTCATTTGTAGACCCTTAATTAATTTCTCAGCCCAATCTATCAACAGGCATTTATTAAGCACTCAATATGTGCCAGGCAGTGTGAGAGCAAAGAAAGCACAAAAACAGCCCCTGCCCTTAAGGAGCTTACATTTTACATTACCTGACAGCTTTACATTACTTGGGAAACTGGACATGTTTTATAACTGGTCTAAAATGAGGTCTCGAATGAGTGAAGGAAGCAGGAATTGGCCAGGTCACCTCTGGCTTCTGATGCCCTGAATTTCATTCTTCTAAGATTCTGTCCGGTTAGGCCCAGGTGCCAAGCTCCCATTCTTTGTTCCTTTAGGATAGACTTCTCATGGTATATTGAGTAAATAAAGAAACTCCCATCCAGTCTATTTCTGTGTGCATTCTGGGTTCAGAAGCCTTGCAGAAATCAAAAAAGAGGACCTACTTTCTGTGGTCATTTCTAGGCAAGGAACTTGAAAGCCAAGTTCTATCCATGTGCCATGGTGAAGGCATATATTATTTCTTCTTTTTCTCTAGTCCAAACTCTTTTTTTAGTAGTGACTATGTCACATTTTCTCTTGAAAATTGAGGCTGACTTAATAAATACTTGGTAAATATAATCTAAGAATATTAGTGAAAAGAGGAATAAAAAAATCACATTTGAAGTAGTTCTTTTACTATTAAAATGCTTTGACATATGCCATCTTATTTCATCTTTTTTTTTTTAACCCTTACCTTCTGACTTAGAATCAATGATGTGCATTGGCTAGTGGTGAGGGTTAGGCAGCTGTGGTTAAGTGACTTGCCCAGGGTCACTGAGCTAGGAAGTGTCTGAGGTCAGATTTGAACCCAACACTTCCCATCTCTGGACCTGGCTGGCCCCCATCTCATTTCATCTGACCACTCACCATCTAACCACTAACTGGGTACTTGCCTGCTAAGGCAAGTTATCACGGTTCCCAATCTACAGACAAGAAAGCTGAGAATTCTGTGACTTGTCCAAAATAATGCAGCTTAGAAGTGGTTGAGCTAGGACTCAAACCCAGGTCTCTTCTGACTCCAAGTCACTTTAGGACCACCATTCTCCCTTTTCCATTTTAGCCTGAAAGGCCAAAGACCCTACCCTAGACAACTTAATGCTGTCAGCTCTGGAACTTCTCACCCTCAAGTCCCCATTGCCCTCACTGGCATGTGCCTCACACATGGGTCAGCTCCAGCCATGCTTCGTTCTATGCTCTGGTCATGTTCTTTCCAACATCCTACCCTCCATCTGTTCCTATCTCTTGCTTACCAATTCTAGAAGCCCCGTCTTATCCATTCTGCCATTACCACTGGAAGGTTATGTGTCAATCTATTTCCCTATTGCTCCATTGACCAAACCCATAACTTTCCAAACCAAAATGCCTGTCCCTAGTCCCCATGTCCATATATGTGCTGCCTCTTCCTATAGGAAAGCAGCTACTTCTGCTTTTGTATTTATATCACTATGATAAGTGATTAATAAATATTTTTAATTTTAAAATTAAATTAAAATATATTAATTTAAATTTAAAATAAAAGTAATTAATCATTTTATTTAATTATTTAATAATTTTAATCATTAATAAGTTCAGTCTTCCAGTCCTGTTTTTCTTCTATAGCATACTATACTACATATATATATATATGTATATATATATATATACACTACATATATGTATAGAAAAATTCAGGGAAATAGAGAATTAATACACAGAGAGAATTAATAATTGATCCAGGAAAGACTGGGAATTTTAAATGGAAATGGCACTAAAATTAGAGGAGGAAGTCTTGGATTCATGTCCTGGCTCTGGCATTCATTCCCAATGTGAAAACAGGAAAATTTAATCTCTGAGTCTCACTTTCCTTTTCTACAAAGTGAGGAGATTTGACCCAGATTATTTCTAAGGTCCTTTCCAGCTCTAACATTCTTTGATCTTAAGTATTAGAATAGATGAGCCTTGGGGAACAGGTAGGTGGCTCATAATAGATGGAGAGCCAGACCTAGAAATAGGAGGTCCTGGGTTCAAATCTAGGGACTTCCTAAAAAAATCCCTTGAATTATGACACGGAATGAGACTGACACTTCCAGATTCCCGGCAAACCATCTTTTGTTGGTTTATAGTTAAAAATGAGTACATTTTGTATAATTTTTGTATTGTGAAAATAAAATTACATTGAAAAAAATTTTAATTGTGCTCTAATAGAGGATATATTGGATATTAAATTGATAATAACAGATACTATATTTCCTAGCTGTGTGACCCTGAGCAAGTCACTTAATATCCGCTGCCTAGCCTTACTGCTCTTCTGTTTTGGAACCAATACATAGTATTGATTCTAAGATGGAAGATAAGGGTTTAAAAAAAGAATAAATGGGTCTGCTAGGTGGCATGGTGCCATACCTGGAGTCAGGAAGACCCAAGTTCAAATTTGGCCTCAGATACTTACTAACTGTGTCACCCTGGGCAAGTCACTTAAACCTTGTTTGCCACAGTTTCCTCATCAGTAAAATGAGCTGGAGGAGGAAATGGTAAATCAATCCAATATCTTTGCCAAGAAAACCCCAAATGAGGTTGTGAAGAATAAGACACTCTTGAAATGGCTAAACAACAACATTGGAATAAATCTTTCCAGAACAGGTGTTGAACCCCATGTTTATACTGTATTATTTGACACAGAGGAGAAAACATTTAAAGGGTCATCTAGTCCAATATCTTCATGTTAGAGATGAGAAAATCAAAGGCCAAGAGGTTATCTTGCTCCAAATCACACCAGTCTTAAGGGGCAGCGGCAGGGTTCCACCCCAAGGTTTCTGATTCCAAACCCATTGTTCTTTCCAAAGTACCACACTGAGAGTCTCCCTTCTCCTACAGGGAGATCAGCTATCAGGAAGAGATAGATGCAGTTGGGAGGTGGGAGGAGGGAGTGATGAAACACTCATAGTCATTCTGGAAGGGACATACACTTGATAGAGACAGAAATTTCTTTACCTACCATGTAGGTTCACAGGAGGTCCTGATTCACATTCAGCGTAATCTGGTTGCCTGTGGAGTGAATCAGAAAGCAATTTCCTCTCTTGTTTATTGTTTATTTTTATTTATCATCTTTATTGCATGGGCCTATTGCATAATAGCCTGCAGACATGTTTGCAAATAGAACAATAATAAAAATGAAAGCCCCTACCATTAGGGCTTACACTCTCTCTAGTCAGAGAACACTATGCCACTGGCTAACTGTTTTAGGAGGATAATGTCATATGCCTGCTTAAAGCTCAAAAGCCTCAGGTAGTCGCTTGATTCTTCCATTTGGAAGAAGGATTCTTAAGTCACTAACTTTAATAACTGGGTCCTGGATGGTAAATCTTATATATACCAACACGAATAGTCACATTGGAGCAAATCCCTTTATTCTAGTAGCTCAGAGAACATTTAATACATCCTCACCCTTCAAGGAAAAAAAAATAGATTGCATCCATGTAATTTTTTAAAGCTAAGAATCAGCTTTTCTTCCTTCCTTCCTTCCTTCCTCCCTCCCTCCCCCTCTTCCTCTCTTTCTTTGACTTCCTTCCTTTATTTTTCTCTCTTTCCTTCTTTCCTTCTTTCTTCCTTCCTTTCTTTCACTTCCCTCCTCCTTCCTTCTTTTCTTTCTTTGTTTCTCTTTCCTTTCTTCCTTTCACTTCCTTCCTTTCTTTTACTTCCTTCCTCCTTCCTTCTTTTCTTTCTTTCTCTTTTTTCCTTATTCTTTCTTTTTCTTTTCTCTTTCACTCCCTTCCTTCCTTTCCTTTCCTTCCTTTCCTTTCCTTATTCCTTCCTTTCTTTCTCTTTCTTTTCCCCTTCCTTCCTTCCTTTGATTTCCTCCCTTTCTTCCTTCTTTCCTTTCTTCCTCTTCCTTCCTTTCTTCCTTCCTTTCTTTCTTTCCTTCTTTCTTACTTCCTTTCTTTGACTTCCTTCCTCCTTCCTTCCTTCTTTTCTTTCTTTGTTTCTCTTTCTTTCCTTCTTTATTTCTTTTTCTTTCTTTCACTTCCTTCCTTTCTTTCTCTTCCTTCCTCCTTTTCTTTCATTTCTCTTTCTTTCATTTTTCTTTCTTTCTTTTTTCTTTCTTTCTTTCCCTCCCTTCCTTCCTTTCCCTTCCTTCCTTCCTTTCTTTCTTTGTTTCTCTTTCTTTCCCCCTTGCTTCCTTCCTTCCTTCCTTCTTTTTTGCCCTTCCTTCCTCCTTTCCCTTCCTTCCTTCCTTCCTTCCTTCCTTCCTTCCTTCCTTCCTTCCTTCCTTCCTTCCTTCCTTCCTTCCTTCCTTCCTCCTTCCCTCCCTCCCTCCCTCACCTTCCATCTTAGAATCAATACTGTGTATTGGTTCTAAAGCAGAATAATAAGGGTTAGGCAATGGGGGATAAGTGACTTGCCCAGGGTCACATACCAAGAAGTGTCTGAGGTCAGATTTGAACTTGAGACCTCCCATCTTTAGACCTCTCTCTCAATCCACTGAACCATATAAATGCCCCCTAGAATCAGCCCTTTCAAAAAGAGTTTAATAACTAGGGTACCAAAAAAATTTCAGAATCATAGAACTTAGATGTCCTTCACAATCTCAGGAGGTATGAGAAAATGGAGGGAAAGTCATTGAGATTTTTGTTAGAAAAAAACATGAACTCTGACCATACCTAAACAATAGTGGGATTGACCTGTCACCCTCTTGTTTATCCCTCACTCTACTTGATGGAAGGGTGTCTGGTCCCAGCCTACAGTCACAATTTCCAAGGAAGATGAATCATAATTCTCTTGGCAATGTGCTTCATTGCCTGTTATTATTGTTTTGCTTTCTCCTTCCCTCCCGGCTTTTGTTCATTAACAGAAAACGAAGAAAGACATGAACGGAAGAAAAAGAGCTAAAGGTCACTGAGGCCCACAAAGTGAACATGAGGCAATAATTCAGTGCTTTCCAAACTGAATTCTGATAAATGTCAACAAGGACAGTTTGGGTAAAAGTCATTCTTCCTTTCCCCTCATCTCTGTAAAGCCTAAGTTTTGGCACAAGATATTGAAAGATGTGGAGGATCAGGGAAAGGGTTAGAGTCTGATCCAGTGAAAAGAAGATCAATTTGAAATTAGAGTACTTTGATTCAAATCTTCCCTTTACTGCTTATTAAATTTGTGGTGGTGTTCAGGTGGCACAGTGGAGAGAGTGGTAGACCTAGAGTTAAGAAGACTCATCCTTCCTGAGTTCAAATCCAACCTCAGATATTTATTAACTATATGACCAAGGGCAAGTTACTTAATTCTATTTTCCTCCATTCCTTATCTGTAAAATAGGCTGAAGAAGGAACTGGCAACCCACTCTAGTATCTTTGGCAAGAAAATCCCAAATGGAGTCAGGAAGAGTTAAACATCACTGAAAAAAACAACAACAATAAAATTAAACTTTGTGACTATGAGCAAAGAATTTAATTTCTTTAGCCTTCACTTTCTTTATATGTAAAATGAGGGGGTTGGCCTAGTTAGCCTCCAAGGTCTCTGCTGTTTCTAAGTTAATGTTGCCATGATATGTTTTACCCATACTATTAAGATTTAAGAACATGATTTTAAAAGGTATTTCAAGTTCAATTGTTCTTGGCCTTGAAGACTACCTAGTTTGATTTTCTTTACCATTTGTTAACATATTCTTAAACTCCTTACATTTTAATGAAGGTCTCTTCTAGGTCTAAATCCAATATTCAAAATTAAGATGGTAAAACAGTTGACATACCATACAACATGCTCCACAAAGCAGAGAATTAGTTACTATAGTAGAAGACATTGAAAGAGAGTAGTTAGTGCTCCATATTCTATCTGGGCTCCCATCTCTCCATCCTCACCAAGATGGTGGGCAAGATGATATAGGTTGGACACATTTGTCATACAATACCTATTTCTACATTCAGAATGTTGTGAAATAAGACATGTCACTTACTCTAGGAAGGAAATTGAAAAATGGTATTCTTCCATCTTTATTCAGACTCTGCCAGTTCCACCTAGAGTAGTGGATAGTAATTTTTGTCATGAGTCTCTTGGAGTTGTCCTGACTCCATGCATTGTTGATAATAGTTAAGTTGTTGATCAATGTACATTATTGTAGTTCTTATATCCAGTGTTCTGGTTCTGCTCACTTCTCTTTGTTTCACTTCAGGTAAGTCTTTCCAGATTTTTTTGTGATCATCTTGTCCATAATTTCTTTTGGCACAGTAGTATTACAATCATACCACAACTTGTACAGCCATTATCCGATTGTTAGACAACCATTTAGTTTCTAGTTCTTTGTCACCACTAAAAGAGCTGCTATCAATTTTCTTGCACAAGTAAGTCTTTTTCACTTTTCTTTGATCTCTTTAGGATACAGACCTAGTAGTGATAGTGCTTTAAAGGATTGTGGTTTTTTTTTTGCTTTAAAGGGTTAAAGAATATGCAAGTTTGATAGCCCTTTGGGGATTGGGCATGATTCCAAATCGCTTTACAGAATGGTTGTTTCTGTTCACAGCTCCACCAACAATGTATTAGAGTGTCCCTGTTTTGCCATATCCCCTCCAATGTTTATCATTTTCCTTTTTTGTCACATTAGCCAATCTGATAGATCTGAGATGATATCTAAGAGTTTTTAAATTTGCATTTCTCTAATAGTGATCTGGAGCATTTTTTCATATGATTAAAGATAGTTTAATTTCTTCAAATGAGAATTACATGTTCATATGCTTTGACCATTTGACAATTGAGAAATGCTTTGTATTTCTTATAAATTTGACTTAGTTCTCTATATATTTGAAAAATAAGGCCTTTGACTGAGATACTCACCATAAAAATAACCCCCCCCCCCATTTGTTTTTTCCTTTCTAATCTTGGTTGCATTTGCTTTAGGTTGCAAAGCCTTCTTAATTTAATGTCCTCAAGGGATGTTTTCATAAACAGAAAGGATTCCCCTAATCAGCACCAGTTCTAAGTCAGCTGGTAGGTGCCTGATGAGGCGGACTGCTATGTGGACCATAGTGGGTGGAAGAGAACTAGTATAAAAAGATATTGAAAAGAAATAGAAGACTATGTTCACAGCAAAATGATCTCTATTTTCTCCATGAACTAATTAGTAAAGTTCTCTGCTGAGAGGAAATTGAGAGGAGATGGTTTGGGCAGATTGTTTACAAAACTGCTAAGTTGATATTCCTAAAAAACAAGTCTGACCAAGTTTTCTCTTGTCCAAGAAATTCCAGTGTTTCCCTATTACAAGAGTTCTTAACTGGGGGTGAAGAAGAGTCCATAAACTTGTTTTGGGAAATATGAACAAAGTAGGCACCTGCAATGTTTATTGATTAAAATATTTTGATAACTGCATTTCAGTGGTTGAATGGATATTAAAGCAGATTATAAATTGCTATGGACAGCGAAGAAGAAATAATGTGGAAGTGAGAAATGAAGAGATTGTCTCCTCCTTTTGGATTGTAACAAAAGTAAAATTTAGGGGATATTTAATCAATAAAACGTATCACTTTCATCAACAAAAAATAACAGATCAATGATCTTGGTATGAAACTATAAAACAAAACAAAGCAAAACTTGAAAACAAGCAAATTCCAAGACCCCAATTAAACAACAAAATAGAAATTTTTGAAAATAAAATAAGATGAACAAATTTGAAAACACAATAAAATCAAAATATACATAAAACAAGAATTGGGGTTTTAGGGGGGGAAATGACAAAGTAGATAAGCCAGTAAGAAAGCTGACTTTAAAAAGAGAAAAAAGAACACCAGATTACCAGTATCAAAAAGGAAAACTCATAACAAAAGAAGAAAAAAAGAAAATTATTAGAAATTGTTTTGACCATTATTCATTAATAAAACTGACAATGTAAACTAATAGATGTTTACAAAAATGTAAAGTCCCAGATTAACAGAATAAGACCTAGATGATTTAAATCAATCTCAGAAAAAGGAAGTAAACAAATCATAAATGAACTCCCAAAGGAAATATTACAAAACCAAATGGATTTGCAAGCAAACTCTATCGAATGTTCAAAGAATGATTAATTCCAATATTATTTAAACTGTTTACAAAATGGTAAAGAAGAGAAGCCCTACCAAATTCCTTCCATAATAAACCAAGAAAAGTATTACCTAAAACTGGGAGAGTCAAAACAGAGAGAGAGAATTATAGTTCAATGTCTCTAAAGAACATTGATAAAAAATGTAAATAAAATATTAGGGGAAAGTCCACAGCAACAACATATGACAAAGATTATGCACCATTACATGAATGCATGACTCTTTCAGTGTTCAGAAAACTATAGACATAACAGAGGATAAGAACAATAAAAACTATATGATTATGTCAACAGTTGAAAGAAAAGCTTTTGACAAGATACAATACTCATTCCTCATTTTAAATAAACATTTTTCAAAGATGGAAATATATGGGGATTGAAAGATACGTCACTGCTATCTAAAACCAAGAGCCAACATTATATGTAATAAGGATAGACTAAGGGCCTTTACAATAAGAACAGAGTTAAAACAAGAATGTCAATTATCACCACTTCTATTTGACACAATGTTAGAAATGCCAGCTTAAGCTATAAGATAAGAAAAATAAACTGAGAGAATAAAAATAGACAAAGAAGAAACATATGTATTAGATTAATTTCCAGATGATATGAATATTTACTTAGAAACTTTAGAAAGTCAACTAAAAACTAATTGAAACAATAACTTTAGCAAATATAAAGGATATAAAATAAAACATATAAATCATGAGAATTTTCGTATGTAACCAAAAAAATAAAGATAAAATAGAAAGAAAAAATTAACTTAATAGAATATGTAAACTACTTGGAAATCTACTTAGCTCTTGCTAAGGAACTCAATCAGTGAGTACAACTACAAAGCAATCTTTATGTAAATAAAGACATAACCAAATAATTAGGGAAAATCTGGTTGCTTTTGGTTCGAGTGAACCAATATAATAAAAATGACAATAGTACTTAAACTAATTTACTTATTTAGTGCCATTCCACTCAAACTACCAAAATATTTTATATGCCAAAATATTTCTTTATGGAACTAGAAGAAATTATAATAAAATTCATCTGGAGGAATAAAAAGTCAAGAATTACATGAGAAATAATTTAAAAGGGAAGGAAGGAAGGGAGCCAAGGAGTACCAGATCTCAAAATGTACTACAAAGCAGTGATCGTCAAAGCAATTTGGTACTAATTAAAAAATAGAGAGGTTGGTCAGTGGAACAAATTAGGTACCCAGAGTACAGAAGGAAATAAACATCATAATCTGTGTTTAATAAATCCAAAGAATGCAGATACTGTGATAAGGAAGCTCTATTTGACAATAAATAAATAACTACTGAGAAAAAAATGGATAGCAGTGTGGTAAAACTTAAGTTTAGAATAACACTTCACTCCATATACCAAGGAACACTCCAAATAGATATAAGGCCTAGATATGAAAGTTCATATTATCAACATGTTAGAGGGACAAAGAAATCATCTTTCATATATGTATATATGTATATATATGTATATGTGAACAGCTCATGACCAAACTAGGTATAATAAAAATAATAGGAAAAAAAGAACTATTATGATTACAAAAAAATTTTTTGCATAAATATAACTAATACAACTAGAATTATAGGGAAATGATGAGGAAAGCTGGTAATCAGGAAAAAAGTATTTGTAGTAAATTTCTCTGGTAGGAGTTTTGCTTCTAAGATATAAGAGTATCTGATTTGAATTTATAAGTCATTACTCAATCCATAGTCAAAATATGAACAGGCAGTTTTTTAAGGAAGAAATTCAAGCCATAAATAACTATTTGAAAAAATATTGTAAATCCCTAATTATTAGAGAAATGCAAATTAAAGGAATTATGAAGTTCCACCTCATACTAATCAGGTTGGTGAAGTCAACAAAAAAAAGGAAAATGACAAATGTTGGAAAGGCAATGGAAAAACAAGCATATAATTGCATTATTGATAGAGCTGTGAATTTGTTCAGCCATTCTAGAAAATAATTTGTAACTATGCCCAAAATGTTGTTGAACTGTTCATAGCCTTTGACCCAGCAATTCCACTGCTATATTGATAACCCAAAGAGATCAAAGAATGAGGAAAAGGAATCATATATATGAACATATTTTTAGCAGTTCTTTTTGTGATGGCGAGGAACTGGAAATTAAGGGGATACTCACTAACTGGGGATGTCTGGCCAAATTATGGCATATGAATATAATGGAATATAATGCTATTAGAAATCATGAAAATAATAATTTCAGAGAAATCTGTGAAGACTAGTAAGAACTGATGCATAGCAAAGTGAGCAGACATTGCATAATTTATATAGTAATAATAGCATTGTAAAGATAAGAACTTTGAATGATTTAAGAACACCATTAAAGTAATGACCCACTATGATTCCAAGGAACCAGTGATGATGACACATGCTACTCACTTCCTGACAGAGAGGTAATGGATAAAGGTGCAAAAGAAGGCATATGGCGGCCAATACAGGAGCTCCTTTACTTGTTCACACATATGTATTGTTTCTGGATGTACAATTTCTGACACATCATTCTCCACATGTTCATTTCAAACTTACAATCTTTATAATGTTGTATTGTTAATTCATGTATTTGTTGTTTTAGCCATTTTTGTTTTTTGTTTATTGGTTTGCTTGTTTCCCCATGGAGTAGACAGAAGAGAGAGAAAATAGATTAAAAATTAAAATAAAATGGGAATTTCAATATCACCTGCTTCTCATAATTATTGGGAGGATCAAGCACAATAAAATATTTATTTAAATGAAATATTGGCAAATCTTAAGGCATTTTTAAAATAAATGGATTTTTATTCTATTGTCTTTCCTTGCCATGAGGCATTATTAATGAGCCCTCCAGAAAAGTGTGGAATCCTCTTGAGAATTTGTTTAGTATAGACTGAATTTGACATCAATCCTTAGTCATGTTCTCTGATTACTCAAATATTCTGTAAACAGGTATCTTCCTGTGAACACTGTGTTTTCTACCACACAGCCAATTGGATCTTACCATGTTTAATGTTCCTTGCCAATGCTTCCAAAAAAAAGTTATTTTTCTGCTGAGACCAATATTAATAACAACACTTTTCAGGGGGCAGCTGGGTAGCTCAGTGGATTGAGAGTCAGGTCTAGAGACAGGAGGTCCTAGGTTCTAATCTGGCTTCAGCCACTTCCTGTGTGACCCTGGGCAAGTCACTTAACCCCCATTGCCTAGCCCTTACCACTCTTCTGCCTTGGAACCAATACACAATATTGATTCTGACACAGAAAGTAAGGGTTTAAAAAAAAAAGTAACCACACTTTTCTCTAGGTTTGATGAAAATGATTCTTCTCTGAAGACAGATTAGACTTTCATTGGAGAACCTGGAAGGGAAGACACAACCATTCTTGTGTGATGATGTGTTGAGACATCAACTACAAGCCCTTTTACAAAAATGGAAGACTAATAGCCCTTTCCTTCTGACCTGTCACTGTATACTGAATTGTCCCAGACATCATCATCTCCCCTGCTGCTGACCCCTAAGCAGCACAGGACCTTTCTATCAGTCCTGTTGCTGAAACCTCCTATACATGTTGTCTCTTCCAATCATGACATGAGTTCCTTGAGATCAAGAACTATGTTCATTTTCTATTTGAATCCTCAAAACTTAACTTAGTGCTTGTCTTTCTCAACCATCCATTCAATCCTTCATTTACAAAACTAGACATTATTTTTGAAAGTTGGCTCAGCTGTAAGTCAAGGACTATTTATAATTCTTCTTCCATGGTACTAGTTTTCCTAGAAATCAAAATAAATTGCACCCCAATTGTAAACTTTGTTGATAATAGAAATCTGCCAGGTCTTGTAATTCTTCCTTCTTCATGGCATCCAAAGTCCTGTCCAATCTATTCCCTATAAATAGACAGGCTGGTAGGAAAGATAAAGAACTGGCTATAACATTAAGCAATTTCTTCACCATGACTTAAGTATAAAGGTCAAAGTAAATCAATGACAAAGGTCTAGGAATATATAGCAAGTGCTCTCCCACCTGCTATCATATCTCTTTGTTATGACTACATGAGTGGAATGGTATCAGCTGACATGAAAGGCTACCTCTCTATGCCAGAATCACAATTTCATTTAGTTCAATAAATATTTATAATAGACCAAGAGTATTCAAAGCATTATGTTGAGTGCCAAGACACAAAACCTGATAATATGTGGCCTCTGCCCTCATGAAGCTTACTCTATCAGAGAAAAAACAAAACTCATAAAAATAATTATAGGACAAAACAACACAAGATAATTCTAATGAAAGATGTAAGCAAAGTTCTGTTGAAGGTCTCCAGGAGCCTGGGGAAGACGTCATTGAAAGGAATCAAAGAAGGTTTCCTGGGAGAGATGCTGTTTGAGTTGGAGAAGTAGCATTTGATATGAATTTAAGAATGAAAGGGAAAAATGTCCAGCTAATGAGTCTGAATTTTTTTTGATAGACAATCAGAACCACCAATTGGGAACTTGAATGCTATTACTGGTCTTATTGGGGGTTTTTCCCCTTAAGAGTATCAAGCAAATCCCTTTCCTTCCATAAAACAAATATCCATAATTTCACACAGTGCCTAGTTTAATTCACTCACTTTAAGTTTATTGTTTTCATTATTATTTTTAACAATAATGACAATCATATTATCTGTTCTAGTCTCCAGCCACTACTGAGAAAGTGACTAATAAAATGTTCCTTTTTGTAAGACTCTTCAACATCTTTGAATAAAAATAGATATCAAATATGGAGAGGTCTACTAGATATTAAATATATAAAGAAATTCAATTTGTAAAACTATGTCATGATTTCCACACCTTTTTCAAGTCTCGTAGTTCCTTGTGGAGTAAGTCTTTGTTCTCCTTTCTTGCAGATGAAGAATTGGGGCACTTGATTTGGGAATCCGTTGAAGGAAGAAATGTTTTTCTCCTGCACATCTGGAGCTAGAAAGAAAATTCTGTGATGTCCTTGCAGAGATATTCAATAGGAGGCCATTTGTAAATGGTACATTGAAATTGGATCATAAGACAGGGTATAAGCACCTGAAGTAAAGTCAAAGACATAGAAGAGAAAAGGATTACATAGCTCCTCCTTAGTCATTATTATTGACTTTCAATTTGTAGCTTGCTGCCTTAAAACTTTTGGTTCTCTTCTCCTTAGTCTTTATCACTTTTTCCTCTCCTCTTGTGATCATCAGCTGTTATTATTGTATTAAGTACTTCCTCAGTATCTTAACCAGATTATTCTGGGCAGAGGCACATGAGAGGCAATACTACATATTGGGAAAGGGGTTATCTTTCAATTCAGGGGATCTCATATAGTGTAAAAAGAATGCCAAACTTCAAATGGAGACCCAAGGTTCAAAACCTGTTTCCATCCCATAATAGAATAACAGGGGTAGACTGAACACACATGCCACACTTAAAGGAGTCAGCGTGAATAGCCCCCTAGAGACACAATGTCCTTTTCTGTAACAGGGACTAACAATATTCTCACGAGCTACCTCATAGCATTTTGTAAGAAGGAAAAATGGTTTAGAAACCCTAAAATTCCATTTCAATGTGATTTATATGAGTAGGGAGATGGGTGCTGGATATGCTTTGGCTGGCCCATTCTGCTTGCTGATTCTTCTTTTCCTTTCACTCACCAATGTGAAGATCAGAATCAGAGCTTCTCAAGTGATGATTATTCATTCTTTTCACACAGTTCACAGGGACA
This sequence comes from Monodelphis domestica, assembly GCF_027887165.1. Taxonomy (NCBI): domain Eukaryota; kingdom Metazoa; phylum Chordata; class Mammalia; order Didelphimorphia; family Didelphidae; genus Monodelphis; species Monodelphis domestica. Next base: position 154,425,292 of record NC_077228.1, on the reverse strand, counting down.
CTGAGTCAGCTGACTTTGTGTCATTCTGCTACTGGATTTTGATGAATGACCTGATAAACATGGGTAACAGCAGAATCTTTTTGCATTGTTAGAATCTGGGGATAACCAGAGCACCCAGCTTGGCTTATTTCTGTTTATGTGGCAGTCTCTTTGCACCCAGTGAGAATGTTGAACAAAATCAGCATTTTATCTCTTCCCTGTAGCATTCTGGACTTGGGACAGTAGAAAGAGTGCTAAATAATATCAGGGGATCTGGATTCATACTATTTGTGTGACCTTGAGCAACTTAATTTCCACAGACATCAGTTTCCATTTCTGTAAAATGAGGAAAATGGACTAGATGACCTCTAAAAAAGCCATTTCATTTCTAAATCTAGGATCATATATGATTTGATATAGTCAGTGAGAAACTGACCTTTACAGTTTGCCATGTGGTCATTTGACTCTTTGTCCTTTTCTTATCACTTGCCCAGAGGTTTCCAATAATAGGTTATAATCCTCATATCTTACTAGTTATAGGATTAGTGACTCAAAAGTTAGTTTTTTACTTTACCTTTCTATTCACATGTCTCAAAAACAAAACTTGGCAAAACTTTGGGATGGATAGATAGATATAGAGATATATATTTTAACCCTTACTTTCCATCCTTGAAACAATATTGTATATTGTTTCCAAGGCAAAAGAGTGGTAAGGGCTTAATGTCTTGCCTAGGGTCCCACAGCTATGAAATTATATATATATATATATATATATATATATATGTATGTATGTATATATGAGATAGATATATAGTCATGTATGTATATCTATTTTATATAGTTAAATTTTTTTTTAAAAACCCTGCTAGCTCTAATTTTTTTATAATGTCTATATTTAGAGCTAGAAGGGAGGTAATCTAGTTCATCAGGAAACAGAAGTCCAGGGAGGATAATTGACTTGCTCAAGGTCATAAAGGTAGTAAATAGCAGAGCTAAAATTTGAATCCAAGTAGTTTGACTCCAGATATGTTCTTTCTGTTAAGCTACTAAAATTATCTGGCTGTTGAATGTTCTTTTTTGTCCACTTTTCCAAAGTCTTGTGTTCATCCAGTCAAAAGAATTACTAGTTCTTCCTCTTGGTTTCTTGGAAGCTCCCAGTCCCTGTGGTTTTCCCCTTGTACTAAACAGTCTTCATGGCACAAATTCTATCCTGGAAGATGAAGAAAAATTAGGCCTGAGAGGAGGTAAAATGATTTTCCCATAACATTTCTCAATTTTTTTTCTCAGTAAAAATTTAATAAAGGGGAACCAGTAATCAGAGGGTATATGAATGGTCCAGAGAGAGGGCTTAAATAACCTCCAAGGATCAAGAAAACCCCTTGGTTATCCCATATGTTGTATACCCCTTTGGAACAAATTGGCACTCCATTAGCAGGAAGTGAGTTTTAACAGTATCTGCAAGCAATCAGATTTAAGCTATTGACAAAGGAATGCCAATAGCAACAGCTAATCTTTTGAAATACGTTGAACAAATACCCTCTTTTCTCTTGTGTACGATTTAAATTAATGTCCAATACTTCAAGTGTTATTTTTATAAAGTTTATTAGCTGACAAAATAAAACCACATGACTAAGTTTTTTTCTACCTGCTCAAAAAGCCATCTCCACCAAAGCCAAGACAAGAAGGGAAAAAAAGGTGGAGAGGCAGAACTCCACCTTTATCTCCTGTCTATGTAAAGACAGGAATAGAGTAGGGAGCTGGGAATCGTAATTTTGCTAGGGATCATAGTTTTGCTGGGGATTGTAGTTTTTAGGGTAATAGATTCAAATTACACACTTGAAGGTAGTCTTTATATTTTTTAAACCTTTATATCTCTTTATTTATTTATTTATTTTACCCTTTACATATCCCCCAACAACCAGGGCAATACATTGCATTAAGTAGACCTTCTCTTATAGGAACTCCAACCTAGCCACCAGAAAGAATAGATAAACTAGCTGCCTGGTTCTGGGTAAACCACTTCACCTCGATTTTCTCATTTGTCCTCTTCCAGCTCTACTATTCTTTGATTCCATAGCCAATGACGATGAAGTGTGGGATAAACTAAACAATCTAACATAGCTCCTGCCCTAAATTCTCAATCCCCTTAGCAATCCCCTAGTTTTTCCAAGTCCCAGCACTAACCCTGCCTACCAGATCCCATCGTATCTCCAGGGCTGGTTTATTGACCTAGGATCCACATACGTGCTCCATGGAGCTGTTGTTAATGGTCCTTGGACAATCTCAACTTTGGCTTATGAAAGCATTCTCTGCCCTCAAGTTTACGCTGCTGATATCTCTGTGTGACAACTCCAACTCCTTTGACCATATTCTGGTTTAAATTCTCTGCCATTTGGTAATCAATCTCAAATAGGCTCGTATAGGCTTTAATAAATATTTGTCGAATTAATTAACTAATGAAAAGCCCCAGAATGTTACCCCCCCCCTCCAAACCGCCCCCCCAAGCCCAAGGCTTGGCCCTTACCAAATCAGACTTTCCCTAGTCATATTTATAGTTTTCCCCTAGTTTACAGAGGAGCACAGTTCCTTTAATCTTTGGTTCAAGTGATCCACAGTACTCCTAGAGCTCTAGAGACCCCCAGGCTGCTCAGATAGCTTTAAAAATTCTTCCCCAGCCTCAAGGCCCCCCCGGTCATGGTTTGCTTTAGCTGCTTTTGAGGAAGAGCAGAGGCCGGAGGAGAAGGAAGGAGCTGAAAGATGAGATGGACCTATCTAACACATACCAAAGGGAAAAAAGAACCGAAATCTCCAAAGTTATGGCTCCCTCCGGATCTCTGAAAAGCTTGCAACTTCTCTCTTTGATTTCTCGGATTTTACAAGCTCTGAGCACAGAGTGTTGGAAGTTAACAGAGCAGCTGCCCCAGGAAATGGTGCGTTCATCCCACTGAGGGAGACTTCAAGGAAAATCACTGGGAGGGTGTAGAGCGGCAGGAGGTGGGGAGAGGGGGTTGGGGAAGCCAAATTTTTCCACTAAATATTCAGTTTCCCACCAGTCTGAACTTTCTTTAAGTGCATGAGCTGCTTTGACTTGCTGCCTCTCCAGGTCTGGGGCTGTTTTCGCAGAGGATTTTGGAGCACACATTTGCTGTTGCTAACCAAGGGAACAGATTTATCCCACAGTCCTGGCTCTGCCCCGAGCTGAATGATTATACAGGCCTGGAGGGAGTCTTAAGCATAAACATTTACTTCACAGAAGAGGTTCTGCAGACTGGAAGCAAGACACAGTTGATTCTCAGGGTGTACTTGATTGTGCTTTGTTAAAAGCCAAGCCTCCTTCCACCTCCCCCCTCCCCAATCGCTGCCCCTTTCCAGTCCAGAACTCAGAGCAGAGGCACCCAGGCATTTACAAGGGCATTTCCATTCCCCCAGCTGAGAAGAATTCATGGAGTGGGGGGGAAGGGGGTGATCTGAAGGCAACACAGAAGATTTGAATTTACAGAGGGCACCAGGTGAATGGGGGAGTGAGCGAGGACAAGGTCAGACGCTGTCTACAAAGCGGGACAAATGAGGGTTTGTGATGCCAGGCTGAGCTCCTCGATCGTGCCAGGGGGGCACAGACCACTTTGCTTGTTTTTCTGCTCTCGAAAAAATGTAGAATATTTAAGAAGTTAACCCCATAGATTCACTCCATCAGCAAATGCTTAAGTGTCCTGGGTAGCTGCTGTCTCACTGTGGATGTTACTCACCTATACAAATGACATTTGTGTAGCAAGATGGAAGACCGTTCATCATGGCCAAGCCAGGCCAATTTAATTGGTTTGTTTGTTTCATTTAAAAATAATTTCCTTATTTTTCAAATAAATGTTGAAAGCTAGATATATTCCAAACCCAGTGAAGATAAAATGAGTTGCTAAAAACTGAGAACATTAATTCAGTAAATATGAATGGAGATGATGAATAATCCACCCCCTCCCTACATACACACACACATGCAAATGTATTTTTCCTCATTCTTTGACCTTAGTCAACTATATAATTACCCCTCTATTCACTTTGATTTGACCCTAGAAGACAACCCATACTGGAAGTCTTCATGGTAGAGAAGCAGCAGGACTACTGCCCTTCAAATCAATTCAAGTGAATCTGATAGATTAGAAAATGATCCAATCTGATCTGGCCCCTTATTCTCAGACAAATTTGGAAATCGAGCACCCATAGGCCCTACAAAGGGCTTTACCCACTGAGAAGTGGGCTTTGCATCCTGCTCATAAAGTGTCTCTTCAAGGCTCAGGTGCTCTTTCCCTTACAAACAGTCATTCCTGATTTCCCCAGCTGGTAGTGCTTCCTCCCTCTTCAAATTATCTTGCATGACTAACCTGTGTACATGTTGCATCTCCACCATTACTACCCTATCTCAGAAGAATAAAAAAGCCCCTTGAGACTAGTGTTCCTTTTTATCTTTGTATCACCCAGCACTGTGCTTCATCCTCATTTATTTGTAGAATTGGATCAAAAGTGGTGGTCCAATGGGGAGGAGGCAGTCAGGAGCAAATGTTGACTAGTGCCCTGGAAACTGATGTCTTGGGGCATGTAGGACCTTACAAAGTCCCTTAACTTCATTGAATGGTTAACTTTTTTAAAGCATGTATGTGTGGCGTAGCCAAAGAAGTCTGAGCCACTACACCGTGGCAAAGCAAAGTCTTAGGAATGAGCACCTAAGGGCAACTACCTAGACTCCTAGAAAGATTCTGTTAATAAACATGGAACTAGGTTAATGTTTCACTAGGGCGTGAATGAGACTACCTTCTATCCTACATGCCAACAGAGGCAAAGGAAGGATGTAATGGAAACTAGAGTGCTGGCAAGGAGAAGTGGTGGGGGTGGGATCAGCTAATAAATGGTAGTAAAGCATGAAGGAAATATGAACTGTGAATGCAGGGTAAGTCACAAGACTGTATCTCCCACAGGCTAATGTTGTCAGAGATAAGTATTATCAGAAAAATTCTGCCATGGCAGCCTCAAGCTGTAGAGTTGTATATGTACTCATGTGAATTAGCCCTTTAGAGAGCTCTTATTGCCAAGGCCACCATTTGTATCAAGGATCACATAAACCATTTTCAAAATAGGCAGTAAGACTTTTGACTCTCTTGCAATGATGTGGCCAGACTTTAATTATCTTCATAAATATAGAGGAGCATAAGAACAAATCATAAAGAACAGCAAGTAGTCAAAATGGTCCAAACACTTTTCTGGCCCACTAAGTAGCAGTATTTGAGTTTCAGAGCCCAAAGGATCAACCTTAGAGCCTAGGGTTAGATTGTTATTCCAAGCAAGTCCTTCCATGTCCTTTTTGATAGATATCTTCTGAAGGACACTTCTCAGTTCTCTAGTTTACTTCAGTAAATAAAGAAAAGGCAATTTTCTTGCCTAACAAAGAACTTTTCTTTTTAATAAGAGGATATAAGAAGAGGTTGACTGGCTTGTTTCCCATCTTTCTGCTTCTTTTTGCCTTGGGCAAAATATTATTCATTCAATAATTGAACAAATAACAGTTCTGAAAAAAATCAGGACATTAGACTACAAGCTCATTATGGAATAGCAGAATGATGTGGCATCCAATAAAAACTGTGATCTTGAGTTGCATTAAGAGGACCATGAGTTGATAGCATGCTTACCATCTCATGGAAGGGGGTGTAAAAGAAGGAGAGAATTTGAAACTCAAAATGTGATAAAAAAATGTTAAAATTTATTTCTATGGGCAACTGGGGGGATGAAATATTAATTAAAAAACAAAGGCCATGACTTTTAGGAATAGGGAAGTGATGGTCTCTCAAAAGACTTCATCTGGGATATTGGGTTCAGTTTTGGCTGTCTCAGTTTAAGAAAGACATTGAAAAACCAGAGTGTATAGAGCAGGGCAACCAGGTTGGTATAGTACCTTGAGTTTATGTCATACAAGGAATGTTTCAAGAAATTGGTCATGTTTATCCTGATAAAGAGATGACTCATGGGATACATGATAATTGTCTTCAATTATTTGGAAGACTAACTTGGAGGAGGAAAGGATTGGACTTGATCTGTTTGATCCTAGATGACAGAATCAAGAACAATGGGTGGAAGCTGCCAACAGGAAAATTTAGGCTTTATGTCAGGAAAAGTTTCTTTATAATTACAGTTGTCAAAATGTTCAATGGACAGTCTTGATAGATGGTGGAATTCTGCCTGTGCACTTAGTCAAGCATTTATTGTTTATATACCAAGCATCACACTAAGCACTTGAGATTCAACAGGCAAAAACAACCTCTACCCTCAAGGAGTATACATTTTGATGGGAGAGCCAACATGGAACCAAGTAGGCAGATAAAAAATATATTCAAAACAGAGATGAAGTCTTGAATTGGGTGAAGAGAATGAATGAAGAGATGGTGACATATATGAGAAATATTATAAAGGAGAAACTATAAGATTTGGCAATGGATTGGATATTTGAGGTAAATGAGACTGAGGGATCAAGGATTAAATTAAGATTAAAAAGCCAGGGTGACTAGCAAGATGGTGGTACCCTGAACAATAAACTGAGAAGAGGAAAGAGTTTGTGTGAAAAGATATCAAGTTCCATATTAGACTTGTTGAGTTTGAAGCTTAGGAGAATAGAGTTCAATATATAGATCTTAAAACCTAATCTAGAGAGAGAGATGATAATAGAAGATGATGAGATTACCAAATGAGATATTAGAGAGTAAAAGAGAGTAAAGGGCCAAGGACAGTGATTCAGGTTACCTAGGGTTAGTAGGCTTGATTTGAATGGAGAATCAGCTAAGGAGACTTAGAAAGAGTTCATAGATAGATAAGAGGAGAACCAGGAGAGAATAATATCAAGAAGACCTAGAAAAGGGATAATATGCAGGAGCAGAAAGTGATAAGTAGTGAAAGTGATAAGTAGTGTTAAGTGCTTCAAAATGGTTGAGAAGAATGAATATTGAGATAAGGCTATTAGATGTGACAATTAGAAGATTATTGGTAATTTACTAGAGGCTAATTTTAGTTGAAAAATGAAGTCAGAAGCCAGATTTCCAGGGTTTAGATGACAACAGAAGGAAGAAGGAACTAAAGGCAACTTTCTCAAGAAGTTAAACAAGGAAGGGGAGATATATACCTACAACACTTAAATGCTATTTAAAATATTGTGGGAATTAAAGTAATAATAGGAAATTAAATAAAAGTACAATAAAACATAGATAGCATTATATTTTAAAACCAAGTCAAGTTGCCACCATAAGAATCTTTATGTATGGATCAATCGCCCCATTTCTAAATGTTTGGTACTGTGCTGAAAGACCTATATTTTGATGAGAATTCTATCCTTAATGACCAAGCTCCACCATTTTACTGAAATTATACTCTTTACTATCACCAAAATTATCTTTATGTTATGTAACACAATGATATTTTCTCAGTTTTCATTCTTTTTCTGCCTACTCCATGACACATTTGGCCACTCCTTTTTAAAATTCTTTACTCCATTGTCTTTGTGATATTATACTGTCTTGATTCTCTTCTAACCTTCATTACTATTTCATTGTTTTCTTCTCTGATTTTCCTTCTTCTTCCATAACTGAGGGAGTTTCTCAAAGTTCTTTCAGAATTCTATTATTATTTCTAAATAATCTCCATAAGTATTTCCATTCACTATCTTGTCCTTAATTATATTTCCAAAGCAGATTAATAATCAAATCTACATCACTAGCTCTCTCCAAAGCTCTAGCCCCACATCTCCAACTGTCTCCTAAACATTTCCTCTTGAAATCCTTAAACAACAGATTTAAAACAGAATTCATCATCCCATTTCCACTAAAAACCAAGCCATCCTTTTAATTTCCTTGTATCCTATGATAATATCATGCTCCTCCCAGTTACATTGTCTTGAAAGCTATTATCTTTGATTCTTCTCTTTCTCCTAAATTTAATCAGTCACCATGTCTTATTAATTCTTCTTTTATGTCTTTTGAATTCATTCTTTTTTTTTTTCCATTCTCACTGCCACCTTACTAATTCGGAACTCTTAAGCTGTGTCTAGACAATTGCAATACTCTCCTACTTAGGAATTTCCTGCCTCCAGTCTATTCTCATGTCGGTTCACTCTGCATGCTGCCACAAATTAATTCTCTTAAAATGCTTCTTTTCAATGTGAGGATATCAATTAAATATATCAATAAGTATTTGTCAGTTTTTGCTAAGGTAGAGCATTATGGGTAGCTAATATTGCATATGATTCTAGATATTTTTCAATATGTTGCCTAGTTGGGCTGAACTCTGATATTCTTTATAATTAAAAGGGATGAATCTCTAAAAAGATGAGTAGAGGATACATTGGAAATATAGGTGATATGAAAATAAGCAAAGTCAATGAAAATTTATTCTAAAATTATAAAATGTTTCTCTTCATGTCCTTCCCCTGCTTTTAAGCAAGGAATGAATTAAATTGCCTTCATAAATTTCTCAATTATCCACAAAAGAACATATAAATACTTGCAGCAAATACTTAGCATTCTCTACAATCTATAACATTAATCAAACATTTCCCATAATCCTCCTAAAAAGATTATCACTCAAGCCAGACTGGGCTACTTCTTGTCCCCCAAACATAATGTGTGCACTTCTTCCTCAACACTTTTGCTCATGCTATTTTCCCTTCCTGAAATGCCCTTCTCCATTCTCCCAGCATTTCTGAATCCTCTTCATCTTTCAAGGTCCAATTCACATTCTACCTCTTCTGTGGATCCTTCCCTGATTACCCTAAACATAAAGAGATGCCTCCTTTCTTTGAATTCCTGTAGCATTTATTGTTTGTATCACTCTTTTGGCATTACCATGCTCACTGGTATTTCTACTTTGCCAGGTATTTATGTCTCACCTGCCCAGTTCAACTCAACACAAACTTATTAAGCTTCTACCATATGCACTGCACTATGGTAGCTAGAGAAGGAAATGCAAAGATGAAACAAGACACAATTCTTGAGTTCCCTTATCCACTAGGTGTTTTGGACCTATTTGTATCCCTATAGTACCTGCTACGGTGCCTTATATACAACACGTATTATTTAAATTTTTTATGAATTAACTAAACAGGAATCCCTAAGTGGCCCACATTTACAAATGAACCTTGTGAGAGAAGAAAGAGAAATGTGTCTTATTGAGTTAGATATTTTAATGCTAACCAAAGTAATAGTTTTCTAAAAAGTAGAGTGGTGAATCAGTGGAACAGATTAGGGACACAATGCATACTATTAAATGACCATAGTTATCTAGTATTTGGTAAACCCAAACATCCAAGCTTTTGAGGTAAGAATTTGATATTGGCAAAAATTGCTGGGAAACCTGGAAAGTGGTTTGGAAGAAATTAGGTATATATTAATGTTCTGTACCACATGCCTAGATAAGGGCAAAATGGATAAATGATTTAGGCACAAAGGATGATATCATAAGTAAATTAGGGGAACATAGAAAAGTAAACTTGGGAGGTGGTGTCAAGATGAGAGCTTAGAGGCAGCAAAAGTTCAGACCTCCTCAAACCCTTCTTCACAGATCAAAAACACAATGCTTTGAGGGAACTGAAAACCAAATCCAACAACAGGACAGAGCTAGGGAACCTTCCTGCTGGACTTAAAGGGTACACCCCACCACCACCCCCAAAAGCCTGAATTCTAGAACACACAGTTTTAAGGGGAAGGAAGAAGAAAGGTCCCATGACCCTCCCCCACCTACAATGCTGAGCTTCCAGCAGAGGCTGGAATCTCTGGGCAGGCAAGGGTGAAGTCCAGAGGGAGTTCCTTGCTGGCACAACTGTGCCAGGCTCAGGGTGTTGAACATAGGCGACCTAGAAGAGAAGCACAGAGCAGGCAACCTAGTTGCAGCCAAGACACTCCATCTTGTCCCCTCTTCTAGAGTCTTTGGCCTCAGGGAACATCCAGCTCTGCAGATCAACTCTGCACTGGCTAAACACCTCTAACTCTAAATACCTCCAACACCACTCCCCAAGACTGCTCTGACAACTTTGCTGACTTAAGGTCCAAGGGTGAAGACTGCAACCACTACAGACTACAACCTTGATAACAGGGTGGGAAGCCCAGCTCCTTTACAGCTGCTGCTGTCAGCTCGGGAAGATCTGACCTCAGGGCTCATTAATACCATCAGACTAACCTGATCAATCAGAAGATAAGAGAAGAAGCCCCTTCATTACAGAACAGCCCAAACCCACAGATCCAGCACATGAGAGGAGCAAGGCTACAGACAATTACAGGGGGGGGGGGGAAGAAGAGGAAAAAGTAAACAACAGAAAAAGAAAAAAGAAATTACAATCGACAGCATTTAGCCAGGCAATGAACAAAGAGCAAATGGAACAGAGGAGAACCAAGGAATGCCAAGAAAAAACACAGAAACTCCAATGAACTGGACACCGGCTTTGGAAGAACTCAAAGTACAATTCAAAAAACAATTAAGAGAGGCTGAAGACAACTAAAAAAGAAAAAGCAAAATAAGTCATCTGGAAATAGAAAATAAGCCAAAATTAACCAGCTTGAAAATGAGGCAAAGGAGATGAAAGATGACCTACAAAGAGAATCAGATCAGAAGGAGAAGAATGACCAAAAAAAAAAATGGATGAAATTCAGTCCTTAAAAACTAGAATCCAACAACTAGAAACAAATTACTTCATAAGGCAACATGAAGCTATAAAACAAAATCAAAAGAATGAAAAAATGAGGAAAATATGAAATACCTCATCCAAAACATGGAAGACCTAGAAAATAGGTCCAGGAGAGACAATTTAAGAATCATTGGATTATTGGAAGATCATGACAAAAGAAAAAACCTGGATATCATTCTACAGGAAATTATCCAAGAAAATGGCCCTGACATTCTAGAGCAAGTGGGAAAAGTAGAGATTGAAAGAATACACAGAACACCTCTTGTAGTTAATCCTCAATTGACAGCACTCAGGGATGTTATAGCCAAATTCTCCAGAAAGCAAGGGAACTAGGTCTACAACAAAGAATCAACTACCCAGCAAAACTGACTATATTCTTGCAGGGGAAAGTATGGTTATTTAATAAAATAGAAGAATCCCAAGCATTCATAGAGAAAAGCCAGAACTTGAACAGAAAATTTGATGCCTAAACACAGAATGAAAGAGAATCGCCAAAAGGTAATTAAGAAAGGGGAAATAAAAAAATCACAACTTTTTTAAGAGGTCCAAAAAGGTGAAATTATTTGTATCCCTATAACAAAAGAGGATATTGGTACCTCTTAAAGATTGTTATCATCACCTGGGTAGCTAGAAGAATTATACTTAGAGGGAAGTAACAAAATTTATAGAATGAAATGACAAAATATATATGTATATGTATGTAAGTATGCATAAATAAATGAATGAATGAATATATATGTAGAAGGAAATAGTGAAAGAAAAAAGGGCAGGACTAAGAGTAGAAATCAAAATGTTGGGAAATACACAGCTGGTAATCATAACTCTGAATGTGAATGGAATGAATTCACTCATAAAATGGAAGCAAATAGCAGAGTGTATTAGAAACCAAAATCCTACCATATGCAGTCTACAAAAATCACATATGAGGAAGGTAGACACACACACAGGATAAATGTAAGCAGATGGGACAAAATCTATTGGGCATCAAATGATAAAAAGAAGGCAGGAGTCACAGTCATGATATCTGACAAAGCCAAAGTAAAAGTAGATCTAGTCAAAAGAGATAGGGAAGGTAATTACATCCTGATAAAAAGCAGTATAGACAATGAGGAAACATCAGCACTCAACATATATGCACCAAATGGCATAGCATCCAAATTTCTAAAGGAGAAACTAGTGGAGCTCAAGGATGAAATAGATAGTAAAACTATACTAATGGGAGAACTGAACCTTCCTCTATCAGATCTAGATAAATCAAACCAAAAAATAAATAAGAAAGAAATAAAGAAAGAAATAAGAAATGTAAATGAAATCTTATAAAAATTAGAGTTAGTAGATATGTTGAGAAAAATAAATAGGGACAAAAAGAATGACACTTTCTTTTCAGCAGCACATGGTGTGTTCACAAAAATTAACCATATACTAGGCCATAAAAACATTGCAAACAAGTGCAAAAGAGCAGAAATAATAAATGCAACCGTTTCAGATCATAATGCAATAAGAATAATTAGTAAAAGTATATGGAGAGGCAAATCAAAAATTAATTGGAAATTAAATAGTATAATTTTCCAAAATTGGTAAAAGAACAAATGATAGAAACAATCAATGATTTCCTTGAAGAAAATGACAATGATGAGACATCCTTTCAAAATCTATGAGATACAGCCAAAGCAGTATTCAGGGGGAAATTTATATCCTTGAGTTCATATATTAACAAATTAGGGAAGGCAGAGGTCAATGAATTGGGCATGCAAATTTAAAAACTAGAAAGTGAACAAATTAAAAATCCTCAGATGAAAACTAAATTAGAGATCCTAAAAATTAAAGGAGAAATTAATAAAACCAAAAGTAAAAGAATTATTGAATTAATAAATAAGACTAGAATCTGGTACTTTGAAAAAACAAATAAAATAGATAAAATACTAGTCAATCTAATTTTAAAAAAGGAAAGAAGAAAACCAAATGAACAGTATCAAAGATAAAATGGGAGACCTCACCTCTAATGAAGAGGAAATTAAGACAGTCATTAAAAACTATTATGCCCAACTATATGGTAATAAATATGACAATCTAGGTGATATGGATGAATATTTACAAATATATAAATTGCCTAGCTTAACAGAAGAAGAAATAGAATACTTAAATAATCCCATATCAGAAAAAGAAATTGAACAATCCATCAGAGCTCCCTAAGAAAAAATCCCCAGGGCCTGATGGATTCACAAGTGAATTCTATCAAATATTCAAAGAACAACCTATCTCAATATACAAACTATTTGACAGAGTAAACAAAGAAGGAGTTCTACCAAATTCCTTTTATGACACAAATATGGTATTGATTCCAAAGCCAGGCAGGTCAAAAACAGAGAAAGAAAACTATAGATCAATGTCCCTGATGAACATAGATGCAAAAATCTTAAATAGGACACTAGCAAACAGACTTGAGCAAGTGATGATGAGGGTTATTCACTATGATCAAGTAGGACTTACACCAGGAATGCAGGGCTGGTTCAATATTAGGAAAATCGTCCACATAATTAACCATATCAACAAGCAAACCAACAAAAATCACATGATTATCTCAATAGTTGCAGAAAAAGCCTTTGACAAAATATACCACTTATTCCTGTTGAAAAACACTAGAAAGTATAGGAATAGAAGGACCTTTCCTAAAAATAATAAACAGTATATATCTAAAACCATCAGCAGACATCATCTGCAATGGGGATAAACTAGAAGAATTCCCAATAAGATCAGGAGTGAAACAAGGATGCCCATTATCACCTCTATTATTTAACATTGTACTAGAAACACTAGCAGTAGAAATTAGAGAAGAAAAAGATATTGAATGTATTAAAATAGGCAATGAGGAGACCAAGCTATCACTTTTTCCAGATGATATGATGTTCTATTTAAAGAATCCTAGGGAATCAACTAAAAAGCTGGTGGAAATAATCAACAACTTTAGCAAAGTTGGAGGATACAAAATAAGCCCACATAAGTCATCAGCATTTCTATATATTTCCAATACATCTCAGCAGCAAGATTTAGAAAGAGAAATTCCATTTAAAATCACCCTAGACAATATAAAATACTTAGGAATCTATCTGCCAAGACAAACACAGGAACTATATGAACACAACTACAAAACACTCTCCACCCAATTAAAACCAGATCTAAACAATTGGAAAAACATTAATTGCTCATGAGTAAGACAAGGTAACATAATAAAAATGACAATCCTACCCAAACTTATTTACTTATTTAGTGCCATATCCATACGACTACCAAAAAAAACCTTTTTTACTGAATTAGAAAAAACCATAACAAAGTTCATTTGGAAGAACAAAAGATCAAGGATATCAATGGAAATCATGGGGAAAAAATGTGAAGGAAGGTGGCCTTGCAGTACCAGATCTCAAACTATACTATAAATCAGTGGTCACCAAAACAATATGATATTGGCTAAGAGACAGAAGGGAGGATCAGTGGAATAGACTTGGGGTAAGTGACATCACCACAACTGTCTATGATAAGCCCAAAGATCCCAGCTTTGGGGACAAAAACCCACTATTTGACAAAAACTGTTGGGAAAATTGGAAGACAGTATGGGAGAGATTGAATTTGGATCAACATCTTACACCTTACAACAAAATAAACTCAGAATGGTTGAATGACTTGAATATAAAGAAAGAAACTATAAGTAAATTAGGTGAACACAAAATAGTATACTTGTCAGATCTTTAGGAAAGGAAAGATTTTAAGACTAAGCAAGAGTTAGAAAAATTTACAAAATGTAAAATAAATAATTTTGATTACATGAAATTAAAAGGGTTTTGTATAAACAAAACCAATGCAACCAAAATTAGAAGAGAAGCAACAAATTGGGGAAAAAATCTTCAGGAAAAAAACCTCTGACAAAGGACTGATTACTCACATTTATAAAGAGGTAAATCAATTGTACAAAAAAATCAAGCCATTCTCCAATTGATATAAATGGGCAAGGGACATGAATAGGCAATTTTCAGATGAAGAAATCAAAAATATTAATAAGCACATGAAAAAGATTTCTAAATTTCTAATAATCAGAGAAATACAAATCAAAACAACTCTAAGGTACCATCTCACACTTAGCAGATTGGTTAACAAGACAGCAAAGGAAAGTAATGAATGCTGGAGGGGATGTGGCAAAGTTGGGACATTAATGCATTGCTGGTGGAGTTGTGAATTGATCCAACCATTCTTGAGGGCAATTTGGAACTATGCCCAAAGGGTGCTAAAAGACTGTCTGACCTTTTATCCAGCCATACCACTGCTGGGTTTATACCCCCAAAGAGATAATAAGGGAAAAGACTTGTACAAGAATATTCAGCTGCACTCTTTGTGGTGGCAAAAAAATTGGAAAATGAGGGGATGCTCTTCAATGGGAGAATGGCTGAACAAACTGTGGTATGTGTTGTTGATGGAATACTATTGTGCCCAAAGGAATAATGAACTGGAGGAATTCCATGTGAACTGGAACAACCTCCAACAATTGGTGCAGAGTGAAAGGAGCAGAACCAGGAGAACATTATATACAGAGTCTCATATACTGTGGTACAATGTAATGTAATGGACTTCTCTATTAGTAGTAATGCAGTGATCCAGAACAATTTTGAGGGACCTACGAGAAAGAACACTGTACACATTCAGAGGTGAAACTATGGGAGTAGAAGCATCAAAGAAAAACAACTGCTTGATCACCTGGGCTGACAGGGATATGACTGGGTATATAGACTAGGGTGATTCCTAGCGCAAACATCAACAATATGGAAATGGGTTTTGATCAAGGACACATGTAAAACCCAGTGGAATTGCACATCGGCTATAGGAGGGGTGGGGTCAGGGGAGAAAAAGAACACAATTCTTGTAACCAAGGGAAAGTATTCTAAGTTAACTAATTAAATAAAATTTAAAAAAGACAAATAAACTTGTCAGATCTATAGATAAGGGGGGAACTTCTTATCAACCAAGAAATAGAAAAGATTATGATAAGTAAAAGATTATTTTGAAAACTTCAAATTTTAAAAAAGCTTTTGCACAAACAAAACTAATGCAGCCAAAATTAGAAAACAAGAAACTGGAGGTTGGGGGACAGGGATTTGTAACAAGTTTTTCTGATAAAGGTTTCATTTCTCAAATATATTGGAGATAAGCCAAATTTATAAAAATAAGATCCATTCCTCAGTTGATAAATGGTCAAAGTATTTGAAATAAAAATAAGAAATAAATAAGAAATCAGTTATCAATAGTCACATGAAAAAATGCTCTAAATCACTACTGATTAGAGAAAAGCAAATTAAAACAATTCTGAGATACAAGCTGACACTTATCAGATTGACTAACTTTATAGAAAAAGATAATCACAAATGCTACAGGGGATGTGGAAAAATTGAGACACTAACAAATGCAATCATCCTGGAGAATAATTTTTAAATATGCCCAAAGGGCTACAAAACTGTGCAATATGTCCTTTGAAGCAATAATGTCACTACTAGGTCTGTATCCCAAAGAGATCAAAGGAAAATAAAAGTACCCATCTATAAAAAATACTTATAGTAGCTCTTTTCATGTTGGCAAAGAATTGAAAATCAAAGTGAAGTCTATGCCCAAAGGGTGATAAAAGACTGTCTGCCCTTTGATCCAGCTATAGCACTGCTGGGTCTGTACCCCAAAGAGATAATGGAGAAAAAGACTTGTATAAGAATATTCATAGCTGCGCTCTTTGTGGTGGCCAAAAAATTGGAAAACGAGGGAATGCCCATCAATTGGGGAATGGCTGAACAAATTGTGGTATAGGTTGGTGATGGAATACTATTGTGCTAAAAGGAATAATAAAGTGGAGGAATTCCATGGAGACTGGAACGATCTCCAGGAAGTGATGCAGAGTGAGAGGAGCAGAACCAGGAGAACATTGTACACAGAGACTAATACACTGTGGTATAATCAAACGTAATGGACTTCTCCATTAGTGGCGGAGTAATGTCCCTGAACATTCTGCACGGATCGAGGAGAAAAAACACTATTCATAAACAGAGGACAAACTGTGGGAGTAGAAACACCAAGGAAAAGCAACTGCCTGACTACAGCGGTTTAGGGGACATGACAGAGAAGAGACTCTAAACGAACACTCTAATGCAAATATTAACAACATGGCAATGGGTTCGAATCAAGAACACATGTGATACCCAGTGGAATCACGCGTCGGCTATGAGGGGTGGGGGGAGGAAAAGAAAATGATCTTTGTCTTTAATGAATAATGCTTGGAAATGATCAAATAAAATATTATAAAATTAAAAAAAAAAGAAAAGAAAATCAAAGGGAAGCCCATCAATTAGGAAATGAATGAACAAATTGTAGTATACAATTGTGATGGAAAACTATTATACTAATTAGAAATGGTAAGCAGGATACTTTTAGAAAACTTACAAGAATGTCTGCAAAATGAAGTGAGCAAAACCAGGAGAACATTGGATTTGGTAATAGCAATATTGTGGAGTTGATCAACTGTGAAAGATTTAACTATTCTGATGAAGAAAATAATCCAAGATAATTTCAAAGGAGCCATGATGAAAAATGCTATCCATCTCTAGAGAAGGAACTGATAGACTATGAATGCAGAGTCAAGTCTAATTTTTTTTTGTATGTTTTCTTTTGGTATCATGGCTAATTTGGAACTATATTTGGCATGACCTCACATGCATAATCAAAATTAAATTGCTTGTTTTCTCAAGTGGGGTGGGGCTGCAGGGAGGGAGAGAATTTAGAACTCAAAAGTATAAAAATGATTATTATAATTTTTCATATACAGTTGGGAAATATTTAAAGAAATAAATAAAATAATTTTTAAAATTTAATACTGCTTTTTTATGAAATTCATCCTGTATGTAGCAAGAAGTTTTTTTCTCATTGACCTTCAGAACCTGGAGAAAGATCAGGAAACATTAAGCTATCCTATCATTAAAATTAAGTTCAATAATGCCTAATGGAATGTCACCTTTGAAATAGCCATTAAAGTCACCCTGCCCCATAATTTGATATAGTCCAAAGTGTATCATTGCTATCTTGTTCACCTAATTGCCCATTGCCCAAGAGAAGAGAAGACCATTACTCAATGCATCCTTACAAGTTCTGTTTACCTCTACCTTGTAGAAAGCTGTTACTAAAGCTATTATTGAAACATATTGATTAAATCCCCAAGTTGGTCATTACAACTGCATATAATTTAGGCATTTGGATAAATAAAACCTCAAGATAGTTTCTTAGATGATGAAAATGATGACTATAATGTATATAGTATCTATTGTGTCCTAGACTCTGGGCTATAAACACTAGAAATATTATCTCACAACTATAGGAGGTACTATTATTGTCTCCATTTTGTAGTAGGGGAAACTAAGTCAAACAGAGAAGTTATGTTTTATTATTTATTCTCCAGGACAACAACTAGAATTCAGAGTTTGACTTTTTTTAGAGATCTTTTCACTGACAATCTTCTAGATATTTTAGATTTAAAATTTTCTTGTGGTTCTGCTTATTTCACTCTGCATCCATTCATACATGTCTTCCCATATTTCTCTGTATTCCTTGTAGTCACTATTATAATGGCACAATATATTCCACTGCATCCACATACCACAGGTTGTTCAGTCTTTTTCCAAGACACCACAAAAAGGGAGCTGCCACATTAATTATTTATTCTTTTTTTTGGATATTTATGGATATTTATATCCATTTATATCCATTCTTCCTTTCAAAGAGATTTACGAAAAAGGAAATATGAGGGACCATAATGGATAAGAGAGAGAACTGAACTCAATTCAGGAAGACCTGTATGTAAATGGATATTTTCAGCCTTTGGACTTCATCCCCCAGAACTCCCTTAGTATTTCCAAAAATTCCATTTTCCTGCATCCCCACATTTTGCATGATGTTTTTTAAGTGACTGTACCTCCTCCCTCTTCCTCTCTTGGATCTGTGACTGGGCTGAAGTCAGGCAGTTCTTTTGTTTTCATTATTATTAATAAAACTTTATAAATATAATAGTTATTAATAATTTTAAAGCTCACATTTTTGGCTTACCATGAAGAGATTATGAATTCTCAAAAACTTTTGAGCAGATAGCTTTACAGTAAAGATAGTAAGTTTGCCTGGTCACTGCCTACCATGAGGATCCATGGCGGGGTGTGTCTGTGATCCTGCTCTGCCCTTCCACCTGCCGCTGCCTACTGTTTCTCCTGTCCATCTGCTTGGACAGCACTTTTCACCACTCTCCATCCAGCTTGGAGCCTCCTCTTGCCAAGACCAGACCTGCCATAGGAGCCTGCCAATCCCAGTCATTTTTTTACACAGAAGGTGATATATAAAAATCTTCCCACCCCAATCCCTTTCCACACTCCATGTGTGTTTCTAGCCTGCCATAGCCATTTTTCAGCATGGAAAAAAGAACCCCATACCTTCTAATTTTCTTTTTTTTTGTTTTTTTAGATATATTTTATTTGATCATTTCCAAGCATTATTCGTTAAAGACATAGATCATTTTCTTTTCCTCCCCCCACCCCCCATAGCCGACGCGTAAGTCCACTGGGCATTAGATGTTTTCTTGATTTGAACCCATTGCTTTGTTGATAGTATTTGCATTAGAGTGTTCATTTAGAGTCTCTCCTCTGTCATGTCCCCTCAACCTCTGTATTCAGGCAGTTGCTTTTCCTCGGTGTTTCCACTCCCATAGTTTATCCTTTGCTTATGAATGGTGTTTTTTTCTCCTGGATCCCTGCAAGTTGTTCAGGGACATTACACCGCCACTAATGGAGAAGTCCATTACGTTCGATTATACCACAGTGTATTAGTCTCTGTGTACAATGTTCTCCTGGTTCTGCTCCTCTCGCTCTGCATCACTTCCTGGAGGTTGTTCCAGTCTCCATGGAACTCCTCCACTTTATTATTCCTTTTAGCACAATAGTATTCCATCACCAACATATACCACAGTTTGTTCAGCCATTCCCCAATTGATGGGCATCCCCTCGTTTTCCAGTTTTCGGCCACCACAAAGAGCGCAGCTATGAATATTTTTGTACAAGTCTTTTTGTCCATTATCTCTTTGGGGTACAGACCCATCAGTGCTATGGCTGGGTCAAAGGGTAGATATTCTTTTGTCGCCCTTTGGGCATAGTTCCAAATTGCCCTCCAGAATGGTTGGATCAGTTCACAACTCCACCAGCAATGAATTAATGTCCCTACTTTGCCACATCCCCTCCAGCATTCATTACTTTCCTTTGCTGTTATGTTAGCCAATCTGCTAGGTGTGAGGTGATACCTCAGAGTTGTTTTGATTTGCATCTCTCTGATTATAAGAGATTTAGAACACTTCTTCATGTGCTTGTTAATAGTTTTGATTTCTTTATCTGAGAACTGCCTATCCATGTCCCTTGCCCATTTATCAATTGGAGAATGGCTTGATTTTTTGTACAATTGATTTAGCTCGTTATAAATGTGAGTAATTAAACCTTTGTCAGAGGTTTCTATGAAGATTTTTTCCCAATTTGTTGTTTCCCTTCTGATTTTAGTTACATTGGTTTTGTTTGTACAAAAGCTTTTTAGTTTGATGTAGTCAAAATTATTTATTTTACATTTTGTGATTCTTTCTATATCTTGCTTGGTTTTAAAGCCTTTCCCCTCCCAAAGGTCTGACATGTATACTATTCTGTGTTTACCCAATTTACTTATGGTTTCCTTCTTTATGTTTAAGTCACTCACCCATTTTGAATTTATCTTGGTGTAGGGTGTGAGGTGTTGATCTATTCCTAGTCTCTCCCACACTGTCTTCCAATTTTCCCAACAGTTTTTATCGAATAGTGGATTTTTGTCCCAAAAGCTAGGAACTTTGGGTTTATCGTATACTGTCTTGCTGAGGTCACTTTCCCCCAGTCTATTCCACTGATCTTCCTTTCTGTTTCTTAGCCAGTACCAAATTGTTTTGATGACTGCTGCTTTGTAATATAGTTTTAGGTCAGGGACTGCAAGGCCCCCATACCTTCTAATTTTCAAGCAGATTTTTTAAGCTTATCCTGGACTCCTAATTTATAAGGCTGGTAATAAAGGTTTTTCACAGGGAGGGCAGTTAGTTCCAAATCAATAGATTTGAAGTCAGTTTTGGGGAATAAGCCTGTTTTTTTTTCCTTCTTCCTCTTGACCCAAAACACCAAGGAGAAGTATTTTTTTTTCCTCATATGGAAATATGCTATTGTTTTCCCTCAAAGTTTTGCTTCTTTCTGTTTACTCTTTAAACAAACCCTATTCAGAGTCATTCAGGAAAAATGCTATTGCAAAGCATATTTGAAACTCTGAAACAACTGTTTGAATTGGTAGAGCTAAAAAGTGCAGTTTGGATCTGCTTAATTCTTATCCTGGGACTTTTTATTTTCATTGGAGATTTCCCACTTTAATTCCTTCTCCTCAAGAATATGCCACAAGCTAGACTGTTGAAACTACAAACCAGCCTGAAATATTTTAACAAGGTTCTAAAAGTCCTAACTGCTCTCAACATGCAGAGTGGAGATTCTGCCCTGTGCTTCTATGAGGAAATTCAGACCTCTGACAAATGAAATCTAAATGTATAATAAATACTAGGGGGTGGGGAAGGAAACTTTAAAAGAGATCTGGAAGTTTATTGCTAAGTATTTTGAGTTATTCTCCTCCTATAATACTGAACAAGTCTATTGGGATTGGTGAAAAGGATTTTGACTGCATTGCCTGTCTGCACCTTCTCATTATTTTTGTATTTATTATTATCTCATATATTTATATTATATATATTATAATTATCTATATATTATTGTATTTACTGATTGCTTTAAGGTTTAAATATTTTTAAGTTTATCTGTTTTAATTTAGTCAATACCTTTCTGTAATACTGAATCATTTTAAGCTACTATGGTTTGCCTATATTGATCTTTAATTTGTACCTTTACCTTTGCTGAAGAACAAAAATATCACTGTATAAGCCCATGAACATCTTGCCTAAAACCCTTGTCACTAGATCCATTGAAGATCACATGTTGCCTTTGTTAATTGTCACATAGATGATGATGGATGGATTTCAACAAAACTGGTTAAATTGTGTGCAATCTTTAGAGAATTTAATAAGCTAAGAATTTAATTGTAATTTTAAGGAGTCTTTAGAAATAATTTTACATAAGTAGTGGTTTATGAATGGATATTATATATATATATATGTATATATATATAAATGTAATAAAGAATGTTGTATCTTCTAGATACAAAGAGAAACCTAGAAACAAAGGCTAGGGAAACAAAGAAATGTTCCTACCAAGGTGTTTCTATGAATCATGAAGCCGGGAAAAAAAAAGAGCTCCTGTAAAACTCTTCATTGTAATTTACTTCCAGCAGAACAATTTAGATTTCTTATAATGTTCTAGACCCAAATATGTTTTACTTTGTTTAAAAATGTTTCCCAAGGTTGAAAGCTTTGCTACATCTGTAAAAATTGTAACAAATATCCATCAGTTCATAGGTTTTTTTTTTATGTTATATAGCAACTTATGTAAAATATGATAGTGGGTTTGTTAGGTATTATATTTAACTGGGCTATTGTGAATTTTGGGGACTTTGGTACTTTTTTGAATGTGCATTATCTACTGTGTTACTGTTTTATTCTGAAAATCATTTGTACTCATACATGGTTGACAGTGTGTCACTGATTTTAAGCTATATATTTTTTATTTTTAAAACTTTTTTATTATTGTTTTTCCTTGCATGTGCAATATAGTATCTGAGTTTTATTTTTTCTCCTTTTTGTATTTGAAGCAAATGTCAACAGTATTGAGATTTTTCTTTATTTTTCAATTTTGCAGTAATATGTTTTAAATACATTTGTTCTAATATTAATGCATGCCCCCAAAAGCTTTAGATTATAAAAATGATGCCATTGATTGTTTAAAAAATTTATGGGACTTTGCTTAATGATTCTGTCTGATTCCAGGACAAGATAATACAAAAAGAGCCATTTCACAGTGCCAAAGAAACACAGAGCACCTGCATAATGCCAATCGAGCACAAGGTCAAAGAGACCAACCAATCCCAATGGGATTGGTGAAAAATTTGAGCCAAGACAAGAGGACTTGAACTTGTTTGGGGTTTGAGGCTGTGGCTGTTTAACATGTGTTAAAGTCAGGTCTTCCTTTCCCCCTTTTCTGTCTTTCATGATGTGGCAAACTTTCTATAGTCCTGGCTACTGATTGGGTAAATGCATAATTGCTTAAATCATTTAAATTGGGCCCTGATTCAAGGATCTGTTATAGAGTTGTTTTTCCTTTACTTAGATTTTTTTAGACATAAGACTTTTACATTTTGCATTTTATCCAAAGGTTATTTTTTCTCTTTTTTCATGTTTTTTATTTTCTTTTGCAAAGTGATTCATATACCTCATAACTCAGCCATTCATCCCCGAGTGATCCCTGTGTTTATTATTAATCACCTTGGAGTCAAGTTATTGTTGTGAACTTTGATTTAAATTTGAGCAATTTTAGGATAAGAATCTTGCTACCTCCCAGAACCCAGAATGCTCCACGAAGATAGATGCCTGCAGAGACCACATACTGAACCAGAAGATCCAGTGTGAACATTGGGATGTGAATTGAACTATGGGGGTTTGAAATGCCTTTGTTTTCAAAGTATACTCTTATGACAAAAGGGACTGCCCCAAATTGGCTTTTTGTCAACCAAGTAATCATTGGTTTGGTTTGGTTTGGTTTTCCTTTTATCCACAAATTATTAAAAAATTAAGTTGATTATGTTTCCATGATCCTTTTGGGGAAACTGGTTTCCCAATAGGATTGGGGGGAAATGTATAAATGGATATTTTGAGCCTTTGGACTTCATCCCCAGAAGTCCCTTAGTATTTTCCAAAATTCCATTTTCCTGTGTCCCCACATTTTGAGTGATTTTTTAAGTGGCTGTAACTCCTCCCTCTTCCTCTCTTGGACCTGTGACCAGTCTGAAGTCAGGCAGTTCTTTTGTTTTAGTTATTATTAATTAAACTTTAAAAAATATAATACTCAGTTATTGATTATTAATTTTAAAACTCACACCTGGGTTAATGTCTTGCCACTGACTGAATAACCCAGGGCAAGTCGTTTGTTTTTCTCAGTGTCCTGGGCAATGCTCTAAGACTAAGTACTGAACAATCTTCATTGGTAGAAGAAAATCTTTGAAACCATATGAAAAATGTCCCCACAAGATCTAACCCTTCCTCCCTGTTGTAATCAGAATCCCCCAAGACCCACAAAGTTCTTCCTCTTCCTAGCTGGCAGTTTCTACCTATGATTTCAAATAAGAATCAGAATAACATATATAGCCTACTCTGTACCAGGCATCATGCTAAATGCTTTACAAGTATTATCTAATCTGATCCTCAAAATAGTTCTGGGAAACTGATGCCAATATTATGCCCATTTTACAGTTGAGGAAAATCAGACAAACAGAGGTTAAATGACTTGCCCAAAGTAACATAGCTAGTGTCTGAGGCTAGATTTAAACTCAGATCTTCTTGATTCCAAGCTCAGTACTGAGGCACCTACTTGCCAAAATTCAATTCAATTATGAAGTATCTTCTATGTGCAAAGGAGTACCAGTCCAAGAGAGAGAGATACTGACTGAGCAACTCAATGTATGACCTATACATCTTCTTCATCTCATAATCTGGACAATACTTTAGTCATCCATTTGAATTTTCCTATATGAAAAGGCAGCTTGGTTGTAGTCAGAGTTAGAGAGACTCAAGTTTAAATTCTATCTCAGACATTCACTAGCTATATGCCTCTGTTTCTTCATCTGTCAAATGAGCATAATGATAGCATCTACCTCACAGAGTTGTTATGAGAAATGTTATGAGAAAAAACAAAGTGCTTTGCTGCTGGGTTTGTACCCCAAAGAGATAATGGACAAAAAGACTTGTACAAAAATATTCATAGCTGTGCTCTTTGTGGTGGCCAAAAACTGGAAAATGAGGGGATGCCCATCAATTGGGGAATGGCTGAACAAATTGTGGTATATGTTGGTGATGGAATACTATTGTGCTCAAAGGAATAATAAAGTGGAGGAATTCCATGTGAACTGGAACAACCTCCAGGAAGTGATGCAGAGCGAGAGGAGCAGAACCAGGAGAACATTGTACACAGAGACTGATACACTGTGGTATAATCGAACGTAATGGACTTCTCCATTAGTGGTGGTGTAATGTCCCTGCACAATCTGCAGGGATCAAGGAGAAAAAAACACTATCCAAAAGCAGAGGACAAACTGAGGGAATAGAAACACCAAGGAAAAGCAACTGCCTGACTACAATGGCTGAGGGGACATGACAGAGGAAAGACTCGGAGCGAACACTCTGATGCAAATACTAACAACATGGCAATGGGTTCAAGTCAAGAACACATATGATACCAGTGGAATCACACGTCGGCCACAGGGGGTGGGAGGGAGGAAAAGAAAATGATCTTTGTCTTTAATGAAAAATGCATGGAAATGATCAAATAAAATACTATAAAATTAAAAAAATAAAAATAAAAATGCTGGAATAAAAAAAAAACAAAGTGCTTTGCAAAAATTAAAACACTACATAAATTGCTAGCTATTATTATTGTTGTTGCTATTGAATTATTAGATGGATCTTTTTTTTTCTTTTTTTTTTAAACCCTTACCTCCCGTCTTGGAGTCAATACTGTGTATTGGCTCCAAGGCAGAAGAGTGGTAAGGGCTAGGCAATGGGGGTCAAGTGACTTGCCCAGGGTCACACAGCTGGGAAGTGTCTGAGGCCAAATAGATGGAACTTCTTGAGGGTCTCTATATCTCTCATTGAGAAGGCTCAGCAATGTTCTGAGACTTGAAATACTATTTCCAAACAGAATATCCAGAGGACCTCACCACCTCAGATAGATTCTATAGAGAATCTCTCTTCCAATTGGAATTGTGTGCTGGACATCCT
Source organism: Monodelphis domestica (assembly GCF_027887165.1). NCBI lineage: Eukaryota > Metazoa > Chordata > Mammalia > Didelphimorphia > Didelphidae > Monodelphis > Monodelphis domestica. The sequence continues at coordinate 154,399,565 of NC_077228.1, read as the reverse complement.
ACATGACAGCAACAAATACCTTGGGAGAATGTGTCTCCCTGTTTTATGCCTCATTTAATATTAATTATCAGAGGGAGATAATTAATATCTCTGGTTGTATCTTTCAAAGATCTTGCCTGAATTGAACATATGAATAGAGATATCTTGTTGGAGAGGTCTTTAAATTTTTGCTCTACCATATCCAGTGCTTTTTTTAGAGTCAAAAAAATATGAAACCCAGCAAAATCTTCTACTTCCACATTTTTTGATTAATTGTGTACTATTGTAATATCTGACTGTAAACCCAAATTACTTATGATAAAGTTACCCCCATGGAGATTCCATATTAAATCATCTGAGAAAACCCCAAACACCCATTACACCTTAGAAATGTATTCTAATGTAGACTATCACTGATGATGCCCTTCCTGTTGTTCCCTTCTCCTACTTTGACCAAGGATATTCTTTATATACATATATAGATGAGTCTCATATATAGAGATGGGGAAAGTAAACCAATGGTTTGGTTGAGGCTGATATTTTCTCAAGTTTTGTTTTTAGGTCGAATATTTTTTCCTAAGCTTTTCATATTCTCCTATTATTTTTGGTCTCTGGAAGATTGTCACCTCCAGCAATGACCTCCTTTGTGACCAAATATTTGTTCAAATCCAGCTGATCTCATCTCATGCTTTTCTTTAGAGCCTTCTCTAATTCCTAGTGAAGTACATTCATAGTGAGGACTGCAATGTTAGAGTCCAAATATAACACCAAAAAGCATTTAAATAGTTCTTTAAAGTTTGGGAAGCACTTTACAAATAGAATCTCATTTTATCCTCAAAACAACCCTGGGAAGTAGATGTTGTTGTTTTGTAGTTTTTATTGTGGTAGTTGTTGAGTCATTTTAGTAGTGTCTTACTCTTTGCAACCATCTGCGAAGGTACCCAAATGGGTTTCCATTTCCTTCTCCAACTCATTTTATAGTAAGGAAACTAAGGCAAATAGGGTGAAATGAATTGCCTATGGTCACACAGCTAGCAAGTGTCTGAGGCCAGATTTGAATTCAGGAAAATGAGTTTTTCTGATTCCATTCCTGGCAATATATCCATAGTACTATCTAACTGCCTTAACAAAGGTTAAATAGATTGCTCAGGGTCACACAGCTAGCAAATCTTTAAGGCTTGATTTGAATTCAAGTTTTCCTGGTCTAAGTATAGCACTCTTTCCATTTGTGCCACCTAGCCATCTAAAATATACATATGCATGTGTGCCACTAATGATGAAAATTTTAGTATAGAAATCTTAAATTTCAATTTTTTGTCTGTTGTCTTCCTTAGTCTAGCCATATCCCTAAATGAGTTGGATCTAGAAAAAAAATGGAAGAAGAATCTATCAGATTACATATTGGATATCACATTGTGCTTTTGATGACCCAAGCTTATCTCTCAAGCAAAGATCCATCTTTTTAAAGTGATAGCATGAGGTGGAAAGGGTGAGAGCGCCATGACCAGTACCCTATCCTAATCAAAGTCAAATGGATGATAGGTAGGTCTATAAATAGACTGATATATATTTAGAAGATTTATTTAATAGTTATTGTGTTCCAGATACTTTGTTAAGTTATACATATAACATATAACTTTATTTATACACATAAGTAAAAGAGATAGTCCCTGCTCTCAAGGAGCTTACAGATCAACAGGGGAAAACATGTAAATGAGAGTTGGAAAGGGAGACAGAAGGAACATGATGAAAGGGGATTGGAATTGGCTTGGAAGATTGGCCTGGCAAGATAAGACAAAAACTTGCCTATCCAAACTGAAGGACTTCAGTTACCTGAAGGAGTCTAAGTTCCTAAGGCAGAGATGGAGATGATGAATCTGAGTAGAGTTAGCATGAGAGAATAAGGGCCCTGGGTTTATGATAGTCAAACAGGAACTCAGAATTCACCCAGATAGCTAAGTATAACCGAGGGTAATTTCTAAGTTCCATGTCCCTCCCTCTGACACTCAGAGCTGCTTCTTACCCCTTTATTCAACCCCATTAAGTAGGGTACCTGTGTCTATCTGGCCTGTGGGCTGGTGTTTCTATTAATTAGATCATTGGCTTCCTCATGCTTCCCCCTCCTCCCAACCAACAAGATCCTTCCTTTGCCCTTTCATGACAGTTTCCTTTATAGTACTTGAAAAGACATATTTACATATAGGATTTAATCAGAATAGTAGAAAGCAATCAAAGAAGTTAATAGCAATGCATCCAAGACCTACATGCCTTAGACTATTTGCCTAAGAGTCCTGCATGGCCTTAGTGGCATATAGAACAAAAGCCTGAATATTGAGGGTCACCTCCTATGAGCAATGAGTAGACAAAAGTATTCATGCAGGGCTTTGCACTCATGACAAAACACCTGAATAAATCAGCATCCTTTGATATAGCACAGAAACTCAAAGCACTCTACTTGTTTCTCCTAAAGATAGCATGGATAGTGCAAGCAGGAATGTAACCCAAATGGTTTTCTCTCAGTATACCATGTATCCCTACTGCTATTAAGAGTATACATTTAATTTGTTTCTCTTTTCTTGTAGCACTAAGTAATTCTGAAGAACACAAACCACTTGGCTCTTCAAGGCAGCCAGGGACCTACTCCCATAAGTCATTTGTTCCCCATTCCATTCTCATGTTCTAATTCAACCCTTTTAAATCCCTTTGGCTTCCTGCATCAATCACCAGTGCTCTCTCCACATTCGTATTCTTCCTGTGATAATGTATGGCTGTGAGTTATGCAATTCTACAGTCTCTGAAGAATGAAAGTTGGGAGTTACCCAGAAGGACAATGAAGCATTGTATGGTAGTTATGAGTAATCTGAAGAGTATTATCAATAAAAATTATGCAGAATATGCTCCATGAAGAACGTCATCAGAGAAACACATAAATAGAAGAGTAAGTGGGCCAATTATATAAGGAATAGCTGGTAAACAACCAACACAACCCAGTAGTACTTATGAAATGTCAAGAGAGCTAAAGATGTCCCCCCATGAAGGATTTATGAAAGAACATGGATAAGAGTTGCATAGGATGTTTTATAGGATGAATCACAATTTACTCCATTGGGTTGGGTAATTACTTCGTTGATGATATCAGAGTTCCATTAGCATTCTGAAGTCTATTATGTGATGTCTTCAAACCAAGAAGTTTTTACAGAGTATCAAAGTTTAAAGGAAACTAAGAAAAATATGCTGTGGTAGATATAATAGAAAGAACGTTGACCACCCTAGGCTTCTGTTTTCTCATCTGCAAAATTAGGAGTTGGACTAAATGACCTTTGTGGCCTCTTACAGCTCTAAATCAGTGGTCCTATGATCCCATTTTTCTTTTATCTGAGTTCAAATTCTGGTTTTGCCATTTGCCACATGTGATCCTGGATAAGTTATCTAACCTCTCTAGGCATCAATTTTTTCATCTTTAAATAAGAGGATTAGACTACAAGAGGTGGCTAAAGTTTCTCCCAACTCTCTATCAGTCAGTGCACATTGATTAAGTATCTACTCTATTCTAAGCACTGCGTTAAAGACTGGATAGCCCTAGGTTTATGATTCTAGTCCAACCTATACCTGAACAAAAACAAAAACCTTGCAATAATATCCCTCCTAAGTGATAATTCAATCTCCATTTAAAAACTTTCAATGATCCAGAGCCTACTGTTTTCCAAAGTAATCCATTTCACTTGTTGACTGTACCAGCTATTGAAAATATTATCTGCATTTTAAATTTAAAATCTACCCCTGATACTTCCACCCAATACTTCTAACTTTGACCTCTATAGTCATCTAATACCTCTGCTATAAGACTACCTTTCAAATATGCCTCTCCCTTCATAAAAGGTTAACTATTTTCTAAGTCATTTCTTCTCCAAACTGAACACCCCCAATTCCATCCACTGGTCATCATATGGGATGTCCTCTGGTCCCATCACCATCTTTTTCCAGATGCTTTCTGTTTTGTCAAAGTCCCTCCTAAAATATGGTGATCAGAATTTGGTACCATATAAAAATGTGATCAGGTCAGAATACAGAGCAGCGGGACCATCACCTCCCTTGATCTGGACAATATGCTCCTTTTAATGGTGTCCAAGTTCCCTCTGGCTCTTTTGGCTGCTACATCATATTGTGGGCTCATATGGACCTTCTAAATCCTTAAAAATAACAGGTCATTGTCACATAAGCTTTTGTCTAGGCATACATTCCAGATCTTGTACTTATGCAGTTGATTAAAAAAAATCAACCTTTACTTTCCATCTTACAATCAGCACTAGGTATTAATTCTAAGGCAGAAGAGCAATAATGGCTAGGCAATGGGAGTTAAATGACCTGCCCAGGGTCATACAGCTAGGAAATGCCTTGAGGTTGAATTTGAACCCTGGACCTCTTATCTCTAAGCCTGGCTCCCAATCCACTGACCAGTTAGCTGTCCCCAACCAGTTGATTTTTTAAACCCAAATTTAAGTAGGACTTTCCTTGTTAAATTTCGTCACAGGGATATGAGTCCATCCTTTTGGCCTACTGAAATATATTGACAATACTATTGACATCTAAGCAGCACAGTGGTATTTAGTATGCTGGGTCTGGAGACAAGAATACCAGAGTTCAAATCTGACATCAGACACTTACTAGCCGTGTGACCAGGGCAAATCACAACCTGACTGCCTCAGTTTCCTTGGCTGTAAAATGGAGATAATAATAGCATCTACCTCCCTTAGAGTTGTTGTAATGACCAAATGAGATACCTGTAAAGTTCTTAGCACTGTTTGGTACATAGTAAGTGAGCTATAACTGTTAGCCATTATTAATGTTGGGCAGCTAGGTGGCATAGTGTATAGAGTGTATAGAGTGTATATAGTATAGGGCCTAAAGTCAGGAGGATTCATCTTCTTGAGTTCAAATCTGGACTCAGACACTTTTACTAGCGGTGGGTCACTTAACCCTTTTTGTCTCAGTTTTCCCATCTGTAAAATGAGCTGAAGAAGGAATCAGCAAACCACTCCAGTACCTTTGCCAGGAAAACTCCAAATGAGGTCACAAAGTAGGACATGACTAAAACAACTAAATAACAACAATTATTAATATCTTTTTAGACTTTTTCATTGGTGGTGTTAGTTTTGCTGCTCATCATTGTATCATTGGCACATAGAATGAACATACAATCTCTGCTTTTCTGTCATTGATAAAAATGTTGAGCACTACAGAGCCAAAAGCAGATCCCTGCAGCCCTCCACTAAGCTTCTTACAAATCAAGTAGCTACTCCTCCCATTACTGCTTTCCTAAATAAAACTTAAGGGTCATTTTTTTTTAGATTGCTCATGAAATTGCCCCAGTAGGACTACTTCTAATCTGCTTAAAACATCCTCATATCTTTTAATTTGAAAATAAAGAGAAATCCTTCAGGCTCCCTTGAGATTACTTCTAGCTGTTACCATATTTAATATCAGTTTAGTGACTCTAAATGCTTAAATCATCTGATCTGGCAGCAATTCCAGCATTTCTAGAACTTTTACATAAATGAGCCAGTATAGAGAGGCTCACATTCACTTCCGAGAAGAAATTGTGTGTTCCAGTCTCCAGAACTGTTTGTCATCCTGTGTGTCATAACCTGATTTAATGTCACAAAAATTGGAAAGTGAGGCTGGATTGTATATTCTTGACACTTGTATTCCAGCCAGAAAATATCCCTCCCAGAGTGATGAAAATGCTTTCACCCTGAATCTCTGAGCTCATTCCTTAAATGGTATAAAGGCCAGCCTTTTCTCCTTCACCTAATAATTAATAAAAGCATGATATGGTCCTAGAGTCACAATAAACTCTGAGAGTTAAAACAGCAATGGAACCTCTAGGATCAGGCGTTCTAACTTTAACTCCTTTCTGGTATATTAAATATTATTAAATCTGGTATATTAAAAAAAAGCTGACCTCACAGACAGGTAGACCTTGATTCAAATCCTGCCTCTGACCCATGCTTGCAATAGGACCCTGGGCAAGTCAGTTAACCTTGAAGTGTTCTAGTCTATTTGTTGTTCTTCAGTTGCTTTCAATGGTATCTGACCCTTCATGATCCCATTTGGAGTTTTCTTGACAGAGAGACTGGAGTTGTTTACCATTTTCTTCTCTAGCTTGTTTGACAAGTGAGTAACTGAGGCAAACAGAGCTAAATGACTTGCCCAAGGTCACTCAGTCACTAAAAGTCTAAGGACAGATCTGAACTCTTCCTGACACCCCATGGACACTCTATGCACTGCATTACCTAGCTGCCCTAGTCTAGGCAACCTTCTAAGATCTTAAGAAAAAATCCCTACTTGCATTGGTAGAGAGAATTTATTCATGCAGTAATTTCCTGATTTGAAATCACAGATTTGGTTCCAACCCTCATTGAATCCTACAGGAAAAAAAAATGCTTAAACTCCCTGAGCTTCATTTTCCCTCACTTGTAAGATATGGTTGATAATATAAATAACCTACAATATATATGAATTCTTAAAAAGTTGACTGCAAAGCAGAATTCCCTCTGTCTAATATTATAATAATAAAAATCATTTTGGAGGCAGTATGATTAGTAGAATGAGGTTGAGAAACTGGGTAAGGAAAGCCAGGCTAACACTAATATAACCCACCCAACCTTTGGTAGGTCTAAGTTCATGTTGGTGCACCTATGGCACACGTGCCAGAGGAAACTGCTCTCCACTGCACCTGAGGACATTTGTCCCATCACCTGCCTCTCTTCCCAGCAGCCTAATGGGAGTGCTTCCTTCCTCACCTGTCTGGGGTAAGATGGGAGCTCACATGCCTCCATGAGGGTGCAGTTTGGGCACTTGGTTGCTAAAAGGTTCGCCATCACTGCTCTAAGCCATTTAGCAAAATTGCACAAGAAAGCGAGGAGAGCCTGCTTCTAACCAGTAGGAAGGGAGTGAGGATGCCAGGCAACAAATCCTTTGCTTACTCTTTATAGAGCAACTTCAGGGCATAGGATTCCACTGCTAAAGGATTAATTACATCTCAAAACAAAGTCCATCAGTATTAATAGTCACACTCATGATTTAAAATTTTTCATTTTAATTCTTAAATGATAGAATTTAAATTCATCCTCTTCCCCTCCTCCCAGTAAAATTAATTTCACAGACCACTGTGGCCTAGTATATGCAAAATATTGGTATGGCTATAAAAACAGATGCTATAGTACATGTCCTCAAGGAGCAGGTAATCTAGTAGCAGATACACAGATGCAGAAACTAATACAGTAGGATCAGAAGGCAAAAGCAAGACCATCAAAAATCCAGCTTAAAGCTGGGAATCTCTCTCTATAAACCCACTCACTATACCAGAAAGAGTCTATAAATATGGAGATAAAGATGAGATTTCAATTTTTATTCTGAATCTTCTGATTCAGTTTGACCTTTTCACAGACCCTAAACTAGCTCTATTACTCACTCTTCTTATATCTCATCCTCATCCTTATTGACCCTGACTGTCTTAAGAATATTTGATTAGATTTTTCCCAAAAAAATGGCCACCTGGACAACATGGTTAAGGCAGGCATATATATCATATAAAATAGAAAAAAGTGGCAGCAGCAAAAGGATAGAGGAACTAAACCCAGGATGCTTTTGGAAAACCACATATGATGGTTTAAATGCAGACTGAAGCATACCATTCTTCACTTTATTTCCTCCAAGAATTTTTCTCTAGTCAAAGTGATATGTGTCTTCACAATATGACAAATGTGGAAGTATATATTGTTTAACACATGTACAACATATCATATTACTCACTCTCTCAGGAAAGGGAGAAAGGGTTAGGGAGGGAAAGAAAATGAATTATGAAATATTAGGAAATGATTATTAAAATTGCATTGACAATCAGGAAAAAAATCAAATTAAAGAAAAACTACTTATAATGAATCTCAACTGTATTAATTACTCAACCAACAAAATTATCTGCCTCCAAATAATAAACTCTAGAAGTCAATCCTTTATATAAATAATATCATTTCTTCTTTTCCTTTTCTAATTTCTTGCTTTGCTTTTTTCATATCTTTTTTAAAAACAGTCAACCATTTAGTGATGCTTACCTTAGCACAGTGTTTGGCAATGAGCACAGCCTTAATAAATGCTTTTTTTTATTAATTCACACTAAGCCCAAGTTGTCACACCCTCAGTACTAAAAGGTTTTATTCCTTTGTCCTTATTTCAATAAAATTATACTTTATAATCCTTTTTATCTTCTTTTGCTAACTTGAGTGACATTGAATTTGCCAATGGGCAACATAGTAATAGCTAGTATTTATGCAGCATTTTAAGGGTTTGCAAACCATTTTACATATGTTACCTCATTTGATCCTCGCAACAACTGTGAAGTAGGTGCTATTATTATTCTCATTTTACAAATGAGGAAACTAAGGCAAAATTACTTGCCTATGCAGATAACCTTAATTATAATTTTTTTAAAGTCCTTACTTTTTGTCAAGGAAGAAGAGAGGTAAGGGCTAGGCAATGCTGAATAAGTGACTTGGCTAGAGTCACATGGCCAGGAAGTGTCTGAGGCTATATTGGAACCCAGAACTTAACATTCCAGGCCTGGCTCTCTGTCTACTGAGCCACCTAGGTGCCTTTGTAATTGTAATTTTTTTTATTTAATTTTTTAAAAATCCAAAATATTTTTTATGATTTTATTTAATACACATACCCAAAATTACCTGCAAAGTCGTGGCTAAACTAAATAAAATTAGTACAGGGTGGATGGAGCTTAGGGCTTCTAAAGGAGGAAGCATTCCAAATATTGAGTTGGTGTATAATGGAGGAAATTCACTGACCCATTTCTTCCTTTCTTTTTTTTTTAACTTTAACCTTCTTACATGTGTAACCCAGATTGAATTGCTTGTCAGTTACAGGAAGGGGGAGGGAAGAAAGAAGGGAGACAACATGGATCATATAATTTTGGAAAACTTCTGTGGAAATTTGTTACTAAGGTAAAAAAAAATTAAACTTTAACCTTCTGTCTCAGAATCAATACTATGTATTTGTTCCAAGGCAAAAGAGCAGGAAGGTCTAGGTAATGATCCAGGGTCACACAACTAAGAAATGTCTGATGTCACATTTGAAACCAGGACCTCCCATGTCTAGGCCTGGATCTCAATCCACTGAGCCACCCAGCTACCCCACCCCCCCAAATAGTGACCTATTTCTTAAAAGTCTCTTGCAAAGGCCCTTGAGCCCTAAATTTTACCTAATGATTGGGCCATTAGAAAGCTTGGGGAAAGAAGGAATTTGTTTTTGTTTTCCTTTAACCTAATCTATGGCTCATTCAAACAATCACTGACACCCCCACTTCCCACCCTCTATCTTATTACCCTGCTTTTTCGGTGCGACATGTAGAGGAGAGCATCACCCTCAAAATGTGAAGAACCGTTCAGAATTACTTGCGTTGTCTGGGGGACTGGTGGTCCTCCCAACCTTTGCCAAACAGACAGGATAACCCAGATCCTGTTGTCTCCCTCTCCTCTGGACCAGCTTGAGTCCTCTGAGCAAACGTGCCTGATAGAAGTAACACAACAGTTTGCGAGGCCATCTGCCCAGTGGAAGGTCCACCTGCCACATCTACTTGGCTCCCTTCTCTGTCTCTCTTTGGAGACCCTCCTCACCTGGCATTGTTTCTGGAAGCAAATGGGCTCCCTGTTGGGGAACTCAATCTGTCACTCTCAGAGCTGACAAGGCTTTCACAGAATGCCCTCTCAAAGAGCCAAGCTGTCTGGGTCAGCGTCTCCAGACCCAGAGAAGTAGCGGCTCTCTGTCCAACGTAGTTGCCTTACATTCTAAACGTCACCCATAAAGCCCGCCGACTGCAGCCCCCACCCTGCAGCACCTAAAACACACAAGGTAAAGGGAGATTTTAAATGCGGAACAGTTCAAAGTTAGTTTGTTTGTGCGAGACCCTCCAGATCTAAACCTCCCCGTGCGGCGGCTGCCATGTTGATGTTGCCTGGGGCTTCCCCACTCAGTCCCTTTTCCCCTCTCAGCTACAAAATGAATCTCATTGGAGTTGTCATCTAGCCAACCCCTTACTAATGTCTTTCTTTAAGCCAGACCAAGCTGGATGACACAAAGATAGAACGCTGGACTTGGGAGTCAGGAAGGCGTAGGTTCAAATCCTGCCTCACTTACTCGTGGCTGTATAATCCTAGGCAAGTCATTCTATGCCTTAGTTTCTTCATCCTCCCATTAAAATGAAGGCATTGTCCTTGATGACTCCTTCAAAATCAACTCCAAATCGACTACACCCTGGTGCTACAGAATAACAAGAAAATTAAAAAAAAAAAATTGAACCAGGGATTAATTGCTTTCAGCGCCAATTCCTAGATGACTACTCTTTCCAGCATGTCTTCTGGAAGCATTAGTCAGCTCCCTCTGAGCACCTCTGTTTCGTCAGTCCCTTGAAAAAAGATCATGGATTTATTGGCCAAAAGTTTTTAAGGAAAATCAAATCTGGGTTACATTGACCTCTGGTGACACTGTAGTCATTTCATCTACCCTTACTAGCCCCAGCATGACGGAAATATGATCGACATTTATCCCCATCTCTCTCATCTCCCTGTGCGCTAACTCCCCTGATGAGACCCCCCAGTTTTTTTAATAGTGTGCAACGGAAGCATGACAACCCAATGAGAGATACTGAGGGAAGTCATCATGCTGTTGGGGCAGCCCATGCATGGCCCTGGGCAGCTGTATCCCAAAGAAAATTGCCTCCAACAAATGGGACTTTCTTGGTCTCAAATACCAGGGGAACATGACAACTGTATAGATACATATTCCTTCATCTGTGTGTTTGTCAGGATTTAGCCCAGAAGTTCTTAATCTTTTTTGAGGCCTAGTTTGCTGTGGCTGTCTGGGGAAGCCTTGACAAAATAATATACAATTGTATAGTTTTTAAATATATAAAATAAAAATATATAAAAATCTTAATTAAATATAAAATATATAATCATATTTATAAATATATACATATATACATATATTTACTAATAACATTTATTAATGTATTATTTATTTATATTTAATAATATATTTTAGCACATTATGATCATATATTATATTGCTATAAATATATGATTATATAATATTACATTGATATATTATATTGTTATATAACATTCTATTATTTAATATAAATAAATATTTCTAAATTTTAATCTTTACAGTATATATATTGCTATAGTATAATAAATATTTTATATATTTATTTTATATATATTATATGTATAAAAATATATAAAATATATATAAAAATATAAAATATATTTTATATATTTATTATACTATAGCATAATATGATATGATGTGGCATGACATTACATAATATATGATATTGTCACAATGATTCCATACTACATAGGAATACAAAAGAAATAAATTACATTGAAATAGTGTTATAAAAATTTTTAATCAAATTTTCAGACTCCAGGTTAAGATTTCCTGACCTAGGATAGAAAGGAGAGATACCTTTTCTCTAACAAGAAATAATTTGGTTAGTAAGAGGCAGTTTTTGGAATGGTCTTCCCTGGACTTGGACTCAGAGAACATAAATTTAAATGCTATGACCACCATCAAGACTTCTGAGTCTTAGTCTCCTCACCTATAAAATGGGTATAATAGAAGTTTTGTGTGAGGATGAAAATGAGGTTATGTAATGCATTCTATAAATCTTGTAAACCATAAAAAACTTTACAAATGTAGTCGCTTTCTTATTTTAGGAAAAGTGACTCATTCCAAGAGTCACATAGGAGTGACAAATGCGCCTTAGCTGCTATTAAAAAAGGACTGTCTAAATGCCGCCCTCTCTCAGAAATTGGAATGTGCTCTTTTTTTTTTTTAATCACCTCTCCAGGATAATGAAAATTGTTTGATATCACCATTTTCATTCTAAAATGAGCCCTCCATACAACTTGCCAACTCCGTTCTAGGAGCTCCACAAGAGTCTGCATCAGCCACCTTCACGGCCACTGGAACAAATTGTTCTGCCCATTCCACTGGGGGGAGTCTTCCCAGGTGGACATCCTCCTGACTCATCCTCAGATGGGAGACCTGGCCATACCCTCAACCTAGTTTAGCCCATAATGCATGTGATAGCTACCTCTTGGGTTATTGTTCAGTTTATTAGACGATTGATTGCAAAGTTCAAACAAGAATATGCATATGTGTGTATATATAGATATATGTATGTATGTATGTATGTATGTATGTATGTATGTATGAATGTGTGTGTGTCTAATCCAGAGACTGATTCCATGGAAAAATTATTTCAAGAAAAGTAAAATATCCTTTGTAACTTTATAGAGTAATTACTTTAGTGTTAATGAATTTTTATTTAAGAAATAAATTGAATATATGCCTTTTTAATAAAAATGTCTATATGGTTATATATATATGTATGTATGTATATATATGTATGTTATATATATGTATGTATGTATATATATATGAGGGAATGTGTGGTAAAGGATAGTAAGCTGGCCTCAGAATTAGAAGGAACTGGGTTCAAATTTCAACTCTCATATACCCTGGCTATATGATCCTCCCTGTGCTTATCCCTTACCCTCTTAGTACCCAAAGCATCTCTCTCAGAGCCTAAGATGCAGAGTAAGCGCCCCCTAATAGGTGTGTATGTACCTATGTCTCCATATAGATGCATGTATAGCATGTGCATGTGAAAATTCTTCTAGCTGTGTATATGCAGCACACAGACACACATATGCACAAATAGACAGGCATGTGTGTGTATGTGTGTGCATACATGGTGGATATGCAATTATCCTGGTGGCTATTCGGAGATCTCTAAATATCTCCCAGAGACTGCAGATGGCAGATATTTTCACATTTGAATGTGATAGAAAGACAAAAACACAATGGAAAACCATGTTCAAGGTTATGAAGTGAGAATTTACAGCAGAAAAGGGAGCAGAAGCTGACCTTCCCACCCCGACCCCTTTCCCTGTTGGAAAAAGCAGATCTCATTTGCTGTCCTCGTGGCACGTTTTCATTTTTCTGTCTATTCGACTCCTGCCTTGCCCAATTTTTCATCCCAAACTTTACCTCTGTCAGAGTTAGCAGGAAGGGGCAGCTGCCTGACAGGAGGTGCTGCCCTTCAGTCTTTCATCCAAAGCCATCTCTTAATGTAGCTCCCAAGGCCATCGCGCCTGCTTCCATCTGGGAGGACATCACGCCTGAGCCAAGGACATTGTGGGCAGAACAGACTTGAAGTTTCTTATCCTTGCCCTGATTGTTTTCTGTTATCACACTCTGATAAAAGAAAATAGGGAGGTTCCTGGAGCTCCAAATGCTTGAATTGACAACGTTTTGCCTTTTTTTTTTCCTTTCTCAGATATCCACTCTGTGGTCCTTCCTGGTGGGATAGAAAAAGAAGGCCTTTTGTGAAGGCTTCCACAATTGTGGATGACTTCTCCTCAGGAGCAGATCAAGGATGAGCTTCATCCCTCATTTTACAGATGGAGAAACCAAGACATAGAAATAAATTATCCTTGACTTTGAACTTAAGCCACAACCTTGGACCAGCCTTCTAAGATAACATTCCTCTGCTCTTGTGGAACTTTATTTGACTTCATCAATCTAGTTTTACCCACAAAACTTGCCGACTTTGAAGTGATCAAGGTCAGATCTGGCTCCTTGGCCCCCTCCAGACAGATAGAGAAACCAAAAAGTGACTAGTCAGAGCCAGAGAGTAAGAAGAGCTCTGATGAGGGAAGTAATCACAGAAACCACAGGAATAAAGCAGAGATTAAGTCTGTTTTGCTGTCTTTAATATTACACAAAGCTGATATAATTATAATGACCAACCTGGACCCTGAAGAAGAGTTGAGAAAATGTACCTCCCTCCCTTCATTATAGAGGAGGGGGATAATAAATGCAGGATATTACATAGGCTATCAGATATGCTCATTTGGTTTTGGCTAAAATTGTGTTTTTTTTCTTTGTCTTTTAAAATTTTTGTTTTGTGTTGGGTTGTGTTAAGCCTTGATTAGAAATATGTGACATATTTGGAAATGAATGGGATATATTTTTAATATATATAATATATATTTAATATATATAAAATATAAAATAAAAACAAAAGATTTTTTAAATCACTAAAATGTATTTTATATATATGACAATGGTATATATATTACATTTATATACATCTATGTGTGTGCATTTGTCTTATAGCTGGTATAGTATGTTCTGTGATGGTGTGATGTAATTCCACACATGTATGTGTATATGTATACATAGGTGTATATGGACAGTATATATGTGTGTTTCATACATATATCTAACTCATAGCTGGTACTATAAGCTCTATGGTGATTTGATATAATCACACACATCTTTGTGCATCACATTGTTGTGGTTGTTCCATTGTTTTTAGTCATGTCTGACTTTTCATGACCTCATTTGGGGTTTTTCTGGCAAGGATACTGGCATGGTTTGCCATTTCCTTCTCCAGCTCAATTTACATAAGAGGAAACTAAGACAAACAGGGTTAAGTGACTTGTCCTTGGTCATACAGGTAGCAAGTATTTGAGTAGGGATTTGAACTCAGGAAAATGAGTCTTCCTGATTGATTTCCTGGGTCTTGTATCTTCTGCACCACCTCACTGCCTTTAAGATACCTACAAATTCTAAATCTATGATCCACTGGCTTACCTAAGATCACAGAGTAAATTAGCAGAGTCTGGATTAGCAGAGCCAAGGTTGCTGACCCTTAGCCCAGTGTTCATTTTTATTGGATTACAATACCACTGCACCACCTAACTGCTCACTTGTGCTCTTTTAGTAATCCCAATGGGGGAAGAAGAAGAAAAAGGGGGGAAGTTTTATACCTTAACAAACAGGAGAGCAGAAATTCAAGTGAGTTTCTCTTATTTAGGTGGCCACTTCTCCTAAATAGGAGACTAATTCTATTCCACCTCAACAGGCCTCCTTAAATGGTAGCCACTGGTCAAGCTTTTTCATCTAGCTGTTCAAATATCTGTTATTCAGAGACTTTTCTGCTGGTCTGAATCCTGTAATTCATTTTGCCCATTTTACATCATTCTCAGATAATTAAGGCTTCTTTAATTTTATATGATTTTTTTTGTATCTCTGATGCTAACTAGCTATTTAATTTTGACCAAGTCATTGACTAGCTATGAGCTTTGAATTTGATTCTATAAAATGAGAAGATAGAATTGATTTAATTCAATTAACAGTACTACATGCCCTCTATGTGCATAAAAGCATGCCAAGTGCTAGGGATATGAAAACAAAAATGAAATAATCCCTGCCCTCAAAAAGCTTACGGTCTACTGCATGGATTCAACCAGAGGTGTGTTGGTAAATATTTAACAACTGAATAATCTCTGAAGATAAAAGTGTACTCAAAACACACATTTCAGTTTAATCTTCATTATTATTTTGCCCATTACTTTCTTAAGTCTAGAAAATAAAATTAAAAAAAAAACAATAAATGAAGCCCTGGTTTGGAACATTTACCAACTTCCAAAATACTCACATAGAAAATTTAACAATCATCCCATACAAGACACTTCAAGGTGGTTTCAATGCCTTCCTGGATACATCACCAGATATGTTGTATTTCATGTTTGGTAATTTAATGAAGTTTATCCTGTCAACTATGTCTTTCAGAAGGCTTTGGGGCAAAAAGTACAATCATCCTGAAAGTTTGTGGATACATGGAAGTCACTGCATATAAACTTTCAAGGCGAGGATTATAGAAACTAAAGGACAGACCAAAGAAACAGAAGTTGACCACTGTTATAATAATACCTTCTCTTGCTACCCTACTTACAATAGGGGAAGGAAGTACATTGAGTTGCCCCTCCAAAATCTTTAATACCAATGCAAATATGAGTGGAGCTCTAGCTTAAATATCAGTGTTCACAACAGTAGAAAGTTCCTGTCCAATTGAGTCCAAGAGTTAACAACATAGTCATTTAGTCAACAGCCTAGATTTCTGCAGCCACTAAAACCAAGGGGAGAAGTCAGTGCTACCTGATGTCCAGTAAGAATAAAGGGGTTTTCATTAAATCAGTTAAATTTTTGTTTGTTTTTATTCCAGAGGAAGTCAGGGAGAGGAAAAGAAGGGAACTGAGATGGTTGCAGCTTTTCAGATATAGGCTTTTGTTTGTTTTTATTCAACTTCTATCTAATCCAATTAAACTGCTTACCGAGGTCATAATCCTTTGTTCAGATGTTTGATCAACATAGTCCATTGGGAAAAATGGAATGAGAATGGTCAAGAGGATGGCAAGCTCCCATCAGGAGCCCTCAGAGCCCAGGCAAGCCACAACCCCTTCCCCCTTAGAAAGCAGGGTCTTCTGAAAGAACCAGCTGAACCTAATCCCATCAGGAGCCCTCAGAGCCCAGGGAGGCCACGCACCTCCCCCCTTAGAGAGCAGGGTCTTCTGAAAAAACAGAAACCTAGAGACGAAGTCAAGATGGCAGCCTACAAGGAGCATAGACCTGGCAGCCTGGCCAGAGCTTTGGAGATCCTCCATATTTGCTCCAGCCGTCCAGGAAGTTTAAAACTCAGAGTAAACCCAGACCAACTAAGCTGAACTAAATCTCATCAAAAGTCTCCAGAACACAGGGAAGCCCAGGCTCCCCATCCATCCTCATTGACTGCTGGACTTTAAGCCAATCAAAAGCCTCCAGAGGACAGGAAAGCTCAAACCCCCAACAACCCTCCCCCAGAGATTACACCAAGAGATCTTCTGTTAAAGCTCCAAGAGGGGAGACCGATAGAAGTCCCCAAAAAGCAAAAAAATGAGAGGAACAAGAGCACAGACAAATATGGGGAGTAAAGACGGGGTGATTTTGAACAAACAACAGAAACAGAAGAAAGAAACTACAATAGACAGCTACTACTCAGCAAATGGAACAGAGGGGGAGAGATCAGCAAACGATAAACCAGAAATCCCAGCGAATTGGATACAGGCTGTGGAAGAACTCAAAACACAACTAAGAGAGGCTGAAGACAATTGGGAAAAGAACTTAAAAATTAAGATAAGTCATCTGGAAACAGAGGCACTTGAACTAAAACAAGAAAATAGTGTCCTGAAAGCCAAAATCATCCAGCTGGAAAATGAGGCAAAGGAGATGAAAGATGAGGTAAAGAGGATGAAAGACGATCTTCAAAGAAAATCAGACCAGAAAGAAAAAGACGACCAAAAAGCCAGAGATGAAATCCAATCTTTAAGAACCAGAGTAAAACAACTAGAATCAAGTGACCTCACAAGGCAGCAGGACACTATAAAACAAAACAAAAAGAATGAAAAAATTGAGGAAAATGTGAAGCATCTCATTCACAAAACAGACGATTTAGAAAATTGTTCAAGAAGAGACAATTTAAGAATAATTGGACTACCAGAAGACCACGACAAAAGAAAAAGCCTGGACATAATGCTAGAGGAAATTATCCAGGAAAACTGTCCCGAGATCCTAGAACAAGAGGGGAAAGTGGAGATTGAAAGAATCCACAGATCACCCCCTGTATTTAATCCACAACTGACAACACCAAGAAATGTTATAGCCAAATTCAAAAACAATCAGATGAAAAAACAGATATTACAAGCTGCCAAGAAGAAGCCATTCAGATACCATGGAAACATGGTGAGGATAACACAGGATCTGTCTGCATCCACACTGAAGGACCGAAAGGCATGGAATACAATATTCCGGAAAGCAAGGGAACTAGGTCTATAGCCAAGAATAAAATATCCATCAAAACTGACTATTCTTACAGGGGAAAGTATGGTCATTTAACACAACAGAAGAGTTCCAAGCATTCATATATAAAAGACCAGACCTGAACAGAAAATTTGAAATCCAACCACAGAACTCAAGAGAATCATCAAAAGGTAATTTAAAAAGAGGGGAAAAAGAAAAACAAAACAAAACAACAACAACAAAAATGTTTAAGAGACTCAATAAGTTAAAATGATATGTATCCCTATAAGAAAAGAGGTCATTGGCAACTCTTAAAAACTGTTGCTATCACCTGAGCAGCTAGAAGAACTACACTCAGAGGGAACAGTGACAAACTGTATAGGATGAAAGGACAAGACATAAATAGGTATATAGATATATGCATGCATAAATACATATACATGTGTATGTATATATATATACATGACTAAAGCGAAAAAAGAAAAGAGGTTATGACTAAAAGAAATGGGAAAAGAAACAAATGGGGGTAAATTTATATGTCACAAAGAAGCTCAAGGCGGGAGGGGGGAGAACATCAATACACTGGAAGGGTAAAGAGGTTGGAGATAGGAAATACTCAACTTTTACGTACTTTGAAACTGACCCAAAGAGGGAAGAACACTCCAATCCATTGGGGAAGAGAATAGATTTGCGCTCTATAGGGTAGTAGAAGGGTAAAAAACAGACTGGTGGGGAGGGAAGCAGTACAAGGGAGGGAGAGGGTGGGGGGGGGGTTTTAAAAAGACTACAGGGGAAAATAAGGGAGGGAATAAAAAGGGAGGGGGGTAGAAAGGGAAGTACAAGGGGGACTGATTTAAAGTGAATCACTGGACTAAAAGGTAGAGCTGAAGAAGAAAGGTCAGAATTAGGGAAGGATATCAAAATGCCAAGGAGTCCACAAGTGACAGTCATAACTTTGAATGTGAATGGGATGAACTCACCCATAAAATGTAGATGAATAGCAGAATGGATTAGAATCCAAAACCCTACCATATGTTGTGTTCAAGAAACACACATGAGGCAGGTAGACACCCACAAGGTCAGAATTAAAGGATGGAGTAAGACCTTCTGGGCTTCAACTGACAGAAAGAAGGCAGGAGTGGCAATCATGATATCTGATAAAGACAAAGAAAAAATAGACCTAATCAAAAGGGATAGGGAAGGTAATTATATTTTGTTAAAAGGGACTTTAGATAATGAGGAAATATCACTAATCAACATGTATGCACCAAATAATATAACACCCAAATTTCTAATGGAGAAACTAGGAAAACTGAAGGAAGAAATAGACAGTAAAACCATATTAGTGGGAGACTTGAACCAACAATTATCAAATTTAGATAAATCAAATAAAAAAAATAAATAAGAAAGAGGTAAAAGAAGTGAATGAAATCTTAGAAAAATCAGAATTAATAGACATATGAAGAAAAATAAATAGGGATAAAAAGGAATACACCTTCTTCTCAGCACCACATGGCACATTCACAAAGATTGACCATACATTAGGTCACAGAAACATGGCACACAAATGCAGAAAAGCAGAAATAATAAATGCAGCCTTTTCAGACCACAAGGCAATAAAAATAATGATCAGTAATGGTACATGGAAAACCAAATCAAAAACTAATTGGAAATTAAACAATATGATACTCCAAAATCGATTAGTTAGAGAAGAAATCATAGAAACAATTAATAATTTCATCGAGGAAAATGACAATGGCGAGACATCCTTTCAAACCTTTTGGGATGCAGCCAAAGTGGTAATCAGAGGTAAATTCATATCCCTGAGTGCATATATTAACAAACTAGGGAGAGCAGAGATCAATCAATTGGAAATGCAAATAAAAAAACTTGAAAGCGACCAAATTAAAAATCCCCAGCAGAAAACCAAACTAGAAATCCTAAAAATTAAGGGAGAAATTAATAAAATCAAAAGTGATAGAACTATTGATTTAATAAATAAGACAAGAAGCTGGTACTTTGAAAAAACAAACAAAATAGACAAAGTACTGGTCAATCTAATTAAAAAACGGAAGGAAGAAAAGCAAATTAACAGCATCAAAGATGAAAAGGGGGACATCACCTCTGATGAAGAGGAAATTAAGGCAATCATTAAAAATTACTTTGCCCAATTATATGGCAATAAATACACCGATTTAGGTGATATAGATGAATATAAACAAAAATACAAACTGCCTAGACTAACAGAAGGAGAAATAGAATTCTTAAATAATCCCATATCAGAAAATGAAATCCAACAGGCCATCAAAGAACTTCCTAAGAAAAAAATCCCCAGGGCCTGATGGATTCACCAGTGAATTCTATCAAACATTCAGAGAACAGTTAACCCCAATACTATACAAACTATTTGACATAATAATCAAAGAGGGAGTTCTACCAAACTCCTTTTATGACACAAACATGGTACTGATTCCAAAACCAGGCAAGTCAAAAACAGAGAAAGAAAACTATATAGACCAATCTCCCTAATGAATATAGATGCAAAAATCTTAAATAGGATACTAGCAAAAAGACTCCAGCAAGTGATCAGAAGGGTCATCCACCATGATCAAGTAGGATTTATACCAGGGATGCAGGGCTGGTTCAATATTAGGAAAACCATCCACATAATTGACCACATCAACAAGCAAACCAACAAGAACCACATGATTATCTCAATAGACGCAGAAAAAGCCTTTGATAAAATACAACACCCATTCCTATTAAAAACACTAGAAAGCATAGGAATAGAAGGGTTGTTCCTAAAAATAATAAACAGTATATATCTAAAACCATCAGCTAATATCATCTGCAATGGGGATAAACTAGATGCATTCCTAATAAGATCAGGAGTGAAACAAGGATGCCCATTATCACCTCTACTATTTGGCATTGTACTAGAAACACTAGCAGTAGCAATTAGAGAAGAAAAAGAAATTGAAGGCATCAAAATAGGCAAGGAGGAGACCAAATTATCACTCTTTGCAGATGACATGATGGTCTACTTAAAGAATCCTAGAGATTCAACCAAAAAGCTAATCGAAATAATCAACAACTTTAGCAAAGTTGCAGGATACAAAATAAACCCACATAAGTCATCAGCATTTCTATATATCTCCAACACAGCTCAGCAGCAAAAACTAGAAAGAGAAATCCCATTCAAAATCACCTTAGACAAAATAAAATACCTAGGAATCTATCTCCTGAGACAAACACAGGAACTATATGAACACAACTACAAAACACTTGCCACACAACTAAAACTAGACTTGAGCAATTGGAAAAACATTAACTGCTCATGGATAGGACGAGCCAATATAATAAAAATGACCATCCTACCCAAACTTATTTATCTATTTAGTGCCATACCCATGGAACTCCCAAAAAATTTCTTCAGTGATTTAGAAAAAACCATAACAAAGTTCATTTGGAATAACAAAAGATAAAGGATATCCAGGGAAATAATGAAAAAAAAACAGAAGTGAGGGGGGCCTTGCAGTCCCAGATCTCAGACTATATTACAAAGCAGCAGTCATCAAAACAATTTGGTACTGGCTAAGAGACAGAAAGGAGGATCAGTGGAATAGACTGGGGGCAAGAGACCTCAGCAAGACAGTATACGATAAACCCAAAGATCCCAGGTTTTGGGACAAAAATCCACTATTCGATAAAAACTGCTGGGAAAATTGGAAGACAGTGTGGGAGAGATTAGGAATTGATCAACACCTCACACCCTACACCAAGATAAATTCAAAATGGGTGAATGACTTAAACATAAAGAAGGAAACTATGAGTAAATTGGGTAAACACAGAATAGTATACATGTCAGACCTTTTGGAGGGGAAAGACTTTAAAACCAAGCAAGACATAGAAAGAGTCACAAAATGTAAAATAAATAATTTCGACTACATCAAATTAAAAAGCTTTTGTACAAACAAAACCAATGTAACTAAAATCAGAAGGGAAACAACAAATTGGGGAAAAAATCTTCATAAAAACCTCTGACAAAGGTTTAATTACTCAAATTTATAAAGAGCTAAATCTATTGTACAAAAATCGAAGCCATTCTCCAATTGATAAATGGGCAAGGGACATGGATAGGCAGTTCTCAGATAAAGAAATCAAAACTATTAATAAGCACATGAAGAAGTGTTCTAAATCTCTTATAATCAGAGAGATGCAAATCAAAATAACTCTGAGGTATCACCTCACACCTAGCAGATTGGCTAACATGATAGCAAAGGAAAGTAATGAATGCTGGAGGGGATGTGGAAAAGTAGGGACATTAATTCATTGCTGGTGGAGTTGTGAATTGATCCAACCATTCTGGAGGGCAATTTGGAACTATGCCCAAAGGGTGATAAAAGAATGTCTACCTTTTGATCCAGCCATAGCACTGCTGGGTCTGTACCCCAAAGAGATAATGGAGAAAAAGACTTGTACAAGAATATTCATAGCTGCGCTCTTTGTGGTGGCCAAAAACTGGAAAACGAGGGGATGCCCACCAATTGGGGAATGGCTGAACAAATTGCGGTATATGTTGGTGATGGAATACTATTGTGCTAAAAGGAATAATAAAGTGGAGGAATTCCATGGAGACTGGAACAACCTCCAGGAAGTGATGCAGAGTGAAAGGAGCAGAACCAGGAGAACATTGTACACAGAGACTAATACACTGTGGTAGAATCAAACGTAATGGACTTCTCCATTAGTGGCGATGTAATGTCCCTGAACAATCTGCAGGGATCTAGGAGAAAAAACACTGTTCATAAGCAGAGGACAAACTGTGGGAGTAGAAACACCAAGGAAAAGCAACTGCCTGACTACAGCGGTTGAGGGGACATGACAGAGAAGAGACTCTAAACGAACACTCTACTGCAAATATTAACAACATGGCAATGGGTTCAAATCAAGAACACATGTGATACCCAGTGGAATCCCGTGTCGGCTATGGGGGGTGGGGGGGGAGGAAAAGAAAATGATCAAATAAAATATTATAAAATTAAAAAAAAAGAGGATGGTAAGCAAATTAATCAATCAATCAATCAACATTCATTAAGTGCCTACTGTGTACTCTGTACTGGTCTAAGGGCTGGGATATAAAAGAAGGAAAAGACAAAATGAATCATACTCCTAGATTAGAAGGACCCAGGGTTGACATGATAATATGGGCAGGGCATGAAGGAGATATATGATCATCCCTGGCCATGACGTTTGTAAACAAGGATTTTAAGAAGTGACTAGATGGATCTGCAAGAAACAGCAAGAGATTTGGAATTTGGGTGAACTGCCAATCAACCAGATGGAGACAAGGTTTCAATGAAATCTTGAAAGAGGCAGTTGGGAAGCCCAGCAAAGCACTGTGGAGTGCTTAGGGTGTGTTGGAGCACAAAGACAACACAGCCATCCAATGCAGCTGAGGAAGTTTCCAGGTGTAACAATTTTTCGTGCCAATGGACCCAGGCTTCCAACACCAAGAGAGTGGGACTGTCTCTGTGCATCGACTTTTCCACTTAAATCTCCTTCATGCACAAGTGTTTTTTATGCACACTCATCTACATCACAGATGAAAACACACAAAGACAAAACGTCATCGGTTACCAAGAGACTACTACTACTACTACTACTACTACTACCATTCTGAGAATAGCATTCAAATCAGTTGAGAAGAGAACAGGAAATGTTGGGGGTTGGGGGGAGTGTAACATCCTATCTTTCCTCTAGCTTGCTTCCTGATGTCCCTGTCCTATTACTATAATTCTCCTAATAGAGGTATCTATTACAATTTGTCACCCCAGATGGGGACTTGATAAAAGACTATTACCTCAAAAAGAAATATGAACAAAATAACAAAGACAATAATACATAGGGTAGAACATATTATAGATTCAAAACAAATTCGTGCTGTCAGCATTGCAGGTTGAGAACTGAATCAGAGACACCAGACCTCGATAGTATTAAATTAGTCATAAAAACAGGTACAAAACCCAAAAATTCAGTTGTTTTAACAAAAGATAGATACCCTTTATGAAGCCAGGAATTTAAGATACTTGGAAATAAGCAAAGGCAAGACAGAAAGGAATGGTAGAATGTGTCAAGTAATAACGGACTTGCAGGAGTGCAACATAAAACTTTAAAGGGAGAAGGAACTACATGGGTGGTATCTAAAAGTGAATTTATTGGATCTGTGAGAAGTTATGATGAAAACACAAATCAAATCTTAAGTGAAAAGCAGAGACAAGTTCAGGAGATAGATCAAGAGAATAAAAATCAGATGGCATACATACAAGCTGATACTGGAGATTCATATAAAAGGGGCATAGTAACCAGTCAAGAGAAAAGCAAAGAACAGATAAAAATATATCTAGAAAACTTCTTTGAGTACATATTGTGTTCAGGGATTAAAATGAAGAGAAAGAGAATTCATGAAAACTTACATATCCATAATCATAAGTTGTTAGAAGAAACAGTTAAACAAAATTTCAATTCCCTGCAACATAATAACCAAAGAAATGCCCGGACTAAGGTTACTATAGCAGATACATCTAAAGGGGCTATAAACAATGTAAATAATTTCACAGACAAGGATAAAAACCCACTTGGACCTATTAAAACTTCAGAAAGCTATTTAGTACAGACTTCCTTAGAGAAAATATCTAACTTGAACCCAGAAGCTGAAATTTTTCATCTTATACAAAATAACTTGGAAAATTCAAATCTAAAGGGAAATAGAGCTGAAAATACAGTTGATATTGATAATCATATTCAAAGTATTGGTAGAGTAACTTCAGTTAGATTTGAAAACACACATAGAATGTAGGGTATAACAACTGCCATGATGGACAAGGGTTCAAGAAATTTCCATGAAGCCAACATTCTAAATGGAGTGGGGGATCAAGTCAAACTATATAAACTTACAAATAGCTATGGTTTAAATTCATATTCCATTGAAGGGGAAAACAATATACACTCAAATATAAATGAAGACCAGTCAAGAAATGAATTAAACCAAGAATATTTAACTGGTCCAACCATACAAATAACAGAAAATGAAAGTGCAGTGCAAAGTGACAGCTTGATGGTTGGTTCTTTAGTAACACAAAAACCTGAACCACATGTATGGAGTAGAGTGAGGAAGAATGAATACATATATCCCAGTGATACAGGAAAAAGTTCAGCTGTACTAAAGTCATTCCCAGAAGATAACATCATAGAGGGAAAGGTTTCTACTTCAAAAGATTCAATTGAGGAGGCATATGAACAAAACCTTGAAATAAAAGACAGTGTAGAACCTGTGAATTTTAGTAAAAGCATTGAATGTCTTCAAGAAGAAGGAAACCCCATACTATCAAGTTTATCACCACAGAACATAAAATTAGAGCTTGTTAATGAGAAATAACTAGAAGCAGAATTGGGAAATAGAAAAGCTGGTGACATAGGTTTAGATCAACACATAAAATCTGAGTTAACAACATTCGACATAAGTTTACATGACACTGAACAAAATCCAATGAAAGACATAAGGATTACAGAATTCAGTGCCAGAGTCAGAGTCAGACCGAGATGATTTAATACCAAATGGTGTAATAATAATAATGGACCAATACAGGGGTGAAGCACAAGAACCCTATGAATTTTTCAAGCTTTATGAGGAAGTTTACAAAGATTGGGTTGTGTGGGATACAAATGGGCAAAGTGAATACTTAGATCCAGAACAAACAAAATTTTATTAATATAACTATGATGATGATGATACAATGGGGGACAAAGGAAACTCTATGTCAATAGAAGAAATATTTGCCATTGCTGGAGTTAATAGTTATGAAGAATTGATAGATAAATTAGACCTTGAGAGAAACATTGATGATGAGGAAGTATCTACCTATACAGACATTGATTATGAATGGGGAGAAACATATTAAAGAACAAACTGGAGGAGAGATAGATATACAATCCCACATCTATTCTCTACCTTCAACATCATAACATGAAAAACACCATCTGTTGAGAAGGGGTGAAAGAAGGATTAGTTTGAGGGTAACATACAACACAAAACTTTGTGAGAACAAAGACTGGTCCTAGATATAAAATCTGACAGAAGAACAACTAAAGATTTTAATTACATCAAGAAAACCTCTAAGCTCTTATTGACAAAGTCTAACTTCATAACTATGACAAGTACAAACATCCCAGTTATGGAAGATGGGAAACATCTAGGATGCTATTAAAGCATTTACTAACACAAGATGAATCTGTTATCAAAGGCTTTTCATACCAAATCATAGATGAGAACTGAAACAGGTTACCCATATCTCTCAATCTCCACCTAAAATCAAATCTCTACTGGGGGGAGGAAGAGAGGGAGGGTACACCATGAAGATATTACCTCATAGTTTCAGACATCTCACAAGAAACAACAGTGTGGCCACAATGATATGAAACAACACTATTTCCATAACATTACAAGCAATGAAGAAGAACAAAAAATAACAACCTAAAAAATATGCATAAGAAAATGTCTGAAGTATTGCCAGTAGCCCTAACAATATCTTAACAATTGTCCCTATAAATGGAAAGCTATACATGAGAGTAGAAGAAGAATAAAATGAAAGCACTGCACATAACAACAAAAGAACAACAGCACACATGAGAGATATGAGAATACAAGTTACAACAGAAACAAGCAATGTAAAAGCAATGATGAAATAGCCCCATATATGAAGAATAGAACTCCATTAAGAAATGATCTCTGTTTACAATTACAATTACGAAAACAATGAAAATGTAACAAAGCTATTTAACTGAAAAGGCACATCTCTGAAAAATACATTATATAATTCTATATGTACCAACAAGAAATTAAGAACCATAGAGTAAAAGAAAAATTTTATCTCCAAGAAAAATTCAAAAATCAAGATAATCTCCTAATATAAATACCTCCAAGGAGCTAATTCTATGTGAAATGAAACCCCTTGTAAAATTAAACATCAAATGATATAACAATATCAATTTTCAAAATCATAAAATATATCTTAAAAATCTATTCAGTACAACATACTACATACACTCACACATGAAGATTATCACACAGAAAAGCATACATCCATATGTGAAGAACCAACTCATAAAGACTGACAGGCACACATGAAGAATTCAAACTTACTTCCATGCAGAAGCAAACAAGAAAAATCAATCTTACACACATGCATACAAAGAACTTACACACATGCATGTTCCTGCATGTTAAAGAATATGGGACTTCAATCAAGTGGAAATGGCAGACAACATGTGTAAACTGCGCAGATGAAAACCCCAAGATATGTATGTTTCTACGATCAACACCAAGACATGGAAAGACTTTGAAATCTAGAACTGATGGTGATGAGGTCACATAAGAATTCATCATACATGTTAACTTCACACATAGGTACATGCATATGTACAATCACATATAAGCATAATGTGGAAAGGAATCTCGTGGATTGGGTTAGTATGCAACATTTAATAATTAGAACACACACAAAAATCATACTGATATGATGATGATGAGTTTCTGTGGAAAATTCAAACAAAGAAAATTTTCTTATTTGCATGACTTTGAATAGAACTCACATACAAAATGTATCACAATTTTAAATATGTAAAATGTGTACAGACAAAATGATGTACATTTGTAATAAACTAATGGAACTAACAGTCTTACATTATATGGTTAAGTTACTGACATTCTAATAACTAACACATATGGCAAGATTAGGTAAACTATTTAAAATTCTAGATAGATTAAGGACAGATCGATAGCATAGTTAACATAAGTTAAGCTACATAGCAATGATAAGAACAGATATTGTTTAGTACAACTTTATTTAGAACAGGCTATAGTCATTAGGAAATAAGGAAGTTATATTGTGTTAAAAAACTATTTAAATCTTTGCATTGGTTATTATTGTTTTCAAAACCATATCTCTGTATTGTATTTCTATGACCTATTCCACTTCCCTTAATCCCAAACCTTAGAATAGAATTAGAGAGTTTAGAATAGTAAAGACAGACTAGGATTTTTATTTTGGACAGTTGTGGAACATTTTAAAATAGCATAGTATCATAAATTAGACAATTAAGAATAATAGGAATAAAGGAAAGGTAGGTAAGAAAAGGACTAATGCAGAATTACTGGGTGTAAATTGTGCCAAAGACAGAAAATAAGGATTTGTAAACAAGGATTTTGAGAAGTGACAAAATAGATCTGCAAGAGATTTGGAATTTGGGTGAACTGCCAATCAACCAGATGGAGACAAGGTTCCAATGGAATCTTGAAGGAAGCAGTTGGGAAGCCCAGCTGCTTGGCCTCACTTCCTTCTCTGGCTATTGAAGGGAAGGTTGGAAAAACAAACTCTCTTTGGGCATTGCCTATTCAGGAGACTGAGTGCTGAGAAGACCTTTGACTTTAATTCAGGAGAAACCTTGTCAGCTTCTTGCTGTCAACATCTCTCTTTAGGAAAACTACCTGTGTTTCTTAAATTCAAATCTATATCTCAATCTTCAATCAACAGGGATAATTTATAAGATTAGGTAAACCTATTTTCCTCTTAGCCTCTCCCATCTCCTGACCTCCTCTACCTTAAAGAATAAAACCTTTTAAGTAAAAGATTTGAGGGTGAGAATTAGTTATTAAAAGAAACCTTCAACCTTACCATTCTGAGAATAGCATTCAAATCAGTTGAGAAGAGAACAGGAATGGGGTGGGAAGTGCAAGATCCAGTCTTTCGTCTAGCTTGCTTTCTGGTGTCCTTGTCATATTACCATAATTCTCCTAATAGAGGTATCTCTTACACCTTGAGTGTTGATAGAGGACCATACAAATATGCCGCTGCTATATACTCCCTCCCATTACATAAACAATAAGTAAATACAAGGTCATTTGCAAAGAAAAGAATACTAATACTTGAGAAGATTAGGGAGAAGTGACACTTGAACTTGTCTGGAAGGAAGAAAAAATTCTGAAAGATGGAGAAAAGTAGAGATTACATTACAAGGACTGGAAAATTTAGGTGACTTTTAAGAGACCTGATAGAGCAGCTAGGAGGTACAATGGATAGAATGTTGGGTCTGGAGTTGGGAAGACTCATCATCCTGACTTCAAACCTGGCTGCAGACATTCACAAACTATATAACCTTGGACAAATTATTAACCTTGCTTGCCTCAATTTCCTCATCTGTAAAATTATCTGGAGAAGGAAATGGCAAACTACTCCAGTATTTTTGTCAAGGATACTCCATATAGGGATCACAAAGAATCAGACATGACTCAACAACAACAAAGGACCCCTTATTAGGTTAAGATTTTATGTCATTTATAGATGAACATGATTTCAAACTTTCCAACACACTTCAATAATACTTGAGCCTTCAATTCAAAGAGGGCTCAGACTGTGGTAAATTTTTTAGTTTTCTCAGATAAAAGAAGAGCCATAATTCCTTTGAACAAAATAATGAAGAAAGATTCATTTGTTTTTTAGGTCCACAATTTTCCCTTTCCTTGACCTTTTCTCCACTTTCTGCTTCCTTTCCTTACTCTTAAAATTTGAATAATAGTTCCTTTCCAGCTTTGTAATGCTGAGATATCATCTAGTTCATACCCCTATCCTTGGGTAAGTCCTTGCTTTAAGCCATTCCAAACAGCAGCTACCTTGGTCATGAATCCCACTGTCAGGAAATGCTTCCTTTGATTGAAACTTCCTACATCCTCCTGTAGATCAAATTCATACATTCATGTTAGAGCTTTAGTGAAGCTAGAGAAGGCCAGAGAAAATACAAGCAAATGATAGATCACATGAAAAAGTCCTGGGGGTTTTAGAGCACCCTGTGCTCAACATCCATTGACAGTGTCCTGCAGCCCAAAAACTAGTGTGAACTTAGGTTGAAAGGAGAGAAACATAATGTCCAGAGCAAAAGAGATTAGAGTCTAACCACGCTTTGTTCTGGTCAGACTACATCCAGAATACTGTTTTGTGTTTAGTTAGGAAGAACATAGACAAACTGGATTGCATCATGAGGAGAACCATTAGTAAGGCTAGGAAACTCTAGCCCCAGCCAATGCAAGGAAGAGCTAAAAGAACTGGAAGTATTTAGAGCTGGGAAGAGAGGAAGCATGTTGTCTGTGCTGAAGGGGAGGAGCAAAGGTCACGAAAGCTGTCTTCAAGTATTCAAAGAATTGGAAGGGTTAGGAAGGGAGTTGGGGAGATTAGAGTTGTTCAATTAAGCTCCAGAAAGAAAAATCTTAAATAATGGGGGGAGAGAAGTTGCAAAGAGACAAACTTGGCTTTATATCAGAAAAAATTTTCCTGATAAGTAGGGCTGTGAGAAAACAATGGAATGGGCTTCCTCGATGATTACTGGAGGTCTTCAATCAGAGATTGAATGATCATTTGTCAGAAACATTGGAGACAGGATTTCTGTTCAAGTATAAGGAAATAGGACATGAAGACAACAAGTATGTATATAGCACCCTTTATGTTCCAGGCACTGTACTTTACAAATATTCTCTCATTTATCTCTCATATCTACACTGTGAGGCAGCTGCTGTTAATATCTCCAAGTTATAGATAAGGAAACCAAAGCTGACAAAGGTTAGATGATTTGCCTAAGGTCATACACCTAGTGCCTGAGGTTAAATTTGAACTCAAGTCTTCCTGACTCCAGGCCCAATGCTCCATCCATTGTGCCATCCAGCATGACTAGATGACCTCTGAGGTCTCTTACAGTTCCAAAATTTCATGTCTCTTTGATCACCAAACCCTAAAAATAGCCTTTCTTCTACTTTTGAGACCTATCAAAATGTTATTGATCCTCTTTCCTCTCCATCCCCAATATGGATGTTTAAAAATCCCTAACTTTCTGTCTTGGAATAACTACTAAACATTGATTCCAAGACAGAGTGGTAAGGGCTAGGCAATTGGAGTTAAAGTAAGTTGCCCAGGGTCACACAGCTAGGACACATATGAGGACAAATTTGAACCCAGGACCTTCTGTCTCTAGGCTCTCTCTCCACTGAGCCACCTAGCTGCCCTACAATATAGATTTTTTTTAACCTGGCTTTTAAAAAGAATACTATTCCTCAGGGTTAAACTATTGCAATGAGGAAAGATAGATCACAAATTTATAGTTGAAAGAAACATTGTTGTTCAGTCATATCTGACTTCATGACCTTATTTGGGTTTTTTTTTTTTTTGGCAAGAAAAATGGAATTGTTTGCTATTTCATTCTCCAGATCAATTTACAGATGAGGAAACTGAGGCAAACAGGGTTTGGTGAATCCCCCATGCTCACACAGCTAACAAATGTCTGAGGCCACATTTAAACTCAGGAAGATGAGTCTTCTTGACTCCAGGTCCAGCTGGTCTATCCATTGTATCGAACACAGGTGGCCACACTCACTAGTGTGACCAGAACCAGATTAAAGGTCCTTTTATACACTGCTCTAGTCCATTGCCCTCATTTTACAGATGAAGAAACTGAGACATTTAGTCCTGAGCCTCAAACATCACAAGCGCTTAATAAATGCTTGCTGACTTGACTTCCCCAAGATCACATAGGCAAATCAAAGAGGCAGAATCAGGAATCCAACTCAGTTGTATTACCTCCAAATCCCCCTGTACTCCAACTGATCACATTGTCAAATTCCCAGGGTAACTGGCACTAGAGCAGAATTTCTAAGGGCAATAAGTGCTCACTGTCTCTTCTATCCCCACTGGAAGTGGACAACAAGTTCAGCATTTCCCAGAGGCCATGGAGTCCATGCTCCATTTACCTTTAGGCTACTCAAATCCATCTTCTTTCTTAAGCTTTTAATTAATTTTGTGTTTCCCATCCAGCCCAGCTTCAAGCTTTTTATGTCTCTTTTAGTTATAGAGCCCAGGACCATACATTCTCTAGGTACTGCCTGGAGTCTGACCAGGGTCTATTTTAATGGGAGGAAAGGTCCTTTCCAACTCCAGCAATCTAATCCTATGATCCTTACAGCTCCTCCATGTTCCACTCCCATCCATGCATCCCACTGTCAGGCTTGCCTGGCTTCCAGCCTTATAGCAGGAGACAGATGCCTATGGCGAGAATGAATCTGATGAGACTCCAACCATATGACATAAATCTCTAGGAAACACAGGCTTCATTACTTTGGGTGCTCATCTTACAGGAATCATTGTTTTGGTTTTTGTTCTGCTCCAATGTCACTGAGTAACTGGATGTCACTGTGACAGTCACCATAGAAATGCACAGATGGGTTTTAGTCCCCCTCTTCTATTTTTCACTACCAGTTAAATCCCTCCGGTGAATACCAGGAAGCCATGGGCCTTGTCAGCTCAGAAAGTGAATACAGGCTCCTCACTCCACTCCCCATGGCTCATTCTAGGGGTGGATGGGGTGTTAAGGGGGAGAGAGGAGTGGTTCATTTTTGCCTTAAGATGAGTTAAATTGTTTTTTCTTTAGTTTTTGAGGGATGGTTCTCCCCGGCTTTTAAATTTGATGCTCTGGTTGCTGCATGTTTTCTGTAAGATTACTCTTATTAAGTGGCAACCACGGCAATCTGTGGACATCACTGGGAGGTGACTGTTCTAGTCAGGAGCATGGTGGGCAGCCCGTGCCTGGAATCCAGGACCTGAGCATTAGCTCCCTTTTGGATGCTGAGAGTATCATTGAGGAAGGACATAGTCCAGTGGAGACGACTGGGGGATGTGCCTGATCAAAGGGGGAAAATATTAGGAGGTTAACAGACTTTTCAGTCCCTTTCCTTCCCTTCCCCTACTCCCCATGGCTTTTTGTTTTTTAGCAGACAATTATTTCACTTTAATTTTTTTGTAAAGCTTTTTTTCCATTTAAAAGAGCTACGATTCTTATCAAAAAAGAGTTTTTTAGATTTCTTTGAGCTCTTTCCAAACAAAATAAGGAGCATTAGAGAGCTAGTTCCAAAATCCTGCTTTCAAAGATCTTAACACCTAAAAGAAAAAATGAAATCACAGCTCCCTCTCCATGTAGGGCACAACCACCATTGCCTTTGCCATTATCATCATTATTCTCATCATCTGAAAAGTGAAGTGAACAGGACAGGAAAACATTATACACAGAAACAGTAATATGGTAACTATGATGATCAACTCTAAAAGATCTAGTTACTTTGGGCAATATAATGATCCAAGATAAAACTGATGATAAAAGATGCTATTTGCCTCCAGAGAGAGAACTGATAAATTCTGAGTGCAGAATGAAGCATGTTGTTTTTTTACCTTATTTTCCCCAACATTTATAATATAGAAATATATTTTGCATTACTTCACAAAAACAACAATAATAACTCTGTGTGTGTGTGTGTGTGTGTGTGTGTGTGTGTGTGATCCTCATCAGTTTTCTCCTTGGGAGATAAGAAAACTGCTCTTAGATGTACAGGGAAGATGTGACTTCCTTTGTCTCCCAAAATATAATGATCAGGTGAGATAATTCCTGAGAACCTCTCCCTAAGGATTAGAGAAACATCTTGGTAATGTTTCAACCAATTCTTCCCTGCTAAACCCTAGGTGCTCTTCATTTGTCCAAATACAGCCCAGTAAACAATCAAGGGCAGGAGAGAATCCTGTTATTATTACAGTGCAGTGAGGGAAAGTTGAGCTTGGTATAGTCAAAGGAATAAATATTACATTGAAAGTCAGAGAACTGAGATCCAAGCTTATTGACTGGGGAGGTCATTTAAAGAGACCTCTTAGGGTCTCTCTTTTTCATCTGTAATAAAGAGGTTCAAAGAATCACAAATCTAAGCTGAAAGGGACCTTAGAGGTAATCTAGTCCAGCCCCTTCATTTTGCAGATAAGGAACTTGAAGTCAAGGGAGGATATGGCTTTCCCAAGATTCATGATGGAGAATATTACCCATCTCCTGACAAAAAAAAAATTGATAAGACTCAAGATGTGGAAAGAACCTTATATTTCTGGGCAAGGCCAATGTAGGGATAATTTTACTTGACTAAGCTTATTTGGTATATTTTTTTTTGTTTTTTTAACTCTTAGCTTCTGTCTCAAAATTGATACTAAGTATTGGTTCCAATACAGAAGAGCAATAAGGACTAGCCAGATAGGGTTAAGTGACTTTTCCAGAGTCCAACAGCTAGGAAGTGTCTGAGGACATATTTAAAGACCTGGTTTTCTATCCACTGAGCCACCTAACTGCCCCATAAGTATTTGTTTTGTTTCCCTCCCATTGGTGGAAGTGGAAGGAGGAAAGGAAGGAGAGGTAGAAGAGACAGAAAATAAATGCCTATTTATTGAAAAAACATTTTTAAAAATTATTTCATGGAAAGATTTCAATAGCTCATACATTTAAACAGGTGCTGTAGCTTCAAATTCATCCATTTAACCACCCTCAATGGTCTTCAATGCCCCTTCTAGGTCCATATCTATGATGAGATTGTCTCTCTCTCTCTCTCTCTCTCTCTCTCTCTCTCTCTCTCTCTCTCTCTCTCTCTCTCTCTCTCTCTCTCTCTCTCTCTCTCTCTCTCTCTCTCTCTCTCTCTCTTGTCTATTCCTGTTTAAGGGCATAGAAAATGCCCTGGCTAAAGACCTACATGACCTGATGCAAAGTGAAATAAGCAGAACCAGGAGAATGTTAAATACAGTAACTACAATATTGTGGAATGACCAAATGTAATAAGACTTTGCTACTAACAGTAATGCAATGATAGAGGACAATTCTGAAGGACTTATGAAAAAGAATGCTATCCACATCTAAAGAAAGAACTGCTGGATTAGAAATGCAGAAGAAAACATATGATTTCTCACATGTTTATTTGAATGTATGATTTGGGATTTTGGTCTTATAAAATTATTCTCTTACAGAGAGAGGCTGATGGAGAATCTTACAAAAATGAATAATTTAGAAATTGGTTTTGAGTAATAATTCCCAGTGTAATTGCTTGTTAACTCTGGGAGGGGAGAGGGAAGAGTGGAAGAAGATGACATGAAACTTATATGTAAATTTGTCACTGGAATAAAAATTAAAATTTGTCACTGGAAAACAAAGTGCCCAGGCCATTCCACTTTCCTTTATCCTGGCTTTTATGCCCCTAGAGAATTGGAACTGCTTAATTCAATATACATTTACCCAGAGCCCATTTTGTACAAAGTGCTCCTTAGTATAAGGGGAAGGGGACAGGGAAAAAATCATTTTTAAGTACCTTCTAAGTACTAGGCACTGTGCTAAGAACTTTAAAATTATTATCTCATTTGCTCCTCACAAGACCCCTGGGAGGTAGGTGCTATTATTACCCTCATTTTATAATTGAATAAATTGAGGCAGAGGTTAAGTGCCTTGCTTGGGGTCCATAAATTGTATATATCTGAGGTTGAATTGAACTTGGGTTTTCCTGACTCTGACCAGTACTCCAGGATTGCCAGCAACTTCCACCAGCTCTTCCTTGAGGCTTCTCAGAGCTTCCAGGTAATAAGCATAATCTGCCCCTAGTTGTAGGAAGTGAAGAGTAGGAATGAAGGGAATGGAAAAATCAAATGCTTGAGTTTCACCTTAAAACTCTGATTCAAAACAGAATATGCTGAAATAAAAACAGAGTATGGATCAAACAATAATCAAGATTATAGACCTAAAGTTGGAAGGGATCTCAGAAGCCATCTAGTCCAAATCCCTGATTTTACAATTGAGGAAACTGAGGCCAAGCAAGGGTAAGTGATTTGCCCAAGGTTATATTTAGAACTCTTGACTCTAGAACCCATGCTCGTGTCACTGTTTCCCAATACAGTTTGAAAGAAAGATAAATTAGAGATACAGAAGGGTAGAGGAGAAAGGACATTGACTCTTGTGAAGATTAAATTTAACTCTCCCTTGATTGTGAAAATGAAAATAATTCATTCTCCCCTGATTGTGAAGATTAAATTGTAACCCCTGCCCATTTTTAGATTTAATCACCAAAGGTATAAACGTCCCATTCACACTTGAGTGAGGGAGGTCTGTGACTCATGTGTGAGATAGTGGTGACGAATCATAATGGACTAACTGCCTCCTGGGCAGTCCTAAAACAGGACTTCAACTGTAAATGTAGACATAGAATTAGAGGAAGGCACAGGAAGTGATACAAGAAAAAGTGTCTTTAAAGGAGAGTGACAACTACCTGAGGACAGTTCTACTGGGAGTTCTACTGACAGTTCTTTCTTTCTTTGGAGTAGAGGCTGATGGAGAATATGCTGACTGTACCCGAAACATGGTGAATGAAAGCCTGACTGACACCTTTCATATCAGATTTTCTGAAGAGACTAGCCTCAGGAGAGACTTCCCCAGGTCCTCAAGGCCTAAGGACTCTTGGCCAGGTTGAGCCAGGGGCCAGGAGTAAATTACTTAGTGCCTAGGCTAGATATCTTACCCTATCCTCTATCTGATTTCCTACTTCATTCTTTCTATATTTTGTAAATAAATCTCTTTGGAATTAATATAAATTCCTGGTGATCCTATTTTAAATATAATCCAGTTCAATATTTTTATATAAATAACCCCTTTTTCCCTGTAACTCTGGATATGGATTGGAGGACCTGTGTTGAAATCTTGCCTCTGGCACTTCTTACCTGTTGACCTGGGCAAAGTTATTTAAACTCCCTAGTTCTCAATGTTCTCATCTGTTATATTCTATGTTCTCTAAGGTCTCTTCCAGCTCCAGAGTTATGATGCCATGTAAGAAAAGATGACTCCTGATATAATATTAAGAGTTTATCTTTATGGACTTCTTTTTCAATGGACTTTCTTCATCATGAGAGAGGTAGTAAAAATATTCCCCATTTTGTTATTGTTGTTTAGTTATTTCAGTCATGTCCAACTCTTCATGATCCCATTTGGGACTTTCTTAACAAAGATACTGGCATGGTTTGCCATTTCCTTCTCCAGTTCATTTTACAGATGAGGAAACTGAGGCAAACAAGTTTAAGTGACTTGACTAGGGTTATATAGCTAGTAAGGGTCTAAAGCTGGATGTGAGCTCAGTCCTGGCACTATATCCACTGTTCCACCATGCTGCCCTATCCCCATTTTATAGAAGAGGAAATTGAGGTCTATGGTTACACAGTAAATACTGAAACAGATTAAAGTCTATATCCTAATTTATTGCAAGGTCATAGATTTTAATTAGATTTTGATGACTTGCATACTGCTCAGAGGATTTGGAAGGGAAAGTGTCTTTATTTATATAAATAGAACTACCCAGTGGTGGACCCAGGATTAGAACTTGGATCTCTGACATACTGTTTTAGTGCTTTTTCCACAGGGGCCTGTATATTTTCAGTTTGTTTCAGGAAGCTATTAGTTTGACTGTGAATGTATGCAGCTGGTGCTAATTACAGCCTTTCAAGAAACTAAGTAAAATGTTTGCTACTCATGATGATGGTGACTTAATCTTGCCAAAAAGATAGCCCTCTTTTCCCCATCCTCTCCACTCAATCTGAGTTTATTTCATGAAATGTAAAACTGAGGCTTTTATCAATGGCTTCATTGCTATAAAATTTTTGTATATGCAGTTCTGAACTCCATCAACAAGGAATCGTGAAATGATCATTAACTCAGAAAAATATTTTCCTTTTTCTTTTGGTTGTATTTGGGTTCTCATTTACAGTGACTAGAGACGATATGACACAACAAAATAGCAAGATCCAAGCCCTTATTTTCCATTAACCCATTGTATGCCCAACCAGATGCTATAGAAATCAAGTCATCCTTAGAAGAATTATTGAGAAGGATCTCGCCCACTGTAAAATCAGTACAATCTCTCCCACAGGAGTAGGTACAGGAAGCTGAAATGAAGAGAGAGTTGATATTTCTATTTAAAGCTCCAGTAACCTTTAGGTAATATTTCAGTAATGTACAGAGCAAGAGAAGCGTGAGGATGGATATTAACTCTCGTGCCTCCACTCTACCCTTGGCTTTGGCTGTGAACAGGTGAGATTTGATTGTCTCAATTTTCTGTATTCATCTGGCCTGTGGGTACATAGACTGACAGCCAGAAGGGACCTTAGAGGTGTCAGTCCAGCCCCCTCATTTTACAGATGAGGAAAGTAACACCCAAAGAAGTAAGTTGTTTTATTCATTTTATCCATGCACCCCCAATACCTCACACAATATTTGGCACCGGTAAATAAATGCTTGTTGACTGATTTGTTGATTTCTGGCTCCACCTTCACTCAAAGAATTCACATGACCTCATTCTTCTCCTTGATAAAAGCTAAGTCCTAATGGCATAAGTCAAGAACATAGGAGGGGCATTGCATAATCCAAAGAGTAAGACTGCCCAAACCAGATGGGCAGAAGAATGGAAGGCCATCGTAAATCTGAAATTGCATGCTACATTTTATGTTCCATGGAGATTGAATTTAGTAAAAATGGTGGCCCACCTCAACTGGTCCATGTGAACAGAAAGCATTAGGTGCCCCAGGCATCAGGATGCCATTTTAACTTTTAACAAACATTTCTTCCCCAAAGAGAAAGGTCCAGAACTGACCAAGTTAGGTGAGGGAGTTAGGTGATACAATAGACAGAGTTGGACTTGGAGTCAGAAAGAAGAACAGAGTTCAAATTCTTCCTTGGATGCGCAATAATGAGCCCACCACTTGCAAGACCATGATGGTAGTCCCTAGGGAAATTAGACTTAAAAATGAAACAGGTTTTTTCTTCAAGGAGCTTAAATTTTTCTTGAAAGGACACAACACAGACATAGATGAGTAAATGTGAAGTATAGACAAATTTCAAAGTAATTAGTATTAGTAATTTAAATAACATTAGCAACCGAGGAATCAGGAAAGGTATTCTGTAGAAAGCCACACTTGAGCTGCTTTTAATGAGAATGTCCATGAATTCCCTCAAGGCTCAGGGTTCAGATGCTGAGAGGAAATATATGTGACCCCAGAAACATATGAATAATCATGGGTGCAATAAGAAGGCAAAGTATCTATTTCTCTAGCACTAGAGATATTTGGATACTCATAATATTTGCCTGGGATTTAAAGACCAGTAATTTGAGACACTGTGGTGAGTATAGTATAATGAGTCAAGATAAAAACTGGGCTCAAATTTTGCTTCAGACACTTACTTTTTTTGTGACCTTGGGCAAGTCACAACTTCTCTGTGCCTCAATTTCTTTATCTTCACACAAGGGAGAGTGGGGAAGAATGAGGTTTGGGACTCAATGACCTATAAAATTCCTACCAACTTTAGACCTATGATACTAAGAACTTCTGAGTACCTGGGCACTGAGCCTTAAGGATAGGAACAGTGCTAGAGACAGGAAAAAAAATAGAACACAATCCGCTTTAATTTCAAAAAGATATGAGAAAAGGTCAACCAGTAGATTCCTAAGAAATATCAGAAACAAGAATGAGCAAGACACATTGCAGGTATGGGACTCATGATAACATCTCATGTGGATAAGAAAGGAACTTTGTTTCAGGAGTGATGACGTTTATTTAGAAAAGTTGACTGTTGATTGTTTCTACTACCACAATAGTGGCACATGCATTATATTGCCCTATAATACCAGAATTATTGTCATTTTAGCACATTACAACATTTTATATTATGATAAAATTCATATTATTATATTGTATATTAAATCTTGTTATGTTATGTTATATTTTAATCATTTATAGTTCCATAGTACTTTAAGGTTTATAAAGTACTTTTTGGAACAGCCAATAAATTAGCCTGAGGCTCAGACCCAGAGTGCATAGTGGCTGGGATATTATAAAAATAAAAGTTAATTTAGCTGTTCACTTGCCAAGTCCTCTTTGCAGGCTGGGGCTAGGTGGTCCTATAGCTGGCTTCATTACTATAGGATACCGGATTTTTACTCTTTCCTTATGCCTTGGGGCTTCTTGGTCAGACAGCCAATGGTGGAGTGCTTGAGCTGCCTATAATATCAACAAAAGCTTTCAGCCAAATGGTGGGAGTTCTCTACAGGAGTTGGTCATAGCTGGATTACCTCCATCTGTATAGCTGTATATGGTTTGCAGGCTCATAGATTGGTGAACTTTAGGTTTATTCCACCCTGCTTAGTCTAACAAAACAGGAATATCTACACCCATACTTAAGGATTAAGTATTGAGGAGGATGGCCTATGACAGACATGTGCTAGCAAATGACAAATCAGAAACAACTGACAGACCCACCCCCTGGGCTGTCCTAAGTCAAGCTTAAGCTACCATTGGTACATGTGAGACACAGGAAGTGATGTAAAAACGGTCTATATATTTCACGTCACTTCCTCTCTCCAGCCTCTTTTCATGGAGAGGTGACTCTTGCTCTTGTGGCAGAGAGGTGGCTGGTGGAAGTGTGCTGAGCATCTTGGCATCTTGGCGTGGCTGCAGCTATTGTCCGGATTTGGAGGTGAGTGTCCTTGATACAATACTGGGAGAAGCTTAGTAGTCTAGTTCAGGCGATGCATCTTCACTGAGCTCTCTCGGAGTTTAGGCTGATAATTTTTTTTCTTCTCTTTCAGTTTTCCTAAAAATGCCATCCTCCTAGGAGGCCCCTCATCTCAGAGGAGGCTGGAAGGTCTCTGAACTCCCCTTGGCTCAGGCTAGGCTGGAGAAAATGTATACCCTTTTCTCTCTCTCTTCTTCTTAATTCCTTTCCTCTATATTAATTAAACCACCATAACATTTCCAAAACTGACTTGAGTATTTTATTTGGGATTTGAATTAATCCCTAGCGTCCAATTAAATTTATATTCAGTCTCAACCCTAAATTTACCCTTACAGATTTAGTGCTTGAAAGCACTAAACAAGTGCTTTCAAGACGTCTCATTTTACAGATGAGGAGCTGAGATCCAAAGTTACATAAATTAAGAAACAAAGCTGAGATTCCAATTTACTTCCTTTGACTCCAAATCCAGGACTCTTTCCATTGTACACTGGCTCACCGACCTGTTCCAGGTCAAAGTGATAAGAAACTTTGCCCAATAGCTGAACAACTATAGCATAATTTGGTCTTCATGCATTCTGGTAAAGGGTAGGAAGGTGGTGGTAGTCATATCCATCTGGCCTTGACCAGGTCAAACAGATTTTCCATAAACTATTTCTCAAGTGCTTTTTTTTCCTTTCTTTCAAAGAAGGATTTTGAATAAGGGTCTGTGGTGGTTAAGTGACTTTGGGGCTTGAAGGAGTCCCATGATACCTCCACTCATGTTTTCAGTCTGAAAGGAAGAAGAATGTCTAAGGCTTACAGAAGACTTCTAGCCTAGTCCCTCAATTTCTGGTTGGTTTACTCCATAAACAGCATAGCCCAGAGACTCACCAAAATTGCAAGCCATTGATACACAAATTCCACCCTGGCCCAGTAAGGAGGAAAGCCTTAAGGGCGAAGTTCAGGTGAGGTCTAAGAGGTAAAGTAACTCATCTTAATTGTCTTAATATTTCGGGAGTAGAATATGGGGGTGAGTGGTATAATACAAGACATAATACAATAAATTGCTAAACTGGACAGAAACTAGGAACTAGTTTTATACAACCAATATCCTACTGTAAGCTGAAAATCATAGATAATAGCAAACTTCCTTATTTAATAAGTAATTAGTAATACCTAGGCACTTTTATGACTTTTCTTAGGTTTTCCAGAACTACCAGCAATACTGCACTTGTACTTTAGGGCCATTCTTAATAACTAAATAGCATTAATGAAACAGAGGTGCTCTGACATGGACAGGACTTGTTACAAGGGAGAACTTCAAACAATGACTAATGCTAGAGCTAATATTTGGTGCAAAACAACGTGACAACCCCACACTAAGGCTTCTCAGAAAGAGAATGAGAGTGATTGGATGAACTGCTCCAAGACTTTACAGCTTGGGAAAATGGAATGGATTTAGCAGATAATTAAATTTTTTTATTTTACATGTTTTTCTGCCTTTTATATTTTTAAATTGCCAATCAGATATACCTGAATTCTCATGTGTTGAGTTCATGTAAAACAAGGTCCTACTGCACTAGGATGAAGTAGTAAAAAAAGACAAGCAATTGAGACTAAAGAACAGTAAGATTTGAGAAGACAATAATATTAGAGAACATTTCAAGCTAGGGAAACAAAGATAGAAAAAGCTGAAGGGAGGGAAAGAATATGACATATGTGGATAACAGTAAAGAAGCTTAACTTCACTAGAGAAAGGATTAATCAGCAAATACCAAGAGACAAATTTGGACAAGTCAAGTATATTTTGGAGGGTCTTGAATGCCATGATATGGGAGTTTGGATAAATCTTCTACACCAGAAATTCTTCACCTAAAGTCTATGAACTTATTTTTGAAAAAAATATTTTAACAACTTTATTTCAATAAAATTCAATTTCTTCATAATCCTATCTACTTTGTTTTATATATTTCAAAACCTTTTTTATGAGAAGGGGTCCATAGGCTTTATCAGACTGGTAGAAGGATTCATGACACAGAATATGGTTATGAAGCTCTGTTCCACATATTTGTAGAAA
The DNA here is from genome assembly GCF_027887165.1 of Monodelphis domestica. Taxonomy (NCBI): domain Eukaryota; kingdom Metazoa; phylum Chordata; class Mammalia; order Didelphimorphia; family Didelphidae; genus Monodelphis; species Monodelphis domestica. Next base: position 154,357,276 of record NC_077228.1, on the reverse strand, counting down.
TGTAAGGGATAAAAAATTAACTAAATATATGAGTGTGGTCACCAAAATTAATATATCTCAAGTCAAAATGACTTTCATAGCAGTTTATTTATAAAATAGAGGGAGAGTGAAAGTAGAGAAATGAGAAAGAGGGCAGAGTAAGAAATCTAACTTAACAAGCTAGACTATTTGCTCCAACCCTGGCTTTATTCCAGCAGGGCTCTAGAAACCCTAGCCAAGGGCCTAGGGTTAAATTAAGCAAGAGTTCCAGCCATGATACCTCCTCCTCCAAGATGAGGGAGAGGGCCTCTCTGGACACTAGACCCTCCAGGAACCAGGAAATGAGTCAGCCTTTTCACTCACCCACATGGTAGTCCTAAAGGAAGATCCAAGAGCAGTCTGAGCTCCCAAGCCAGAGCTCCTCCAAAGCCAAGTTTGAAGGAAAAAGAGCTGGTCACAGGAAGTTGCAACTACTTTTAAAGAACCTTCTTTGTGTCACTTCCTGTGCCTTCCTTCCACTTTACAGGGACCAATTGCAGTTTTAGAATTTTCTTAGCACTGCCCAGGGGGCAGTCAGTAATTTCTGAGTTGTCACTCAGTTTAGCACATGAGTTGTGGATCTCCCCTCACTTAAGGAAATGTAGGGGTGTATACACATCTGGTGATTAAATCTAAAAGTGGAAAGGGAAGAATTAATCCCATTTCATAATTCTCCCTATGATCCTTTGAGAGACTAGTCTCCCCAATAGATCATTTGATATAATCATCTTATACCCCTAAAAAATCTTCTAACTATAGGTGCATACAATAATGTACCTTCTAAGAGGAAACTACAATAGTTAAAGAGGGAAACAGAAGTCCCCTGTGGCATAAGAGTATACATTCAAAATAAATGTGTTCAACCCCCTTCAGTTCAATCAATTGCATCCCAAAGTTCATTCTGAGATCTTCTGATGCAATGTAGGTTTCTGCAGGCATCTTTCTCCAAACAGTTCATTTTCTGGAGTCAAGGAGTTAGCAAGCTTCTTTCCCTGAAATTTTTCTCAAACAAATTTTAAATCTTGGATTTTATGAAAAATATACATAAAGATCCTTGAGGATCTTTCCATTTTTGTGATTTTTCTTTAGTGCACAATGGAATAGTGCCCTGTGTAGAGTAGGTACTTACTAATTATTAAATTTGTTTGAATCTAAAATGCAGAGCCAGAGAAAAGAGAGTAGGAAAAAAGAAAAGAGTTAATAAAATAGTTTTGTCAGGTCCTTAGTTTGCAGAAGATTGTTTTGGATCCTATAAATTTCTTTTGGAAAGAAAAGTTTCCCATACACAGAGAGAGGCAATCCCCTAGTGGGGGAAATGATGGCTTATCCAAAGAGGTCAAGAGGTGAAGAACTGAATATAAAGAAGGCCTGTAGTACAGACTTGATCAAATCCTAAAGTAGGGAGTATAATAAACCTCACTAATTGCCTGAAAACTAACTTGGATTTTTTTCCTATTGAATAGTGCTAAAGATGTTGTAAAATATTATGTATAATAACTTTTTGTTAATTTTTATATTTTCCCCAAGTACTTTCACATAATTTCTCATTGAGCTTCTCCTATCTGTGAGCCAAGACAATTTTATATACCAGGGAATACTCAGGTTCACAGAGATAGAATGACTTACCCAAGGTTGCTCAGCTATGTAGGGACAGAGTCAGAATTTTCATTTACTTTCCTAACTCACAGTTCAATGCCTTTTCCATTTCATCACACCACCTTCTATCCTAAACTCCCCAAACTGAAAACTACTTTGAACTGAATCTGAATCTAAGTATTTTCTAATAGTTTTTTATTTTACTATCAAATATTTTACAGAACAAACATATTTCATTTCATTTCAGTCCCTGTTTTACAGAGGAGGAGCCAGAGTGAAACTATTCTCAGGTGCCTAAGAAGAATGATGGCCTTAGAGTAGTCCTGAGAAAGGCAGTTGGGAAACATGATAGCCTCTGCCCTCAATGAGTTTATATTCTATTTGGGGAGAGAAAGTAAGGTCCATACAGGATATTTACAAAGCCAATGGAGGCCACTTTAGAGGGGAAGATTCTAACATCTGACTTGGAAAGGCATTCTACAGAAGATAGCGTTTGAGCTGAGTCTTGAAGGAAACCAGGGAGTTTAAAAGATAGGGGTGAAGAAAGGGCAGACATGGGGAACAGTTGATGAAACAAGACAGACAATGAGTGACTCAAGACAGACACAGAGTGTCACTTGTGAGAAATAGCAAGTAGGCCAGTATGTCAGGATCACAGATTTAGTGGAGAGAACTAATGTGGAAGAAGATTAGAATGAGAAAGATGAGCTAGGTTAGAAAGGACTTAAAGCAACTTTAATCTGGCCATAGACATTCCTAGCTGTGTGGCTCTGGTCAAGTCTCTTATTCCCCATTACCTAGCCCTTTCTGCTCTTCTGCCTTGGAACCAATGCAGTGTTAATTCTAAAATGGAAGGTAAGGGTGTTTTTTTTTTTAAACCAACAACTTTATATTTGATCCCAAAGGTAATAGAGAGTTTCTGGTATTTATTAAAGGGGGTGCGGGTGATATAATCAGACCTATACTTTAGGAAAATCATTTTAGTGACTGAGTAGAAGATGGATTGGGGTAGGTAGGGAGACCAATTAGAAGGCAATTGTATCATTTCATATAAATGTTATAAGATTTCTCTGACCATGTTCCCTTTGTTGTTTCTTATGGTATAGTGGTAATCCATTACCTTTATATAGCATAATTTGTTCAGCTATTCCCCAACTGCTGGACCTTCCTTTAGTTTCAGGTTATTAGCCATCACAAAAAGAACTACTGTAAATATTTTTGTATATATAATTCTTTTTTCTCTTTCTCTGTTGTCTATAGCATAGAGTTTTATTAGTGGAATTACTATATTAGAACTAGAACAATTTATACTATAGTAGCATTTTCTTCCTCTCACACTCTTCTTAACTATACAGTCTGGCTTCTGACTTCATTTAACTGAGACACTCTCTCCAAAGTTACCAAAGATCTCTTAAATGCAAGTCTAATGACCTTTTCTGAATCTTTATTCTTGATTTCTCTGTAGGTCAGGATCTTTGACACTGTTTATCCCCTCCTACTTAATATTGTCTTCTCTCTGGGTTTTTGTGACAATGTACTCTCCTGGTTCTCTTCCTACCAATTGACCATGCCTTCTCTTATCTCCCTTGCTGTATTTTCACCCAAGTCTTATCTGCTAACCATTGATAACCCTTGATAAGCTTTGATAAGCTTATTGATACGCTCTTTTCTAGGCTCTTTTCTTCCTCTAAACTATTTCCTTTATTGATCACATCTGTTACCATGAATTCAATTATCACATCTATGTGGATAATTCTCAGATATATTTATCCAGCCCTAATCTCTTTGCTGATGGCCAGGCTCACATCTCCAACTACTTCTTAGACATCTAGAATTGGGTAGCTCACAGAATTCTTAACCCAATATGTCTAAAATGTATCTCATTATCTTTACTCCAATACCCTCCCCTTCTCCTTATTCCCTTTTGAGGGCACCACCATCTTCCCATGCTCTTCCATGTGGATTCATTTTACTTGACCATGCATATTTATTCCAAGGGTTTTTCCCCCTCTTCCTTTCTCTTGTTTTTAATTGGAGGGCAAAAGAGGGGGTAAGTTTGTAATAGAGACACCAAAAATAAATGGTTATTTGTAACATTTTTTAAAAAGTATCAAAGAGAACAAAAGGAATTTCAGAAGGAATCACAAACAGGACAGATTTGAAAGTAAAGAAAACATGATACATTTTTGAAATGCAAACAGCATGAAGTAGAGATTAATGGCTCCATATAAAATCCAATTTTGTGTGTTGGTATATGTATGAAAATCTTTTTCAGTGTTTAAATTCATAATAATTTCTTTATAATTGGATTTGATTGCTTCTGAGGGCTCTTTCAGCTCTAGCTCTGTGCTTTGATCATTTATGGTATCAAATATAGGGTCACTCTGTCATTTTTTAAGCATGAGAACATTTTTACAAGTTGGGTAATTCAGGGACCACCTATATTCTTGTATTACTCATGGGTGGTATAGTCACCATGATCCATATTCAAACAAATTGCTGTTTCATTACTAAAAATTATGAGAATAAAAAGTTTCTAAGGTCCCTTCCAATTCAAACAGGCTTTGAGCCTATGAGACTACCACTTTACACATCATAATTTTTTGCTCTAGTCTAGTGGATAGCTAAGGTACCCAAAGGAACAGATCATGTGTATTTCATTAAAGCAGTTGAATCTATGCCATGCTTCTTTGTCAACTTCAAATAGGGGTGGTAAAGGATAAAAAGAAATCATACAACAACAAGACCTGAAAGAGCTCTTAAAAATTACCTAGTTCAACCTCTTCATTTTACAAGTAAGAAAATGGAGACCTAGAGAGAAAAGGCAACATGCCATAGGGTCACACTGTTAGTAAATAACAGAACCTGGATTTTAACCCAGATTTTCTAACCCCCAATTCAATATTCTTGAAGACAGCACTAATTGATATAATATTCCTTTGGAGAAAAAAAAATTTAAGTGCAAGGGACTTCCGGTCAAGATGGCAGCTTAGAGAAAGCTAAAGTTCAGATCTCCGGAAAACCCTTCCCGACCGATCTCAAACTATAAGCTCCTAAGGCGCCAAAATTCAAGACGATCAACAACATAGACCCTGGGAATCCTCCTCCTGGACCTGGACCTGGATCAGAAGGTACGGCCCCCCCTCAAAAGCCAGAACCCGAGATCACTCGGATCTAAGGGGTAGGAGCGCAGAGTTCAAGGCTCTGGGAAGCAGCAGCCCTGCCCCACTCAGAGAGCAGGGTCGTTTGAAACAACAACAAGCCTCAGGACCTTCTATCCGAGTCCCAGTGAAAGTCACTGCCCTCGGAGCTCCCCCCGCAGAGAGCAGGCTTGTCTAAAACAACAGCAACCCTCAGGGCGGGCAAGACAGTCTCACGGGTTGGATCCTGCTATCCAAGTCTCAGTGAAAGTCACTGCCCTCTGAGCTCCGGGAAGCCGCAACCCATCCCCCCGCAGGCCAACGAAACAGCCTCACGGCCAGCTATTCTGAAGGCAACTTCCGAAAAGCAACCCGACCCAGAGAGCCGGGGGAGAGTGTGGCCCCCTGGTCCGACCCTTCCACTCCAGTTCCAGTGAGGCATACTCAATTTAACCCAGGGAAACCTCATAGAACCGACAATCTGCCCAGGACTAAAGCCTCTGAACACCAGACAGAGATAAGAAAAGCTAATCCTCCACATTCAGAGATGGCAAACTCCACAGAAGCACAGAAGCCCCAAAATACCAAGAAAAATAAGAAGAAAGGGGTGACTTTGGACACATTCTATGGAGCCAAAATACAAAATACAGAGGAGATAGAAGAGGATATACAAGAAAATGCTCCAAAACCTTCCAAAGGAAATGGAAACTCTCCACAAACACATGAAGAATTTGAATCAGAAATGACCAAAAAGATGGAAGCCTTCTGGGAGGAAAAGTTGGAAATAATGGAAAAGAAATTCACGCATCTACAAAACCAGTGTGATGAAACTGAAAAGGAAAACCAGGCTTTAAAGGCCAGAATCAGGCAGCTGGAAGACAACAATCGTGTAAAAGAGCAAGGATTAATAAAGCAAAGCCAAAATACCAAGAAATTAGAAGAAAACATAAAATATCTCACCGACAAGGTGACAGATCTGGAAAATAGAGGGAGAAGAGATAATTTATGAATAATTAGACTCCCAGAAAAGCCAGAAATAAACACCAAACTCGCCATGGTGATACAAGATATAATCAAAGAAAATTGCCCCGAGATTCTAGAACAAGGGGGCAATACAGCCACTGACAGAGCTCACAGAACACCTTCTACACTAAACCCCCAAAAGACAACTCCCAGGAATGTAATTGCCAAATTCCAAAGCTATCAAACAAAAGAAAAAATACTACAGGAAGCCAGAAAAAGACAATTTAGATATGCCAATCAGGGTCACACAAGACCTTGCAAGTTCTACTCTGAATGATCGTAAGGCATGGAACATGATCTTCAGAAAGGCAAGAGAGCTGCGTCTTCAACCAAGAATCAACTACCCAGCAAAACTGACTATATACTTCCAAGGGAAAGTATGGGCATTCAACAAAATAGAAGATTTCCAACTTTTTGCAAAGAAAAGACCAGAGCTCTGTGGAAAGTTTGATACTGAAAATCAAAGAGCAAGGAATACCTGAAAAGGTAAATATTAAGGAAAGGGGAAAAATGTTATCTTCTTCTTTTACTCAAACTCTCTTCTATAAGGACTACATTTATATCAATCTATGTATACTAATATGTGGGGAAAATGTAATGTATAAATAGGGGGTAAAGAAAGACCAAATAGAATAATCTTTCTCACACAAATATTCACATGGGAAGGGGAGGGGAAGAAAACTCCTATAAGAAGGAGAGGAAGAGAGGGGGCTTTTTTACTTAAACCTTAATCTCAGGGAAATCAACTCTGAGAGGGAAAAACATCCAGATCCATTGGGATCTTGAATTCTATCTTACCCAACAAGGGTAGGGAGAAGGGAAAACCAAGGGGGGGAGGGGGAGAGGGAGAACAAAAAGGGAGGGAAAGAGAGGGGGGAGGGGGAGGGAACAAAAAGGGAGGGACTAAAAAGGGAAACATCAAGGGATGGGACAAGGGGGACTGATTCAAAGTAAATCACTGGACTAAAAGGTAGAGCTGAAGAAGAAAAGGTTAGAATTAGGGAAGGCTATCAAAATGCCAGGGAGTCCACAAATGACAATCATAACTTTGAACGTGAATGGGATGAACTCACACATAAAATGTAGACAAATAGCAGAATGGATTAGAATCCAAAACCCTACCATATGTTGTCTTCAAGAAACACACATGAGGCGGGTTGACACTCACAAGGTCAGAATTAAAGGATGGAGTAAGACCTTCTGGGCCTCAACTGATAGAAAGAAGGCAGGAGTGGTAATCATGATATCTGATAAAGCCAATGCAAAAATAGACCTGATCAAAAGTGATAGGGAAGGTAATTATATTTTGTTAAAAGGGACTCTAGACAATGAGGAAATATCATTAATCAACATGTATGCACCAAATAATATAGCACCCAAATTTCTAATGGAGAAACTAGGAGAATTGAAGGAAGAAATAGACAATAAAACCATACTAGTGGGAGACTTAAACCAACCATTATCAAATATAGATAAATCAAATCAAAAAATAAATAAGAAAGAGGTAAAAGAAGTGAATGAAATCTTAGAAAAATTAGAATTAATAGACATATGGAGAAAAATAAATAGGGATAAAAAGGAATACACCTTCTTCTCAGCACCACATGGCACATTCACAAAAATTGACCATACATTAGGTCACAGAAAAATAGCACACAAATGCAGAAAAGCAGAAATAATGAATGCAGCCTTCTCAGATCACAAGGCAATAAAAATAATGATTAGTAATGGTACATGGAAAACCAAATCTAAAACCAATTGGAAATTAAAGAATATGATACTCCAAAACCTTTTAGTTAAAGAAGAAATCATAGACACAATTAATAATTTCATCGAGGAAAATGACAATGGCGAAACATCCTTTCAAACCTTTTGGGATGCAGCCAAAGCGGTAATCAGAGGTAAATTCATATCCCTGAATGCTTATATTAACAAACAAGGGAGAGCAGAGATCAATCAATTGGAAATGCAAATGAAAAAACTCGAAACCGATCAAATTAAAACCCCCCAGCAGAAAACCAAACTAGAAATCCTAAAAATTAAGGGAGAAATTAATAAAATCGAAAGTGATAGAACTATTGATTTAATAAATAAAACAAGAAGCTGGTACTTTGAAAAAACAAACAAAATAGACAAAGTACTGGTCAATCTAATTTAAAAAAGGAAGGAAGAAAAGCAAATTAACAGCATTAAAGATGAAAAGGGGGACAGCACCTCCGATGAAGAGGAAATTAAGGCAATCATTAGAAATTACTTTGCCCAATTATATGGCAATAAATACACCAATTTAGGAGAAATGGATGAATATATACAAAAATACAAACTGCCTAGACTAACAGAAGAGGAAATAGAATTCTTAAATAATCCCATATCAGAAAATGAAATCCAACAAGCCATCAAAGAACTTCCTAAGAAAAAATCCCCAGGGCCTGATGGATTCACCTGTGAATTCTATCAAACATTCAGAGAACAGTTAATCCCAATACTATACAAACTATTTGACATAATAAGCAAAGAGGGAGTTCTACCAAACTCCTTTTATGACACAAACATGGTACTGATTCCAAAACCAGGCAGGTCAAAAACAGAGAAAGAAAACTATAGGCCAATCTCCCTAATGAATATAGATGCAAAAATCTTAAATAGGATACTAGCAAAAAGACTCCAGCAAGTGATCAGAAGGATCATTCATCATGATCAAGTAGGATTCATACCAGGGATGCAGGGCTGGTTCAAAATTAGGAAAACCATCCACATAATTGACCACATCAACAAGCAAACTAGCAAGAACCACATGATTATCTCAATAGATGCAGAAAAAGCCTTTGATAAAATACAACACCCATTCCTATTAAAAACACTAGAAAGCATAGGAATAGAAGGGTCGTTTCTAAAAATAATAAACAGTATATATCTAAAACCATCAGCTAATATCATCTGCAATGGGGATAAACTAGATGCATTCCCAATAAGATCAGGAGTGAAGCAAGGATGCCCATTATCACCTCTACTATTTGACATTGTACTAGAAACACTAGCAGTAGCAATTAGAGAAAATAAAGGAATTGAAGGCATCAAAATAGGCAAGGAGGAGACCAAGTTATCACTCTTTGCAGATGACATGATGGTCTACTTAAAGAATCCTAGAGATTCAACCAAAAAGCTAATTGAAGTAATCAACAACTTTAGCAAAGTTGCAGGATACAAAATAAACCCACATAAATCATCAGCTTTTCTATATATCTCCAACACAGCTCAGCAGCAAGAACTAGAAAGAGAAATCCCATTCAAAATCACCTTAGACAAAATAAAATACCTAGGAATCTACCTCCCAAGACAAACACAGGAACTATATGAACACAACTACAAAACACTCGCCACACAACTAAAACTAGACTTAAGCAAATGGAAAAACATTAACTGCTCATGGATAGGATGAGCCAATATAATAAAAATGACCATCCTACCCAAACTTATTTATCTATTTAGTGCCATACCCATTGAACTACCAAAATACTCCTTCACTGATTTAGAAAAAACCATAACAAAGTTCATTTGGAAGAACAAAAGATCAAGGATATCCAGGGAAATAATGAAAAAAAACACATATGATGGGGGCCTTGCAGTCCCTGACCTTAAACTATATTACAAAGCAGCAGTCATCAAAACAATTTGGTACTGGCTAAGAAACAGAAAGGAAGATCAGTGGAATAGACTGGGGGAAAGCGACCTCAGCAAGACAGTATACGATAAACCCAAAGATCCCAGCTTTTGGGACAAAAATCCACTATTCGATAAAAACTGCTGGGAAAATTGGAAGACAGTGTGGGAGAGATTAGGAATTGATCAACACCTCACACCCTACACCAAGATAAATTCAAAATGGGTGAGTGACTTAAACATAAAGAAGGAAACCATAAGTAAATTAGGTAAACACAGAATAGTATACATGTCAGACCTTTGGGAGGGGAAAGGCTTTAAAACCAAGCAAGACATAGAAAGAATCACAAAATGTAAAATAAATAATTTTGAATACATCAAACTAAAAAGCTTTTGTACAAACAAAACCAATGTAACTAAAATCAGAAGAGAAACAACAAATTGGGAAAAAATCTTCATAGAAACCTTTGACAAAGGTTTAATTACTCATATTTATAAAGAGCTAAATCAATTGTACAAAAAATCAAGCCATTCTCCAATTGATAAATGGGCAAGGGACATGGATAGGCAGTTCTCAGATAAAGAAATCAAAACTATTAACAAGCACATGAAGAAGTGTTCTAAATCTCTTATAATCAGAGAGATGCAAATCAAAACAACTCTGAGGTATCACCTCACACCTAGCAGATTGGCTAACATAACAGCAAAGGAAAGTAATGAATGCTGGAGGGAATGTGGCAAAGTAGGGACATTAATTCATTGCTGATGGAGTTGTGAACTGATCCAACCATTCTGGAGGGCAATTTGGAACTATGCCCAAAGGGCGACAAAAGAATATCTACCCTTTGATCCAGCCAAAGCACTGCTGGGTCTGTACCCCAAAGAGATAATGGAGAAAAAGACTTGTACAAAAATATTCATAGCTGCGCTCTTTGTGATGGCCAAAAACTGGAAAACGAGGGGATGCCCATCAATTGGGGAATGGCTGAGCAAATTGTGGTATATGTTGGTGATGGAATACTATTGTGCTAAAAGGAATAATAAAGTGGAGGAGTTCCATGGAGACTGGAACAACCTCCAGGAAGTGATGCAGAGCGAGAGGAGCAGAACCAGGAGAACATTGTACACAGAGACTAATACACTGTGGTATAATCGAACGTAATGGAAGTCTCCATTAATGGTGGTGTAATGTCCCTGAACAATTTGCAGGGATCCAGGAGAAAAAAACACTATTCATAAGCAAAGGATAAACTATGGGAGTGGAAACACCGAGAAAAAGCAACTGCCTGACTACAGAGGTTGAGGGGACATGACAGAGGAGAGACTCTAAATGAACACTCTAATGCAAATATTATCAACAAAGCAATGGGTTCAAATCAAGAAAACATCTAATGCCCAGTGGAATCCCGTGTCGGCTACGGGGGGTGGGGGGGAGGAAAAGAAAATGATCTATGTCTTTAATGAATAATGCTTGGAAATGATCAAATAAAATATATTTTTTTTTAAAAAAATTTTAAGTGCAATACAAACCTAACATTATTTCTGTAGTTGAGATAGAAAAGTACATTATATAAGGAGATATAGCTGATTTGACCATGTCAGTCACCAGAATTCTTGGTCCCAGCATCATAGATTCTCGGAGTAGGAAGTTCCTGGAAAGATCCTCTAATCTTGGACCTTAGCTTCTATTTGTATAACCTACTATCAAACTCATTATTTTCTCAACAGTAGTCACACTATTAACTCAAATATGTTTCTAGTCCACTAAGATCATCATCTCTTTTGAGACAGATGTTAGACTTCGATATGGAAAACGTATGTCTAAAATAAAATATTTCATTTTTGACTCTAGATAAGTCTTACGCCAGTTTCTTTCTCTATAAAATAAGGGGTGGGGGTAGACTAAATGACCTCTAAAATATCTTCCAGCTCTGCATCTAGGATCCTATGTATTACTTAGACACATTGCCCTCAGCTTGTCTTTCCACAAATGATTTTTTTTTTTTACTGACTGCAGGATAATAAATTACGAGAACTTATTCTTATAAAATTTAATCTTATGACATGTAGTCTATCATTAAAATCCTTTTGGATCCCATTTTTGTCATTTGTTGTTAACTATTATCTCTGACTTTGTATGTTCTGTTAGTTGGATGTGATCTATAACTTCATGAGACTTTGATTTTTTTTAAGTGTTGAATCAGTGTTGTGGATAGAATAGAATCCAGTTTAAATTAATTCTATTAAACATCACTTTTTGATATAATTCCAAATCTACTTATTCTACTATCATTCATCTCTCTCATCTTTCCATATCATCTACAAGGATATTGTAAGAGATTTTGTCAAATGCCTTGATGAAATCTCAATATAGTAATAAGTCCTCCATTACCCTGTTCTCCCATTCTATTAACCTTGTTAAAAAAGCAATGAATCCAGAGAAATAACTGATAAATAGAAATAAGCAAAACACAGATTTATGTAGACATATTTTTTTAAATCCTTGCCTTCTGACTTAGAATTAATACCGTGTATTGGTTCTAAGGCAGAATTTTGGTAAGGTTTAGGCAATGGGGGTTAAGTGATTTACCCAGGGTCTCATAAGCCAAAAAGTGTCTGAAACTAGATTTGAACCTATGACCTATCTCTAGACCTGGCTGTCAATCCACTGAGCCACCCACCTGCCCCTACATATACATCTTTTTTATCAACTGATGCCTTCTCTAATGGGGAAAGGTGAGGGAAAGAGATAGTTAACTGGGTATTTTAATGTAACCAACAAATAATTAATTTTTTAAATGAGTTAGTCTGGCAGATATGTTCCTGTTAGCTTACCTTTTCAAGTATAACTGAGCCATCCTTTTAATAATTCATCCTGGAATTATGTCAGAAATTGGAGTCAAATTTACCAGTCTCTAGTTTAAAGAATTCATTTTCTCCTGTTTGAAAATTGTTGCATTTGACTGTTTCTTGTCCTGGGGCACATTTTCTGTTCCCCAATATCTTTTTCAAGATCATCAATAGTGATTTAGTAATTACATTTTCAGGTTTTCATTACCTAGAGGGGTAGTTTGTCTGGGGCTAATGACTTTAACTCTTTGAGAGTAGTTAGATGCTCTCTTATCATCTCCTCAAAATCCCCTTGGGTTTCACTTACCTGTTAGCAATTTTATGCTATTTTTCCCATCTGAAGATAATTTTCTTGGCTCAGAAAACAAGGAAAATAGAGAGTAAGTAGCTCTGCCTACTCCTGATCATCACTCCATTCCTTCCTTCACTTTCTTCCTACCCCACCATAACTCAAAGCCCTTTATGTTACACTTAGTACTCATCACATCTCAGCTCATTTGGGGTTTTTGCCTTTCTAACATCCTTAGAGAACTATGCCATTCTGTGGTATTCATCTTCTATTACCTGATGTGGCTTCCATCTCCTGTGCATTTCCACTAAAAATCTAGGTTGTCAGCAAAAGGTTTCCTTTAATTATTTACCAGCATCATTGTTTGTGACACTAAAATTTCATTTCTGAGAGCATTTCAATCCTCTTAGACAGATTTCCCTTATAGAATTCAAGGTTCAAATTACTCTACATTTAATCTTCAAGTTGTTTGTTGATCTAATAATAACAGAGACAACAGAGTTGTCTTCTTGGAATATATATCCAAGACAAAACAGAGAACCTTCCAAGACTTATAAAAAGAGATGAAAACTATCTACTTTTTTATTTTAAAAAAAACACTTACTTTGGTTCTAAGGCAGAAGAGTGATAAGGGATAGGCATTGGGAGTTAAGTGGCTTGCCCAGGGTCACACAGCTAGGAAGTGTCTGAGGTCAAATTTGAACCCATGGCCTCCCATCTCTGGACCTAGCTCTCAATCCACTGAGCCACCCAGCTGCCCCCCAAAATTATCTGCTTTTAATAGTTATTCATAGAACTTACAAAAGAATTTTTTAAATATTGTCAATGATGACAAAGTTTTAGGCAAGAAACTGAAGACTATAGGGTCACAGGTTCTATTTTTCTTACTATTTTCCATTGAAGGCAACAGATGTATGAAGGGAAAAAATTATTTTGGAGACCAACAGCTGTCTTAAAAAGTAGTATCTGAGAATAGGGTTTGGATTTCTAAATTACAGTTCACTATACAGAGCTGATAGTTTCATGGCTAGAGATCAAGTACAGTTTACCAAGATTGGTAAAATGTAATTGCCAGGTGCTTTGCCACTCTAATCTAAAGGATTTTAATTGAAAACAAATGAGGAATGGTAAAAAACTACCTATGTATGTCTCTAAAGTTAGATATTAAAGACAATAGGTTTAAAAAAGGGAAAATAGCAACTGAGACACTCAGAAATTCATGAGAGACAAAATCTAAGAAAGGAGTCAGTGATGTAGTTTAACCACTATATAGCATAGTCCAAAGCATAGGTAGCAAGCATCAATTAGTGAGTGATCTTAATGCAAAAGGTTAAATTTGATCTCATGAATAAAATCAAGTCCAGGACTCTACTATGGCTCTATATGAATATATATTATGCAAAAGTAAAAGGATCATATTAGCAATAATATAAAGTATCTCGTACTAATCATTTGGAAAAGATAGGAATGAGATTAATTCAGAATTGAAATTAAAAAAATGTCAATGTGACAAGAAGTCTCCAGTGGAGTGTCTAGGGGATCTTTGATTGGCTTTATGCTATTTAACATTTTTAATCTGTGACTTGGAAAAAGGCATATATTGGAAGGTCATCAAATTTGTAAATGGCACAAAACTTGCAAGAATAGCAAACACATAATAATAGAGTGAAGATCCAAAAGGACCTTGAGAGGCAAGGCTGAAGCTAATACATTGAAATTCAATAAAAATTCATGGAAAATTCAATAAAATTAAATTAAAGCAAAATTAATAGAAATTCAACAAAAAGTAAATCTTGCATGTGGAATTTTTTTAAATTAACTTTACAGGTACAAGATGGGGAGTGTAAGGTGGAAAGGGGGTTATTTATAAAAGGATTGGACTGGATTATTTAAGAGTGTGGTCACCAGGAATTTAATTCCAAGAGATTTATTTACAAATTGTACAAAAGATTGAAGTAAGAAATCAGAGAGGATAACATAAGATATCTAGCCTAAACACTAAGTAATTTATCTACAGCCCCCTGGCTCAACCCAGGCAGGTGAGTTTAGTTCTCAACCAGATAGGCCTCAGCCCTTGTAGCCCAGGACCTGGGGAAATCTCTTCAGAAAAATCCAGCAGTTAAGAGTCAGCTTTTCACTCACCACGTGTCAGTCTAAGGAACAGGGTCTCAGGTCCAGTCAGCAGATCCTTCTACCCTTATTCACCAGCCTCAACTTGAAAGCATGAAGAATTGACTTCACTTCAGGAAGTTGCCACTCTCTTTTATATTTTAATTTTTTATCTTATTTTTTTTGACATTATTATTTGGTCAATTTCAAACATTATTCCTTGGTTACAAAGATCATTTTCTTTTCCTCCCTCCCCCCCTCCCACCAGCCCTCCCATAGCCAACACCCAATTCCACTGGGATTACATGTGACCTTGATCAGAACCCATTTCCATGTTGCTGATGTTTGCACTAGGATGATCATTTAGAGTCTACACCCCTAATCATATCCCCTTCAACCCATGTCATTAAGCAGTTGTTTTTCTTTGGTGTTTTTACTCCCACAATTTTTCCTCTGAATGTGGATAGTGGTTTTTCTCCTATATCCCTCTGGGTTGTTCAGGATCAATGCATTGCCACTAATGGAGGAGTCCATTACATTTGATTGTACCACAGTGTATCAGTCTCTGTGTACAATGTTCTCCTGGTTCTGCTCCTTTTGCTCTGCATCACTTCCTGGAGGTTGTTCCAGTTCACATGGAATTCCTCCACTTTATTATTCCTTTGAGCACAATAGTATTCCATCACCAACATATACCACAGTTTGTTCAGCCATTCCCCAATCAAAGAGCATCCCCTCATTTTCCAATTTTTTGCCACCACAAAGAGCACAGCTATGAATATTCTTGTACATGTGTTTTTCCTTATTATCTCTTTGGGGTACAAACCCAGTCACTCTCTTTTAAAGACATTTTCTCTTGCATCAATTCCTGTGTCTTCCCCTAATTTTGCATCTAACAATGACAGTTGATGCTCTGCTCTAGGACTGCCTAGAAGTCAGTCCGTAGATTCTGATTCATCACCCACTATCGCATACATGGGTCACAGACCTCCCACTCAATGATTAAGTGAGATGTTTACACTTTTGGTGATTAGATCTAAAAATGGGCAGATCTCCATACTCAACTTTAAGTAGAGTGTTCTAAAAATAGTCAGGGGTTACAATTTAATCTTAACAATCAGGGGAGAGTTAATTACTTTTATTGTTATAATCAGTGGAGAGTTAAATTTAATCTTCATAGGAGGAATGATAAGATAGCAATTATTTTGAAAAGGATTTGGGGGTTTTAGTGGACTGTAAGTTCACTATAATCCAATCCAATTAATATTAAGCACCCACTATGTGCCAGTAGGTGTGTTAAATACTGAGCATAGTATTTGTAAAAAAGAAAAATAGTCTCTGTCTCAAAGAATTTACAATCTAGTGGGTAGCCAGTTAAAAGTTTAATTAGTCAGTTAAGTCAATCTGCTTAGAGTCTAATAGGGTGGTCAAAAAAAGTTATTATGATCTTGGATTGTATTGAGAGGCAGAGCTTTCAGGAATAGGAAGGTGATAGTCTCACTGTTCCCTGCCCTTGTCAGACCTCATCTGGAAGATCTTCTTTAGAGAATCCAGAGAAAAATAACTAGGATGGGGAAGGGTCTTGAATTTATGGCATATGAGGATCAATTGAAAGGATTTGGGAGTGCAGATGTCATTGGGTTGATTTGCATCAACCCTCATTTTTTCCATTAATTCTAGCATCTTTTTTGCTTGACCTTCATAATCTGTCTTGACATCCATGCCAGTTAAGTGTACAATTGGGTCAGTATTCATATAAGAAAGATTTTGCTTCTGCAAGCTTCAGGCTTGGGAGAGTTGCTTTCTTGTGCATTTTAAGAAATGAGTTGATTTCCACATAGCCAGGCTTTTGGCTGAATAATAAGAGATTCTGATTCTCAGAAGAATAGCATCAATTAATGATCCAAGTTCTTGAAGAACATGAGATCCTACCTGGGAGTGCAGAGTTGCAAATCCTCTTGATGAGATCCATAATCACTTGAAAGAGTTGGTTCTAACTAACTACACAGAAAAAAATGAAATGACCAAAGAATACCTTTTCTTCAATCAATCAATCAATCAATCAATCCATAGGCATCTATTAAGTGCCTACTGTCTAGATTATGATTTGTAGTTGAATATACAACCCCCAGGACTTGAATATACAACCCCCAGGATTATTTGGATATATGTATATCGTGGATAGAAATTGTAGTTAGATGATGAATTGAGCACAGAAATGAATGAGAATAAGAGAGCAGAATAGATTGCAGATAAGAATTTATACAATGCTTCTTGGGATTTCCTCCCAGAAACAATGATCATCAGAGAGATGATTCATGAGAAAAAGTAGATGGAACAATCGTGATATAAGGTCATGAGATACCAGATAGATAATCTGCGTGCTCCATCGGTATTGATATATTAATAGAACACTAGAAGAAGAATTGATCCTTTGAATGATCCTCAAATCCTTACTACTTCAGTGACCTTGGGCAAGTTACCTAAACTCCATGTGCTTTGACCTCCTCATTTGTAAAGTTAGAGGGAAGTTGTATCAGATGGCCCTTGAGACTGCTTCTAGGTCTTGATCTATGACTCTCTGGTTTCTGTGAAGATTCTGCCAGAGTACTTGGACAAGAATTGAGTAGGATGAGAAGGTGTAGATAGAAGTATAATCTGAACCACTGAACCTACAACACTAATATCACAGAACTTTTTTTTTTTTTTAGTTTGATAGTCTTTATGTGGTTTTTCTGTGCAATTTTTCTTTGGTAAGAACCAACTCCTACCAACTTACACCTCTTTGTTATCCTTTAAGTAACCTGAAACTAATTCATCTGAGTCTATTGTATTCTATACACTATCAACAAAATAATGTTGATATTAAAGAGATGGGCCATCTACTCTTTGTGATCCCCCTCTTGGGGTTTTCTTGGCAAAAATACTGAAGTAGTTTGCTATTTCCTTCTCTAATTCATTTTACAGATAAGAAAAACTGAGGCAAATGGGTTGCCCAGGGTTACCCAGCTATTAAGTATCTGAGGCCAGATTTGAACTCAAGAAAATATCTCCATGATTCCAGATCCAGCACTTTGTCTACTACAGCACCTAGGTCCCTTAAGAGATGTATATTTCAATAAGTAAAGAGATGAATAATTCAATAAGTAAAAATTAAACAAGACATTCTAGATTCAGAGAAAAACCTGAGTTGAGGAACTAAGACAAGATGTACTTGAGGGGCATATAGGAGTAGCCTATTTTGGCTGGAGCACAAACTAAAGAGAAAGGAATAGTATGAAAGAAGTCTATAAAGAGGGACTTGCAAAAGACCTTGAACATTAGGCAAACGTATTTAAACTTTACTCTGTAGGCAATAGGAAATCCCTGCAGATTTCTAAGCAGAGAAATGGCATGAGCAAATGTATGCACAATTATTCGGGCATAAGTATGAAAGATGGATTGGATAGGGTGGAGACTGAATGAATTAAAAAGCATTAGTTATGTGCTTACTATGTGAAGAGCACTGTGCTAAGTGCTGAAGATAAAAACACAAAGACAAAGATAGTCACACTCTTCAAGAACTTTACATTCTAATAGAGGGAAAACATGTATCTTAGGTAGTGGTAGTCATGGTAAGTAGAGCCACAGGGGAATGTATTGACACAATTATTACCCTTAAGAGTGACTTACAACTTTAATTCTTCTGGGTCTATATCCCTTCAACAAAAATAACATTAATATTAAAGAAAGAGTCTTTTGTTTCTGGGAGAAGATTGGGGTTTCTAAAAGCTTTGTGTCATTTACGATCTGCAAGCTTCTTCCACTCATTTCTTGATCTTGTTCATTATCTATTCAATGTCTATTCCACAGATTGCAAAAACAACTATATCATAGTTTGGGCAATTAATAACACATAGTAGTTCTTTAGTAAATGCTTGTTCATTGATTGACTGTACAATAAGTATTTGTCAGCCATGCCATTTTTTCCTCTGTGATTATAATTGGTGATTTAGAATCTCATTTAGGAGGATCTTCAACATTCCACTCCTGGTCAGAACACAGTGACAAAATTCACCTGATTACATTATGGTTTCTAAATTGGAAAAGCCAAAGGGGGAAGAATGGAAGAGGAAAGGAAATCAGTGGAGGAAGATATGCCCAGTCAGACAGCTAGCCAATATGGAGATGGAATAAGGATATGTTAGCATAAGCTCAGAACTACTCATGAACTTGAGCAGATTGTTATATTTTCAATGGGAACATTTATACCTGGTAAATAAGGAATTTTGATTTTTCTAACTCTACATCTCTAAATATTTGATTTTTCTCCATAGGTATAGGTTTGTTTCTTCCACTTTAGATTTCATCTTGTTGTATTCTGTTCATTCTTGTTGTAATACTATTGTATTCTGACATCTTCCTACCTTGTCAAAGTCTTTTAAAATCCTAAGATTGTCTTATAGTGTATGGGCCACCCGGCCCAGTTAAGCATTACCTGAAAATTCAATAAGATATCAAAGATATCAAACCACCCAATAATGAACTACTCTCCTATTCCCTCCCAAAATAAGTACTGAGCCTAAGAGAAAACTTTCTTGCAAGGTTCAGGAAGGGCATTTGCAGGTTCTATAACACTGTGTGACTGCAGGTTTATAGACCCCACTCCATAAAAGGGAATGTATTCCCAGGTATTTCAAGAAAGCATTTATGAGGCCACCCTTGAAAGCCCTTGATTTTAAGAGCTCAAACTCATCTGCTCTTCTCTGTATTCCAGCAGGGACTTTATACACTGTTTTAAAATAGCCTATGGGCTCAGAAACAATTTTCCTACTCAAATGGTGACCATACTCTCAGCTCCTTCCTCTAGGTTATCAAAAACATTATTAAATAACATTGGTTCCAGTGCTAACTACTAGGGAATAATCACACAATGACACTTTCTTCTGGGCATTTTGATATGTCTGTGCTAGCCTTATTGTAGGAAGGTCAATGGATAAAGAGCTTTGTGGTACACTTGGAAATGATTGGTGTTTATACCCTGAGAAAAAAGGCTTAGGGGTAGAAGTATATGAAATAGAGCTAGAATAAAGTCTAAGTGCAAGAAATTTGCTAGGAGCAATTCACATACATAATAATCACACCAGAAAAGGGATTAAATGGGATGGGATGCAATGAAATGGGATATCATTCCCAACATTCTCAGAGACTGGAGTCACAAACAAAATCTAAGATTTTTTTAATTAGTTAAAAAGTCTCCCCTGAAATATCACAAGCTAGGCAGCTGGATCTCCAAGGACTACATATTAACACTCTCAAAGTTCTGGAGACCCCAAGAGATTCTTTCAGGGGGAGTGAGAAGTCAAAACTATTTTTATAATAATACAAAGATGTTTTGAGCTGTAATATGGTAAATATTAAGACATATGTTATATATGTAGACATATATATGTAACCACATAAATAAAAGGAGGGGATCATAAATAATTTTAAAGAGTATAAGAAACCATTGTACTAAATCAATGCCCATGAAGTGAGGGTATCACCAGATTGGGTGACTATGATTTCATGAGAATACTTGGGTAACTATAGGAAGGAAATTAACATACTCAGGTCATGTATCTACAAAGGGAAGGAGAAGTAATACAGCAATGGATTTATTAGAAATTCATTCAATGAATTTTTTAAAAGTCATTCAGGTGTTTCTGACTCACTTAAGAAATATACATATTGTATAGTCAATCAGAATGTGTGTATAGAGATGAGCTGTTTTGATAGACCAAAAACCCAAGCAGAGAGACAGAATAATACTCAATTCCTTGACTATTAGTGGATATGGATTCACAAATATTGGTTTGAAGTTGATCAAAAGTATTCTTGGATTATTTTATCACTGATAAAGTCAGACTCTCAAAAGGTTAATGTCTGTCAATAAAAGCAAACAAAATAGTGGCAATAAAATAGCAGTAAAAGAAATAATAAGATCAACTATGATCTCTTCAGCATAGTCTCTCAAATTCCAAATTGACTGGGTTAATAACATGATGAAATTCCTAGTGAGAAGCTAACTTTCCATTCCACATTCCCAGTGACAAGGCAAGAGGATACAGCTAAACTACATGAGGAGTTCAATGAAGTGATGAATTGGTTGAGTTCATTATGTATACAAGGCACTGTATCAGGCAATATGGAGGCTACAAAAAAGGTATAAGGAGGACAGCTGGGTGGCTCAGTGGATTGAGAGCCAGGCCTAGAGACGGGTGGTCCTAGGTTCAAATCTGGCCTCAGACACTTCCTAGCTATATGACCCTGGGCAAGTCACTTAACTCCCATTGCCTAGCCTTTACCACTCTTCTGCCTTGGAGCCAATACACAGTACATTGACTTGAAGATGGGAGGTAAGGGTTTTTATTAAAAATATATATATATATAAGACATTACTCCTACTTTCAAGGAACTCATAATCAGTGAGTCGATGAAAGATAAACACGTGAACTATTAAGTAGTAATATGAGAGATAAATAATAACATAATACCATCAAAAGGCATCACACCCATAAGGTGATGATTTTGACTTATAGCAGGCAAAGGACATGGAAAAATTTTTGAGGTGGATCAAGACAGAAATGGACATAAACAAGACACAAATTACTCAACAAGCACTTATTAAGGACCTTCTACTTGCTAGTCACTGTGCTAGAAGTACAAAAACAAAAATAGCTTACATCTTAATCAAGGAGACAACCAACATACAATTATACTATATATGTATAGTCAAAACAGATATGAGGTAACCTTAGAGGAAGAAGGCACTAGTCAGGGAGGTGAGGGGACAAGGAAAGGGCTCAAGCAAAAAAGTAAGAAGGTAGAGGTTAAGCTGACTCTTGAAGGAAACTTTGGGTTTTAAGGGCAAGGGGGTATTGGATTTCAGGCATGAAGTACAGTCAATGCAAAGGTAGGTGACATGGCCAGATTGCATGGCTACATTGCCAAGGTTCCTGGGGATGGAGGCTGAGATTTCTGAATCTCTGGAATTGCAGATATAACCTAGGGTTCAAGCTTGGTACATTTGCATAAGTTCTTGCACATATCAGCTGCTTCTCTAAGTTTTTTCTCTCCCCAAGAGTATTTCCTTGAAAGAAACCTAGAACCCATGTATTTGCTCTTGAAAATTAAATGGAAGCCAGAAAATTTCTCTTGTCCCAAATTCTTGCCAATTCTGCCCCTGGTGAAGCACTGAGTAATCCTTCTCTCCAAAAAGGAGGTGTCTGCAGATTCATCAGATTTGGACTCTGGATTACACAAGCAAAAGCTGGAGATTCTCTTGTTATCTGGGGAAAGGGAGAAATTTATTTAGTAACTGTACAATGGTAATGTGATCATTTCAGCCTACTCCTCGAATGTGAATCTCCTAAAGAAGCTCAGCCCACAATTTTTGTTCTGTAAATGGGAAATTCTCAGAAGGACCACTGATCCTTTCCCCCTAGATAAAAGACACTCAATATTCATTCATGAAACATTTATTAAATACCTACTCTGTGCTGTGCTATATGCAAGGTGTTAAGTTTACACAACCAAAAGTAAAAAAGTGTCTGTACTTGAGCTTATTTTCTGTGAGGAATAATAACTTATAGATTGAAAAATATAAACAAAGTCAAAATTAAGTCAATTTCTAGGATGTAGGGCACTCGTAACTGGGAGGTAAGGATAGATTTACTGTAGGAAGCTATATCAGTTAATTTTCAAAAGAACTAGGGATTCTATGAGGACTAGAAGAAAAGGGATAGTACAATCTAGTCATGGGGGGAGAGAAGGGGTAAGAGGGAGCAAGGAGAAGGTAGGGAATGGGAAACCACAACCTGTACAGAAACACAGAGGAGGGTGACAAAATGTTGGTTACAGGGAGAGCAAAAAGGTCAGTTTAATTAAAACTGTAAGTGCATGATGAAGAATGATGCCTGGGAAACATCAGCTTTTGCCATGCTCCAGAGTTATTAGATACTCATTCCTTCTACCTGGTTCCAGGACTAACAGGCGGGTGACCAGAAGATCAGGAAAATGAGGTGGGGGAAGAAGAGAATGGGAGTATCCATTGAGGCTGAGAAAGATCAACACTTGTCTGACAGTATTTTCCTAACTTTTCATCTTAAGACAACTCTATTCACATTCAACAGATAATGCTCAAGTTCCTACTAAGTGTGCAGCTCTATTTAAGTCCCTTTGACTCAAGCTGGTAATCTTGTTAGGAAGACAAAATGCACCCATATACACATAAAAAGTTAAACAGTAACACATGGAGGCAATGTGAGAGGTGCCATGAGGCATAATATAATGTAAGTGCCAAACAAATAGTGCCTGCAGCAGTTGCTATGAATTCAGAGGAGGGAGATTGATTACATGAAATACACAATAAATACTGGAGAAGAGAACGATCCCCAAGCAAAGACTATGACAGATAGGAAAAAGAACTTAGGGATTTTTTTTTCATCCTCAAAAATATACGTCCCCTCTGAATACAATGTGGCTTTAATAATAACGATATCTTACATGTGAATAGCATTTTTTAATCTTTTTCAAAGGATCTTTGAATTTGTGATATTTGATTCTCTCAATTCAAGTGAGTAATTAGGGCACTAATGTTATCATTATTTTTTAAGCCCTTACCTTCTGTCTTAGAATCAATACTGTTTATTTGTTCTAAGGCAGAACACCAGGAAGGGCTATGTAATGGGGATTAAGTGACTTGCCCAGGATCACACAGCTAGGAAGTATCTAAGGCCAGATTTGAACATAGGATCTCCCATCTCTAAGGCTAGCTCTCATACCACAGAGCCACCTAGCTGTCCCGAATTTTTCATTATCTTTAATGAAGATCAGCTATAAACAGGGACAAGTCATTACCCTGCTACTATTCTTCATAATTAATGTTCTGTAGACTAATATCCAAGTGGATAAGATAACTGCTTTGTGTAATTAAATAAGCTCATCTTCCATACCCAAAGTACTGTCCAAAGCTAAAGGAAGTACATTTAGGATAATTCAGGTAGAAAACAAGATAATAGGGATGTACCTTGTCCTGTTCCCACGAGTTTTCATTTCTTTTACTAGGTCTCTATATTTTGAAAGATCTTCATTTCCATGAAATTTTTAAATTATAGTTCAACTTTATTACAGAATTATAAGCCACAACTCTGTAACAAAAAATATACATGTGGTCTTACTTTAACATCCACTAGAAGTCAGAGAGAATCTCAGTATCACTCATGTTAAATAGCACAGAAAGAAAAAAAAATTGTAATTATTTGGCATAGTAACACCTATTTAAAAAAAAAACATTGTTCTCAAATTTTTGTGGATTATGTGGAAATTTTTTGGATTTGGGCACCACTTCCATCTATAATAATGTCCTGGTTCCAATACTTTTTACTTTCAAATTTCTTAAGGATATTTTGGACTTTGTATTTGTCTTGAGATTAGTTGTCCCTAGTTTATAAAGGACGGTGAACTTCCAAGATAGAATTGTAACCTTTAATGATCTGTTGTGCAATTTCTAACATTTAATTAAAAAATCTGCATTGATTAATAAATCTAGGCACCTTAAGAATAACCATGTTGTAATTTCTGGTAGAATGACCTGATTCTGAATCACTATTATAAATTCCCTCCATTTCTATAGAGAAAATTTCAAGGCTTAGGCATTAGTTCAGTGTTTCTTTGTCAGCATATTGCTGGTTGAGTTCATGTGGATATCTCCCAGGGAGTGCCTTTTGATTCCACTCTTGAATCTTAGCCTCTCCAAAAACTCTGGAGATAAAACATTTTAGTCCCATTCAGCAAACTCATTGGTATATATCTGTTGTCAGCTTCACTATTGCATTGTGAAATGAAGTCTGTTTATTTGAAAAGCATTTCTACAAACTTTTAACCTAATTATCTGATAATACTAATCAATCCTACAGAAGAAATGAAAACCATTTGAGAATGAGACAAGGTACATGCCATCCCTTTTACCCTGAATGCTACTGGAAGTGTTCCAAAGATACCTTCAGTGAGTCTATAGGAGATAAGCTTATAAAGCAATAGTATCAATTACCAAAAAGTGGTTGGTCATGTAATCTACCTATACAATAGGCTGTAGAACATGAAGGAAAGAAGGAAGCATTTATTAAGCACCTACCATATGCCAGCTACTATGATTAGCACTTTATAAACATTGTTCTCTTTAATCTTTACAGCAATCTTTGGTGGTAAATGCCATAGTTTTTTTCCAAATTATAGTTGAGGGAAGTGAGGCAGAAAGAAGTTAAGTGACTTATGTAGTCAATAAGTGTCTGAGGTCAAATTTGAACTCAGATCTTCCTGAACTCCCAGTTCTCTATCACCACCATCTGCCTTCCATTTGCACTGTATATATTTTGCATGTACAATTTTTGGCATGTTATTTCTTCCATTTGAATGTAAGCTCCTTTAGAGCAAGGACTATACTTTTGCCTTTCTCTGTATCCTAACATTGAGTATGGTCTCTGGTACATAGAAAGCATTAATCGATTGATTAATTAATCAATATTTGTCTATTAAACAAATCCCATTTTAGTCTTTTTTAGATTATGCTTTGCTGCCTTTACAAAAAGAAATCACCACCTTTCCTGACAAAAATCTTATCGACTCTCTTGGCTGAGTGGGTGGAATTTCAGTATTCCTCCAACGTCTTTATTCCTAATGGACAAATTCTCATTGAAGACTACATACTGGTTCCCACTACTTTCCTTCAGTTTCTCACAAAGACAAAATAATGGCTAATGATTTGCTGAATCTCTTTGAGAGTGAAATTCTTTGTCTTATTAAAATAATAGGGTCTAATAAAAGGATAAACAGTAATATAGGGAAATATGGTAACATGTCTTGGAAATATTTGACTCCAAGTGAGTGGAAATAATTATAAATTCAGAATACACATCAGACACTACCACAGCTGCATCAACAATATCTATAGGGGGAAAAAAATCAAGACAGTACAGGAAGCCTTTGGCTACAGAACCCGGGTACCTGAATCAGCCAAGCTTTGGAATGAAGCCACTTCAAAATGTTCATGCTAATACAATGCCGCAATATTCCTTAATTTCCACAGAGGTTTTCTCATTAAATAACAGCTGTAGACAATTCATAGGAAGACAGGGTTTTGTGCTATATCCTTCATCTTTGAAAAAATTCTTTTAGAAATGTTAGACTGCTCTTTGCTTTGAGGGCACAATAAAGGAATACATTATTCTTAAAAAGGCCAATATAGACATACTTATGTTTGCATATTATGCATTCCCACAATGCCAAATGGTTGAGGAAAAAGTTATTATAATAGAAGAACAGAAAATATAACTCTTGGGGATTAGTAGAAGGGGACAGAGACAAGAGACATCCTTGACTTATACATGAGAGAAAAAGAGGTGAGTCAAAGATACTAAAAATATCCTAAAGGTCTGTAAGCATATTACGCAACAACAAAAAAAAGGCATCTTCTTGATTAACATATAAGTCACCTATTAGGTTAACTCAATGGCTTAATCTGAAAAATATTTAACCAATGTATCAGTGACCATACCTTTTGGACAAATCTTGAGTTTGGTTTCTTTAATACACACAGTATAAACTGCCTATCTACTTGCTTCTCATGGTTTATAGGTGAGCTATGATCACAACACTGTTTTTAAATATTTCTTGTTCAGAGATCTCACAGGCTCCTGTGGATTCAATTATCATCTGTATGCAAATAAATCCCAAACTATATTCCCAATCCTCATATCTTTCAAGGGCTGACCATGGTCTCTAGATGCCTGATGTTCATCTGTACCCATCTGTCCCATGGTTATTCAGAATATTCTATTCTATTCTAATCTATCTATCCAGTAATTCTACTTACCTCTATAGCCAAATACAAACTCACCCTTCCTGAAATATTACAATAATCCATTAATTGATCTACTCAACTCACCAGTCTCTCTCTTCTTCTGTGCACCCTCCACAGAACTGCCATATTGATATTCTTTAAATATAAGTCTGACCATGGACCACTCTTACTACTCAAAAAGTTCCATTGGTTCCAAAGACAAAATATAAATGCTTTTTTTGATATTTAAATCCCTTTCCAATCTGGTCTGGCTATATTTCCTAACTCATTTCACAGTATTCCCCTTTAAACCCTTGGTGTTATCTCCAAACTGGTCTGTTCTTCTTGGAGGTGATTTGTGTCTCTTGCCCCTATGCCTTTCCCCAGCTGTCTCTAGTTCCTGGAAAGGTGTTCCTCCTCCCTTCTAACTCTTAGAATCTCTGATTTCCTTCAAGGCTCAACTTTAGTGCCATTTCTTGATTTTTCTCAGTTGTTTGCTCTCTACTACATGTTTTAAAATTACTTTGTAAGTGTTTATATGTGTATATATGTATGTATGTATTTTTAAATTTAATTATCTATACATAATGAGATCTGGCACAATATTCTTGACTAATGCTGTAAAGATAATTTTAGGGTTGTGACTTAAAATCTAAATTAATTGGTCGCCAGGGAAAAATCCCAAATAAAATACCCAATTCAGTCTGGAAATTTATGGTAATTTTAATTAATATAGAGGGAAGGATTTAAGGAGAAAGAGGGAAGAGGATTTAGGATTTCTCCCTCCTGGCCTGTGCCAGGGGAAGTTCAAGATCTCCACTGCTGGGTCTCTGAAGGAGATTAGAGGCTTGTAAGAGGATAAAGTTCGGAAAGTAAAGGAGGGAAAACTCAGCCAGAAACTCACCACCAAACTGGACAATAGCTTGTAGCCACACCAAGATGCCAAAAGGCCCAGCACACTGCCACCAGCCAACTCTCCACCTCCAAAAGTACCAGAGAGAGGAAGTGAGCCAAATATATAGACCTTTTACTCTTGTGTCCCCTCCTCTAAATGCCCATTCTTTAGTTCTCATCTTCTTTGATTAGATTATATCTTTAGTGTTACTTAACACTTCTTTGTTAAGTTCACCATTTGTTAATTACTTGACCTTTTGTGATTAATTTACCCTTTATAGTTACTTAACACCTTTTTGTATTAAGATCTAAAAATAGACTTAACGTAAAGTTCTACTTCACTATAAAGTAAGAACTAAGTACCTTCATTGTTCAATCAGGAGATTATAACTTTATCTTCACCATAAATTAAGATCTAAGTAGGGTGGAGTAATTTAAAGTTCACAATTCCCTTGATGATCATTGGGAGACTAGTCTCCCCATTGATCATCTAACATAATCATCTTGTAGTCCTAAACACTTCTAACTACAGATGTATACAATATTCAATCTCTAAGAGGAAATTACAATAGTTAGGGAGGAATAGAAAAGAAAGAAAACAAAGCCAATGTTTTGCTAGGTGCATTGACAAAAAGTCAAATTAGGGGCAGTCCCCTTTGGCATAAAAGTGTACATTTACAATTAATGTTCTATCACCCACACCCAAAGTTCATTCTTGATCTTCTTGATGTAGTATAGGTTTTCTGGCATCTTTCTGCAACAGTTCATTCTCTGGATTTAGGAGTTATCAAGCTTCTTCCTTGAAAATCTTTTCTCGAACAAAATTTCAAAATCTTGGGTTTTTATTAAAATACAATGCTATACCAGTGTGGAAAAGTTTGGGAAGAACATTTCCAGAAAGGCAAGATGGATTCCACCATCCATCTCTATGTCTTTGCATGGACTGCATCCCATGCATAGAATCTACTCTATCTCCTCACTTTCAACTACTTAGGAATTCTGGCTTCCTTCAAACCTCATTTCAGACTATACCTTCCTTGATCCTGCTAGCTTCTAAAGTCTGCCCTATCAAATACGTTGTATTTTTTCACATATGCTTATATGTACATATTTTTGTATATATCTTCCCCTCTGGTGGGGAAGAGACTCTTATTTTTGTCTTTCTATCCCTTTATATCCATAGCACAATGACCTGCACAAAGAAGGTACTTATGAATGTTTATTGACTGACTTAAAAACTCAAAGTATTGAATAAACATATACTCATTTAGGAAGTCAGGCATAAAAAAATATACACTCTGGAAAGAAACATAGATTTGGACTCTATAGAACTTCACGTTATACTAATATCAAACCCTTAATTTTTACGTCCCCTCTTCCAGATAGAAGACAGAGCTATACCTAGCTAGTTTGGAATCTGAAGCAAACATGGAAGACACCTTCAAATCAACTTTATAATTCATGATTTAAAAATAGCAGAAGTAAGACAAATGTAGCTGAGAGGGAGGAGGAACAAGTAACTATGTTGGCTTACAGATGGTTTTCATTAACAATGCTCCCTCCTTTGATAGTTTCCTCTTTTTACTAATTATTCCTGCTACTAGGTGCCATGCTCCATTGTTTCTGCTACTAAAGAGGATTATGTGTTCAATATTTGGATCCTCTAAATTTTGGTATCCTAGAGCAAAGCTCTAGTTGCTCTGTCCTAGTTACAACTGGGGTATGTTACCCCAGACCATGTTTTAGCTTATTCCTTTCATTCTGCTTAAATCTCTTAAGGACTTCTGCCTTTATTAACCCCAGTTCAGCACCTTGAAACCTCAGCAACCAACTAACTAGAACTGTTTCCCACCAATCTGATTCTTCTTATCTTTTGAATTGAAACCTTCTATCCAAGGACTTTCTTCAGTTGGCACCCATTCCCAGGGGAAACTGTAACTTAACATCATGAAAGGCTTTAAAGCTCAGCCCACTCCAAATTCCAGGTCTTGCCCTGTCCTCAGGTGGGGCTAAAAAGCATAATATAGGACTTAGAGCAAGAAATGGTTTAGGCCATGTGTAAAGTTCTTAAAGTTCTCTGCTTTATCCATGCTTTTTATTGGTCAGTCAC
This sequence comes from Monodelphis domestica, assembly GCF_027887165.1. NCBI lineage: Eukaryota > Metazoa > Chordata > Mammalia > Didelphimorphia > Didelphidae > Monodelphis > Monodelphis domestica. The sequence goes on along the minus strand of NC_077228.1, from coordinate 154,327,727 downwards.
TTCAGTCATGTCCAACTCTTCATGAATCCATTTAGGGTTTTCTTGGCAAAGATCCTGGAGTAGTTTGTCATTTTCTTTTATAGCTGATTATACAGATAAGGAAACTGAGGCAAATAGGCACTCCTCCTTGAGAGGAAATAGGTTCTTCTCCCAATAGAGGTCTTAGGCAAAGATTGGGTGATCACTTTGGGGTATGTTACAGTAAGTTTGAGTTATGGCTATGAAGTCTCCATTCAATCCTAACATTCTGTGATCTGTAATAACTAGAGGTCATCAAAGTTATCTCTGTTGTTATATCCTTCTTGGAATCTTGTATGATTCTGCATGGATTTTGTAAGTAGATGCATGGGAGACATCTTGTGGGGAAGGACTTTAAGAAAGCTTTTTGTTCTAACAAATTTGGACCAGGAAAGTGTATCATAGAAGCTGAGAAGTGAAATGTTCAAGAGGAGAGGGTGGTCTACAGTATCAGCTATAGGAAGCTAAAAAGGATTGAGGATTGAAAAAAGAACATTAACACATTCATATAGTCAGAAGGTACTGAATAAGGAATACGTTTAAGAATATCACAAAAATGAAATTGGCTAACTAAATGAAGTCAAATAGCATTTATTAAGCACCTACTATATGCCAGGAGCTTTGCTAAACACTGAGGATGCAAGGAAAAGCAAAAAATAGAAAGATTCTTGATTACAAGATCACAGCTAATAGAAAGACAACATGTAAATAACTAGGTTCAAACACAGTATATCAGATAAATTAGAAGTTTCCCCAGAAGAAAGCTATTAAGTAGGACTGGGAAAGGCTTCTTGCAAAAAGTAGAATTTTAGTTGGGATTTGAAGGAAGCTAGGAGACAACAAGGAGGAAGGAGGGCATTTCAGGCATTGAGACAACCAGGGGAAATGCTTATATTGGGAAGGTAAAGTGTCTTGTTTGAGGAACAGCAAAAAGGCCAGTGTCACTGGATTGTAGTATATGTGGAGGGAAATTGGGCATAAGAAGGTTGGAAAGACAGGAAGGGTCCAGGTTATGAAGCTCTTTAAAATCCAAATAGTGCATTTAATTTTTCATCCTGGATGTAATAGGGAGCTCCTGGAGTTTGTTGAATAGGGGAGTGATATGGTCAGACAGGCATTTTAGGAAAATTGATTTGACAGCTAGGTGGAGGATGGATTGGATTGGAGAGAGATTTGAGGCAGTAAGACTAACCAGCAGGCTATTGCAATAGTCAAAGCTTGATGAGTTTAGGTGCCCTAGAGTGCCCTAGAGTGCTTGCAATAGAGTGCTGCCCTAGAGTGCTTTCAATGTCAGAGGTGTTGCAAAGGTATAAATTTCAGGACTTGACTATTGATTGAATATGACAGGTGGTGCAAGGCATGGGGCGAGAGTGAAGAGTTGAGGATGATATCTCAGTCAGGAAATTGGAGGATTAGGAGGGTTGTGGTATCCTTGACAGTAAGAGGGAAGGTATAACCATGGAAAAATATTATTAATTAATTAATTAAAAACCCAACAAAAAAGAGGGAAGGCAACAAAAGATAAGGTTTAGAGAAGAAAAGATAATGAATTCATTTTCAGACATGCTGAATATGTCTACAGATCATTCAGTTCAAGTTGTCTAAAAGGCAGTTGGAGATGAAAAAACTGGTTATTGATGTGGGAGTCACTTCAAAATTAGATGTCTGTCTGTACATATCTGATACCATAACTCAGCATTCACTGATTACAGTTCAAATTTAACTTTAAATTTTAAGAAAGGATGAAGATGAAAAAGCACTACATGTAATTATAATAGCTACAACTATCATATTTAAACAAGATCTGAAAAATAAGAAAACCATATACAACAAGACATTGATTCTGATAATCATCATTTCTTAGAGAAGTTTAACTGTTCACTCAGCAAAAGAGAATCTTCATGACTCTTTAACAATCAGAAATGTCTGTGATAGCTTAATGTCTCCTTGCATTAACCTCTATCTATGAAGGAGCTCACAGGTGGCATTGATTTTATCACCACTTATTCCTATGTGGGTGTCTTTCAACATGGGAAAATGGAGAAGCAAGGTCACCCCAAACTATGGCATCTTCACCGACACAGAGCATTTGATTTGTGGTATCTTTAAAAATCAAGTTGTAATATATTCCAACATGTTTTAATGCCAAATGTCTGACTGGCCCCAGATTTGATACTGCTGCTGTATAGGCAGATATGAATCATTGGCCAATCACAAAGATGAACGATACTGGCAGGCCAAAGGTCCAAGTGGAGTGCAAAGAGAAGACCAAAGACTTCTATCCATGGTCCTTACAGAGATAAAGGGAATCACTGAAGCTTATCTTGTAAAGACTTATCAATGCTGTGGTGACAATATCACTACTACTATAATACTACTACATACTAGTAACTACTTTAATGTCTTCTTATACCAACTTGACAAAGATGCTGGAACAAGAACTGGTCTCAGTGTGCTACAAATATCAACAGTGCACTTTTCCTGGCACATAGAAAGCATTTAATATCTGTTGCCTGTCTTCTTGTCAAATCAACAACTGACACTATGGCTTATAGCTTGGGACAAGAAGGTTGGCCTGGAAGAGCTGTGCTGTCCTTTAATCCGAGAGAGAGCATTTTTATGTCAGTTTTGAAGATAAGTTCTTTGAAGTCAAGTCCATAGCTGGAGACACCAACTTGGGTGGCAAAAACTTTGACAACCCCTTGGCAAGTCATTTCTTTGCCCTATTAAAGTACAGACATATAAAGGATATCAGTTAGCATGAAAGAGACTGTCTGCCACCATCACACTGTTTGTGAAAGCGCAAAGCATACTCTTCTTGCAAGCAAGTCAGTATTAATATTGACTCTCTATAAAGATAATGACTTCTATACCTATATCACCACTGTCTGTTTTGAAGAAGCAAGAAGCTCCTGGCTCAATGGCACACTGGGTCTTATGGAAAACACCTGTGGGATGCTGTTATGGGCTAGGACACTGGCCAAACTGGAGATACATGGGTTAACCCAACACATGCTACAATATCAACTGATACCGTTGTGAGCAAAGATGTAGTAGTGAAGGCCTTGGGAAGTTGGGGTTACTTTACCTGAGTGAACTGACCTGCTATAGAACCTTGGGAAAGTAGAATTTTAAAACAGTTTTAGGACTTTGGCTGGATGCTCCTAAGACTCCAGGGAATTTTCTTGTAACCGGCTTTTAATATCTGTGCCAAAGGCCTTTATCATTTTGAAATGTTCCTAGTCACCTTGAGAACTGCTTTTACTTGGGAGTATTAGAATATGTCTTTAGTAAGAGGACTATTTGTCTAATCTGTCAGCCTCTGAGTCATCCAAAGTACGAGAAGCTGAACCTCAACTGGAACAGATGCCAAGTTGGACAAGTTTCAGATCCAACACTGTGATGATGGGTGGATCCACTCACATGTCCAAGATCCAGGAACTCCTGTAGGACTCAGATAACCAGCCCAGTGTATTCACTCAGGTTTATGAAAGTGAGAGAGCAGTAACCAAAGACAGTAACCTCTTGGCAAGTTTGAGCTCACAGGCACTTCCCTTCACTATAAGAGACACCCCTTAGATTGAAATGGCCCTTGGCATTGAAGCAAATTATATTTTCAGAGTTTCTCTTCTAGATTAGAGAGCAGGTCTTCTCATTATAAGATCACCTTCTCCAATGACATGGGCCAGCTAACCAAAGAAAATTGAGTAACTGTTCCAGGAAGCTGAGAAATAGTAAGGTTAAAACTTTGTGGCACTATTAACTAGTTCAACAATTTTGGAGAGCAATTTGGAATTATGCCCAAAAAAGCTATTAAACTGTGCCTACCCTTTGACAGAAGGACAGCTAGGTGGCACAATGAGTAGAATTCCAGTTCCGGAATCAGGAAAACTCATCTTCCTGAGTTCAAATCTGGCCTCAGATACTTATTAACTGTGTGATCCTGGGCAAGTCATTTAATTGCTTGCCTCAATGCCTCATCTATAAAATGAGCTGGAGAAGGAAATGGCAAACCATGCCAGTATCTCTGCCAAGAAAACTCTAAATGGGGTCACAAAGAGTTGGATACAACTGAAAAACAACAGCAAAACCCTTTGATGGAGTAATACCACTGGGAGCCTATACCTCAAAGAGATCAAAGAAAGAGGGGAAAGACCTATATATACAAAAATATTTATAGCAGCTCTTTTAGTTGAGATAAAGAAGGAGAAACTGAGAGAATGCTCTTCAATTGTGGAATGATGCAGGAATATGATGGAATACTAATGTGCTATATAATGAAAAAGATGGTTTCAGAAAAACTTGAGTTGTATGAACTGATGCAACAGCAATATTGTAAAGATAATCAATTTTGATAGACTTAGTTAAGTCTGGTCAATATGATGACCAACCATAACCCCAAAGGAGTCATGATGAAGCTTGCTATCAGCTTCCAAATAGAGAATTGATGGACTCGAAAGTACATATAGAAGCATATTTTCTTTTCTTCCTTCCTTTCTTCCATTTTTTTGGACTATACATATTTGTCATGGATTTTTCCCTTGCTTTCTCAATAAGAAGGGGAGAGAGAGAAGTTTGGAACTGAAAATCAAATCAAATTTTAAAATAAATTAATATAAGGCTGAAGATAGGAATTTAAGTGATGAGTTATCTTCCAAAAACTTATTTAAGCCATATGCTTTCAACATAATGTCCACAATGAAGAATTAGAAAAAATTACAAATACTTGTAATGAAGAAAAACAAAATCCTTGACAAATGTAATAAAAGCATGAATTGGCTAGAGAAGAACCATTGTGCTAGAGAAGAGATTTTGTTCAGGTACAAATTGTACTGAGTGGCCTCTAAGGTCCCATTGAACTCTGAAATTTTATAAATCTATGTAACTAAACTGTAGTTACCCTCAGGGACAGCTCAGTAGGCCTAGTGTGATTTCAGGACCCCTAAATAATCTTTCCTCCTAAATCATTTCCCCTGTTTGCTAGTGCTAAAATTCCTAGAATAAAGAAACCACCTTTCATTCCACAGAAATAAATAACTTAAAATACAAATTCCTGTTTGAAGTAATGCTTTAGTGTGAATGAGTCTCGGTTTCAAAGTCTGCAGTCCATCAATCAACAACATAAATGGCTGATAATAGATCTTTCCCTGTTTGCATAAAGAAAGGTTGGGCTCAGGAGAATAAAAAGGCATTCAATGCCTACATTGAGGAAAGGGGTTATGACAAAGGTGGTAAAGAATGTAAAAGAAATTGGATACAGAAGACAAATTCTAGTATCATAGAAGTGGAAAGAAACATTTAAAATAATCTTGTCTAGCTCTCATTTATAAATTTCCTAAACGTCACAAATTTGCCCAGGGTGGACACTATTTATCTTCAAATAGGTGAAGGCAAATAGAAGCTGTGCACAGAGTTATTTTTGTCATTTAATTCATGTAATGGCAAACACAGGCAAACATAGGCAAACCCTGTTTTGTGAAGGTTTGAGGTTCTGTTTGGGGGAGGGGTTATTATTATTGTTATTATTATTAAAATTGGACTGACTTTACATAATGGAATGCTATTTCCAGAGATTTGTACATTGAAGCACTAAGCTAGTGTTGTATGTATCTTCCTGGAAGAAACAAATCTGATATGGGAAGATAGGAAAAAAGATGGCTTGATCTATTCTCCCCAACTCTTTCATTTTATTTTATTATTTTTAAAGCTCTTACCTTCCATCTTAGAATTAATAGTGTATATTGGTTCTAATGCAAAAGAATAGTAAGGGTTAGGCAGGGGAGTTTAAGTGACTTGTCCAGGGTCACACAGTTAGGAAGCATCTGAAGCTAGCATGGGACCCAGGACCTCTCTCTCATCTCTAGTCCTCATTCTCAATCTACTAAGTCACTTTGCTGCCCAGAGCCTTTTTTTTTTAAATGAGACTTGTGAATTCATTGATATAGAGAGTTCTGATGAGCAACCTCTACCACATCAGCACCTTGTAGTGTCAGAAGATTGCCTGAAATATCGAGAGGTTCAATGATTTGCCCAGGACCACATAGCAAATATTTGTCAAAGGTAGTATTTGAACACAAGATTTCTTGACCCTGAAACCAATCCATCACTTCACATTGCTTGATCCTGGCACAAATGTGTTTTGGCCTATTAAAATGTGTTTTGGCATGACCACTTTGCTGTTTCTTAGCCCAATGGAGAACGTACATCTAGGAATAACAATGGAGCTCAGTTATTTATTTTTTTAACTTGGGTTGTTATGTTGCTTCCTACATATGCTCTTGACATCTTTTCCTGGTGAAGTGTCTACTACCTAACAGTTCTGTTTTGCACAATGGGCCTTTATTCCTTGCTAAACAATGAGAAAGCTTTGTAGCCTTGGCACCTCTGGTTCATGCCATCTAAGAGATGCCGTAAGATCATTTTAGTCCACGTGCCTTGAGAGATGGGCCCATGTGCTCCTGACTAGTAATGGTAGCAGTCTCATAACGGCCTTTAAAGTGTGACATATGAATGAAATACAAGTTGACAATTCCTCCTAGGGAATTTACAGCTGTTGATGAAACCATCCAAGCTTTATTCACAATCTGTTGGGCTTTTAGATTATTCTCTTCCCACGTGTAATGAGTGAAGTATAAGAAGTACAAGATATTGTATCTGAAGTGGAAATTATGGGACGAATTGTTGTCTAAAGAAATTCCATAGAAGTAAATGATTATTATTTTCCTTCTTAACTGAAAAATAAGCATTTTCTTTCCTTTTCTTCTTTCCTTCCTTCCTTTTTCCTTCCTTCCTTTCTTTTCTTCTTGGTTTCTTTTCTTTTCTAAAACTCTTACCTTCTCTCTCAGAACACTAAATATCAATTCCAAGGCAAGAGAGCAGTAAGGACTAGGCAACTGGTGTTAAGTGATTTGCCCAGAGTCACACAAAGTAGGAAGTATTTGATTTCAAATTTGAACCCAGGACCTCAAGTTTCTGGGTCTGGCTCTCATCTACTGAGGCATCTAGCTGCCCCCCCCCACCTGTTTCTTTTTTCTTTATTTATTTTGCAGGTTTTGTTTGATTAATCATAACATGAGCTAAAGATAATTTTAGCAAATGAAAGTAGAAGGTAATTTATAATTCTAAAGGAGCAGGATAATAGTTGCTTATTTAAAGAATAATCTTTATACACAATGTGTGTACACCTATGATATTTATGTTCATATTCCTTCACTCACATATTCCCTTCAACAGACAGAACAAGTATCAAATAAAGTCTTCCAATAATCCTGGATAGCTGCATCTATTCAGCCTTTTGGGCAGTTTATCCCAACCAAGACATCTGGTGAGGAGGGCAATGAGGTAGCTCAGTAGATGGAGAGCCAGGCAAAGAGATGGGAGAACCTGGGTTCAAATCTGGCCCCAGATACTTCATAGCTGTGTGACCCTAGGCAAGTCACTTGACCCCCATTGCCTAGCCCTTACTCCTCTTCTGCCTTGGAATCAATACATAGTATTGATTCCAAGACAAAAAGGTAAGGTTTGTTGTTTTTTTAAAAAGACTATTGGTCAAGAATAAGCCCTTGGAGTAGTCAAGGCTTTGAGTTTGTGCCTGAGTAAATTTTCAGTGAAGCTAATGGTAGTTGGGTCCCAGGGCCATTCAGATCTGCTGGGAGAGTCTTTTGTCTGAAGATAATCCAGGCCTGAGACCTTATAGGAATAACCAAAATGAAATAGAGCCACCAGCCCATCAAGGCTGGAATAAGACCAATACATAATAGTATTTACTAATTAGGCTTTAACAGTGGGATTTATAGGCAGATTGATCAGCTATGGCTTCAGAGTATTTCCATCTGTGCTTCTTTCTGCCTGTTTCAAGGATAGCCTTGAGTGTTCTAGAATATTTGGGAGAGGAGTAGGATCCATTCCACTTAAAAATATGTCAAATTTATCTCTATCACAAAGTATTTTGAAGGTTTTCTCCAGCTCTAAAATTCTGTGTAGTATATTTACCAAGTGTCAAATTGTTGCAGCTGTATGAGATATAGTACCTGGCAAGGTCCTGCCACTCAGAAAATCCACAAGCATTTATTAAGTGCCTACTATATGCCAGGCACTGGGCTTAAACATTGTACAGACTAAGAAAGGCAAAAAGAAACAAGAAAAAAACAGTCCCTGCCCTCTTAGAGCTTATGCTCCATTTTAAAGAAACACCCTGTATTCTTAGAGTCAACATATAGGTATTGGTTCCAAAGCAGAAAAGTGATAAGGGATAGGCATTGGGATTAAGTGACTTGCCCAAGGTCACACAGCTAGGAAGTATCTGGGGTCAAATTTGAACTTCTCCAAGCCTGGCTCCCTATCCACTGTGCTACCCTGATGTCCCTAGAAGCTTACATTCTAATGGGATGGGGAGATAACATAAAGCTGTCTAAGTACATACAAGATTTATAGAAATTATATGGAAGGTGACATGAAAGGGGATTATCTTTAGCAGCTAGGGGAACCAAACAAGTGGAGAATAGGATTTCCATGTCTAGAATGGCAGGATGAGGTTTAACAGTCAAGTCTTCTAGAGAGACTCCTTGGTGAAGAGTCCCTTTAATTCTGCAAAGGCTCCAGGACACCCATTAGGGAATGGTGCAGCAACAATGAAATCCGTTCTTGCTTTACCTATTGATCTATGTACTAGGATATGACCTCCTGCTGCCAAGCAGGCACAACTAAACCAATATTCTGAATCTGTCCTTCAATACAGGACAGTTAGAGATCCCTCATCTGCCTGATTTCCCACATTTGAGCCGGATTTGATTTTTAAGCCGCCTCAGCCACGACTTCTTTTCAGAAACTGCAGCTTTATTCTGATTCAATATTTCACTTTGGACAATTGACTTGATTTCAACTCTCTTCCCCTGGGATGTTTTCTCCCCAGGTTATACGTGCTTATCTCCCATTAGTGTCAATGGGAGCCACCGCAGACATATTGAGGCCAAGGGAGAGCAGACCCCTGTTAGTATGTATACTGTGGTAGTTAGTATCAAAGAATCCAAATCTGGTAAGTGCTAACAGTCCTAAGTGATGCCTTGCCAGCCATATGCCATGTTACATTGTATTTACATTTAGACACACAACATCTTGTTATCAAACGAAACAAGACCTAACACTAAGCAGTAGGCAGATAGATGCCCCGACAAGTATCAGCATCTGCCTGCAATCGATGGGAGCATTGTGACAGAGGTGTTTAGCCTGGCAGAAATTCGGATCAGAAGGTCACGGGGGAGAAAGAGGGTGTCATATTCCGGAGGCAGATGGGTTGTTTCTGAGAGGCTTTCTGTATCAGAGACAGAAAAAGTAGTTCGCTTTGTGCTATTGCCTGAGATCAGGCTACCAGGTACTGGCTGAAGATCCCAAGGAAGCACTAAAGAAATAGTGTCTTCTATTCTATCCCTGCAACATGCATCCCTCTCAAGAGGGCGAGTCTTTCAGAAAGAACACTTGTGTGGCAGCTCTGGAGGACGAGGCTCGGATAAGATCTCTCTGAGGCGTCCTATCAAAGAGGCAGGATGGGAAGCCGGGCTTGCCTTTGCCGGGGTGACTGTCTGCCTGTCTTTTCCCAGAAGGGGTTAGGTAGTCTAGCAAGGTCACCTGGCAGCCTAATGAGAGCATGAATGTTGGGCGTCTCTGGAAGAGAGGAATGAATGTTCACATTGTTGCTTTGTCTGAATCGGTGTTTTGTAACTTGGAGAGTCTTTCTCCTGCTACAAGCTATGCTGATCTGCTGTTTGAGCTCAGGTTACTCAAAGGCACACATGTGTTCTGGAAATTAGTCTCTCCTGGTTTCACCGCAGCTGCTTAATCGGTGAGAGGTCCCTGCCTCCCTGAGCCATTGGATAAACAAAAAGACTTGAAAGATGCAAATGGGTCATAGGCAGAAGAGACTTGCTTTGGTATTGGGCTCACCTCCTCATCTCACCCATTTTGTATAGCAGGAAAGGATTTGTCTCTCTCTTTTTGAATGCAATACTTCCTTCCATGTGGCCTCATTCTTCTGTCACTCAGAAAAAGGAGTTAGGGCTGTAATGATTAGGTATCTCAGGAGTATTTTCATTTTGAAAGAGAAGCGATGGAAGAAAACATTGTTCAACACTGAGAAATAAATTGCTAATGGAGTTTCAGGTATAAGAGAGAGATCTTTAGGGAAACAGAGAATGGTCTCCATGAATATCCCCAAAGTAAAAGGCAGTGTTAGTAAAGTGAGGAATTAGGGTGTGGATTTGAATTCTAGCTTTCCACTTACTTCTTGTATGATTTCAGGTAAGTGTCTTACCCCCACTGGGTCTCAGTTTCCCCATCTGCAAAATGAAGAGGCTGAGTTACCTGATCTTTAAGGTTTTCTGCAGCTCTGTGTCTATAAGCCTATAAGCACCTCCTTATAAGTCCAGCCCTGTTATCATTCAAGGGCATTCCATGACCAGAGATGCACAGAGAGGCTGTTTGAACTCAAAGCCCTTAGAATGCTGATATTCTATGACATCTCTTTTTTGTTGTTGTTTGTTTGTTTGTTTTGTTGTCTCAAGCACTGGTGTAGGAATCCCACTACCAATGAAGAATGGCAATTTTGTTCTACAACCTATTGTCTAGAGTTATTGGGAAACACTTGGAGGTTAACTTGACTGAGGTCTGAGGTCTAGCCAGCATGTTCATAAATATGACTTGAAGATGGGTCTTCCTTATTCTGAAGATTGCTTTCTATCCTAGATACCATGGCAGTATCCTTCTTTGATTAAAGACAATATCATAATTCCCCAGTGTGGATGCTGTTACTGCTACTTTGGTGGATAAAGATTGGCTAAATTATTCACTATTCCTATCCCTTTCTCTCCTCTCTCTCTCTCACTCTCTTTCTCTCTCTCACTCTCTTTCTCTCACTCCTTGCTCTCTTTCTCTCTCTATCTCTTGCTCACTCTCACTCTCTTCCTCTTTCTCTTTCTCTCTTTTCTCTTGTGTTCTCTCTCTCTCTCTCTCTCTCTCTCTCTCTCTCTCTCTCTGTCTCTCTTTCTCACACCACAGACACACACACACACACACACACACAAATTAATATTTGCATCCACTGCCTGTGACCTTATTGGCCCATGGTATAATATTATCAATGAGTATCATTTCTAACCATACCATGATCCTCATTCCCATGGCAACAGCACACCAACCCTATGCATCCCTCTTATTGGTTTCCTAAATCACCCCCAGCAGTGTTTGGAACATGAAAAGTGCTCAGAAAATCACTAAATGCTTGTTGGCTTGATTTTTCACTGGACCTCTTGGGGTAGGATTACTCTTTTCAATTCCCTACAAAGCAAAGGTTGGGCCTCTGGGTGGCTACCTCTCCTCCTCGAATAGCCTTCCCCATCAGAACTTCACTTTCCCCAAAAGTAGTCCCAAGTCAAAACTTCAGTAATTAAAATATGGTACTGCTTTTAGATATTGAATATGAGCAGGCAGGTGAAGCTGATGGAATGTAGTCAGTCGATAGATCAATAAATCCATATGTAAATCCTGTTAAACAATCAGATATTTAACACCCCCGGATTGTCATATACTGTCTAACCTTATTAATAGCTTTCTTTAATGTGATATATTCTTTTTATTCAGTGAAAAATTAAATAGGATAGGGGACAGGAAGTCAACAAAAATGACTCATTACTTTGTAACTCTATGACCCTAGTAGAACTTTTAAGTCCTGATATTGGGTTTATGTGGTTCAGAATACCCCCAAAAAAGTGGAAAATATTTCAGCTCAATATCCAAATGTTTGGTTTCATAAAAGAAAATATTCATATTGTTGTTTGCCCCAGGTAAGTCCTTTGTCCTTTCTCTTTTTCAGATTTAAAAATCACTGGGCTTATTTGGGGAAATAATTTGTACTGAGTCCCCAGAGCAGCTTGCACCTTTAAGAATTCTGTATGAGTAGGGTCACACATACACACACACACACATTCATGACAACAGCTGATAGTGTATCTGCAAGCAAACAACTGTGTCTTAGAAACTGCACCAGTCTACCAGGTTCCTATTTCCACATCCTGCTTATCTTGATTTGGACAATGGAACAGCTTTTGTTGACCCTGGTCTTAGCTCACCCTCAGGTAGCTTTGCTTATCTCAGCCCCTGCTTCCTCGTCTCTTCAAGTCTGGACATTACTACTCTCTTTGAACTATATACTACTGCACTCTCCTGGACATCTCTCCATGGTTGTCTTCAGTTCTTGTATTTCCATTGTCTCAGCTTTCTCTTCAAAGACTGTCCCCAATGACCTCTGTCAATAGCTAGTTCTGGTCATATCCCAACCATTCTAGACCATAACCTTTCTCCATTATGGACCCCAGGACTCCTTTGTCTGCCTTAGTTCTCTCTGGAAGTAATAGAACCACCTTTGGGTTAAATTAATTTTAAATTAACTTTTTAAAATTAATAAGCATTTTCTGTTCCCTCTCATCCTTCTCCCTCCATGAGAAAGAAAAATATGGAAACTCAAACTTTTATAATAGGCAGAGTCTAGCAGAACAAATTTCTATATTGACCATATTATCCAAAAATGTCTCTCATTCTGCATATTTTGTACATTACCTCTCTGTCGAGAAGTAGGTAACATGCTTCATCACTGGTCCTCTGGAATTGTGGTCAAATCATTTCTTTTGTTAACACAATTCTAGATGGTGTAGACCCAATCCTAGAACTTAAAAGTTCTGTTAGAGTCATGGAGTTAAAAAGTCATGAGTTATGTTTCCATACCCAAGCTATTTTGAATTATTATTCCAGAGATTTTGATGGAGGCCCATTTTAGCCCAAGGGTAAAAGCTTCCTGGAGCTTATGCATTTAGTCTTTTGTTTTTCAAAGTGTGGAGAAGCTAGTGGGACTCACTTGGGATACTATCTAGAAACCATTTGTGATAGGGAATGGGGTCCAAAAAGGCTCTTTATGCAAACCTCACCTGTTTTCAATTGTGTCACTCTATCAAAATACTGGTTATTCTGTCTAAAATAGAAATAGTACTATTCATAACACTAATACAAATACTAGGACCAGTAATATCATTAGCACAAGTTGTACAGACACATGTTTTGATGTGAAATGAATGCATGTTCCCAACCACTGTGTTCTGACTATGTACCTTTGTCCCTTCGTCACCTCTTGCCTTCTCAACATGGAATCTCCATAGGAATTGAGAATCACACCAATTTTGGGATTTGGGGAACCTGGGTAACTCAAAGCATGATGGCACTCCTGATAAAAATAAGGAAGAAAACAACATAGGATAAAGTCTTAAAATATATGGTTGGTTGGGGATTGAGATATGGATTATGATCCAGGAAAGAAGACATAATAAGAAGCCAGACAGGTGGAAGGAGCATCACCAATGCCCAAATTTCTGCCTTTAGCAATTTCCCTGAGGTCTCTTAAAATTTGAATATTCCTAGATGGTGTGGCAGAAAGAGCTCTAGAAGAAAAAGTTATCAACTAGCAACAGTGACAATTAGAGAAATTTAAGTAAAAGCAATTCTAAGGCTCCAACTCACATCTATCAGAATAGCAAAGGTGACAAAAAAGGGAGACAAATATTGGAATCACTATAGGAAAGCACAGTTGGTGTACAGTTGGTGGAGCTGTGAACTGCTCTAGCCATTCTGGAAAGCAATTTGGAATTATGCCTCAAACTCACTAAACTGAGCATCAACTTTGATCAACCAATGCCCTTGGGGGAGAAGGAACAAGCATTTATTAAGGATCTACTATGTACCAGGCACTATACTAAGCACTTTATAATATTATTTCATTTGATCCTAAAAAACAACCCTGTGAGGTAGGAGCCATTCTTATTCCTATTTTGTAGTTGAGGAAACTGAGGCAGACAGTGTCTAAGTGACTTAACCAGAGACATACAACCAGCAAGTGTCTGAGTTCAGATTTGAACTTGGGTTCTTGACTCCAGGCTTGAGTTATATCCACTGTGCCACCATGATGCTAATACTATTTGGCCTTTACTCCCTAAAAGGCTCAAAGAAAGAGAAGACCCATATGTACAAAATATTTGTAATAGTTATTTTCAGAGTAGCCAAAAACAAGAAACTAAAAGAATACCCACTATTGGGGAATGACTAAGCAAATTATAGTATATGAATGTAATGGGATACTATTATACCATAAGAAATTATGAAACAATTTCAGAAATAACTCAGACAAATTATATGAACTGATAAATGAAGTAAGCAGAACCAGGAGAACAACTGGTATAATAACATTATAAAGAAAAGCACTTGTAAAAGATTCTAGAACTCTAATCAGTGCATAAAGCACAATTGTATAGGGACTGGAGAGATTGCATTCTACTGACCTCACAAGAGAGAAATAATAGACTAAAAATGCAGAGCATGATAAATATTTTGGGGCATGACCAATATGGGGGAGACTGATGATAGAAAAATAGATAGACAGACAGATAGATAGATAGATAGATAGATAGATAGATAGATAGATGGATAGATAGATAGACGGATGGATGATGAATGGATGGATGGATGGTTGGATGGACAGATTAGATGGATAGATGGAAAGAGACGGATGGATGAATAAATATAGACATATATACATGTACATATATATATATATATAATTCTTATAAAGGAAACTGTGTGTATGGGTGTGTGTACATACAAGGGCAGTGGATAGAACCCTGAGCTTGAAATCAAGACTCATTTTCATGAATTTAAATCTGATTTCAGACACTAACTGTTCAACTCTGATCAAGTCACTTAACCCTCTTTGCCTCAATTTCCTCATGTGTAAAATGACCTGGTAAAGGAAATGGCAAAGCACTCCAGTATTTTTGGCAAGAAAATTCTGAATGGGGTCACAAAGAGTTGGACACCACTTAAATAATTCAACAACAAACATATATATATGTATATATAATGTCTTTTTATACATATGCATAAACATTTTTACAAGAATTTTAATGAAGATTTTATTTTTTCTTCTTTTTGTTTAATGGGGAGTACAAGTGGTTGGGAGAGAAAATAAATGCTCGTCAACTGATTTTTTTTTAAGTCTTTTACAATCTAGCCTCACTTCCTCCCTGCATTCCCCCAAAAGGAGGATCTAGTAGTTGATTTACTAGTTGACTATACTTCAGTGGATGATGTCACCTCTCCAAGCCTCAGTTTCCTCATATGTAAAATAAAGAAGTTGGTTTAGATAATAACTAACGTGCCTTAAAGCTCTGGTACTCTATGTCTCTATTGTAGTAAGCAGAGAAAAGACTGCATTATCACTATCAACATAAATATAGATAGAGTGTATCTTTTTAAATGTCCATTTTTATCAAAATTTAGCTGTACTTATAAACTGGGTGGAAGGGACAGGGAATGGAATTTGATCCAATTATATGTGTACTTCTTGAGAATTCATTTTTCCCAAAAGATATAGCTTTGTCCCTGAGTTTGGCAGTCATTTGTTCACAGCCTTGGGTGTGATGATTTCGGGCACTGTGTTGGCCCTGAACTAACACGTTTGTTTTATCAGCTGATCTCGCCTAAAGTAACAGCTGCCTCCTGAAGGATACGGCAGCTCCCTAGGTGCATACTTGCAAAGGTTTCTAAAATTTCCTGATGGATAAGACACTCAGATTCCCCATAGCAATAATGTGACCCTTGGCTTCATTTCTGCCAAATCTATTCCCATGATTAGAGCCAAGATCTTCCAGGTGTCAGAATTGTTCGTCGTTCTAAAACTTACCCCTTAAATATGCCTGAACTAAAAAATTAGGTCTAGACCAACATCTAACACCACATATTGAGATAAGGACAAAATGGTTTCATGATTTTGACAGTGGTGTCAGAAATGAATTAGGAGAGCATGGAAAGTTTCACCTGTCAGATCTGTGGGTAAGGGGCAATTTTGATTACATTAAATTAAAAAGAATTTGCACAAACAAAACCAATGCAGCCAAGATTAGAAGGGAAAGAGAAAAGAGGAGAGAATTTTTCAGCAGGTTTTTCTGAAAAGGGGCTCATTTCTCAAATATATAGATAATAGAGTCAAATTTATAAGAATGCAAGTTCTTGCTCAATTGATAAATGATCAAAGGATATGAATAGGCATTTTCAGATGAATAAATCAAAGGTAGCTAAATCACATAAAAAGAACATTCTAAATCATTATTGATTAGAGAATTGAAAATTTTTAAAAATCTGAATACTACATACCTATCAGATTGGCTAACATAACACGAAAGGAAAATGACAGATATTGGAGAGGATGTGGAAAAATGGTATATTAATGCACTGTTGGTAGAGCTATGAATTGCAACCACCACTCTGGAGAATAATTTGGAGTTACGCCCAAATAACTATAAAACTGTGCATATGCTTTGACACAGCAATACCAGTAGTAGATTTGTATCCCAAAGAGATCAAAGTAAAATGAAAAGGATTTATTATGTTCAAATATATTTATAGCAACTCTTTTTGTGGTGATAAAGAATTGTAAATTGAGGGAATTCCCATCAGTTGAGGTGTAATTGAACAAGTTGTGGTATATGATTTGATGGAATACTATTGTGTTATAAGAAATGAGATGCAAGATGCTTTCAGAAAAAAACTGGGGAAACTTTCAAGAAGTGAACAGAACCAGAAGAATAGTATACACAGCAATAGCAATATTATATGATGATCAACTGTAAATGACTTAGCTGTTCTCAGAAATACAATGCTCCAAGACATTTCTGAAGGACTTGGGATGAAAAATGCTATCCATTTCCAGAGAAATGAAGGAGTCTGAATGCAGATTGAAACATACTTCTTTTCATTTTATTTTCTTATTTCCTTTATTTATTTTGCTCTGCATTTTCTCTTGCAACTTCACTAATATGGTAATGTTTTGTATGATTGCATATGTATAATCTACATCAAATTGTTTGCCTTCTCAAGAGGGGGAGCAGAGGGAAAGAGAATTTAGATCTCCAAAAATTTTTTTAAGAATTTTACACATAATTTTTTAATTATTTAAATGTAAAAAAAAGATATACCTGAATTGATACTGAATAAAGTAAACCAAACCAAAAGAACAATGAGCATAATTTCTACACTATAAATGAAGAATACTAAAATGAAGTTAAATTCACAGTAATTGTATAAAAAACCCAGAGAACAGACAAGGAAATCTCCTGATTGAAACTTCCTACTTTTGTGACTGAGGGCAAGTCACTTGGTTTTCCTACTTCTCAGTTTCCTCATCTGTAAAATAAGAGAGTTTAGAGGCTAGATGACCCCTGAGATCCATTTAGGCCATAGCTCTGTGACGCTGGGGTCTCCAGCCTTCTCTCTTTCAAAGACTAAGCAGATAATGTCAGATGCAATCATTATATCTGCTGTTTTCATTTAATTCTCTATTTGCTACAAGGAAGAATTCAGTTCAGGTGAAAGAGGGGACAAGTACATGATCTAGCAAAAACTGTGATGTGGAAACAAAAAAGGACCCTTACATGTTAAATAATAAAAAGATTATTATTAAACATTGCTAAATATTATTAAAATAAACACAAAAGCCCTGCTCCCCTATTAATTTCTAGTATATCTTCTCTGAGTATTTCCCTGGAAGCTGGCTTCTCAGCAATTTACAACTATTGCTACACATGGAAAATACCTGGATAAATGTAAGAAAAAAAATCACTAACTCAAAATAGTTGGAAAATGAAAGTCAAAAGATGTTCTTAGGAAATTACTTTGGTTTGTTTCCTCTCAGACAGTTTGTAAATATTTATTTATTTATTTAGAACCCTTACCTTTTGTCTTAGAATCAATAGTATCAGTTCCAAGGCAGAAGAGCAGTAAGGTCTAGGCAGTTAGGGTTAGGTGACTTGCCCAGGGTCACACAGCTAAGAAACACTGAGGTCACATTTGAACCCAGTACCTCCCATTTCTAGGATTGGCTCCCTCTCCATTGAGTCACGTAGCTGCCCTATAAACATTTATTAAGTGCTTGCACAGGCACTGTGTTAAAGGCTGGTAATACAAAGAGGGATCCCTAAGTCCTTGAGACCAAAGATTGCTTAAAGGCAGTGAGGTGGCTCAGTGGATAGAAAGCTGGGCTTAGAGTCAGGAAGACCTGAATTCAAATCCTTCCTCAGAATTTACTAGCTATTGCTAGCTATTACTAGCTATTTGCTCCTAGGCAAATCACTTAACCTTTGTTTGCCTCTGTTTTCTCACCTGTAAGGTAAGGATACTAATAATAGCACCCATCAACCAGAGCTGTTGTTCTAAAATATTTATGACATGATTAGCACATTACATGACACTTAGTAAGTGCTAAGTAAATGTTAGCTATTATTATTCTAGTGGAGGAGATAATATATAAATATCTTATAAAGTTATATACAGGTAGAATTTGAGCTGAGGCTTGAAGGAAGATAGGGAAATGAAGAGACAGAGGTGAGAAAATAGAACATTTCAGTCATGGAACAACAGTCAGTGCAAAGGCACAGAGATGGGAGATTCCGTTATGAGAGAAGACATCTTAGAGGAGCTGTAGGTAGACTAGTAGAGGTTTTATGTTTTAAGTATCTGGATAACTGCTTCAATTCTACTGTGCTTTGCATGTATAGCCACAACTTTTGTCAAATCTTAAAGTTTCTTTCCTCCTCCACACAGAATCTCTTGTCAAATAAAAAAGCATCACCAAGGGTCACTTCATTGTTTATTGGCCTTCCTTTTCAAAAAGGACCAATAGCATCATGGAGTGATGTCTTGTACATATCTGCCTTTGGTGTCCTACCATCAAAGAGAAGGGAATGCCCTCCAATGAGAGGATCCCTTAACTCCCCAACAACAATAACTCTTCACCAATCAAGACCCCCTTTCTGTGCACTGGAATCCCTTCCCTGGCAAGATTCCCAGGACATATAACCCCTGCTCTCTCAAAAACCCAGATCTTTCCAAAAGTAAATCACTGAACTAGCTTTGTATCCTGCTCCTATGACTTGCTGTGGTACTCATCTTCTCCCAAAAATAATTCTCAAAAAATTAGCCTCTTAGGTCCAGGTACCATTCTTCAAACTATATGGAAATCAAAACCCCTTAAGAAATTACTATGAGTTTACAACACTGTTCTACATTAGGTTCTACCTGTCAACAAGTAGAAGGTTGATATCTAAATAAACCTAGGATCATAGATTTAGAGTTGAAAGATTCCATCAAGTCCAACTCACTCATTTCATGTAAGGATGAGGAAACAGATTTACAGAGAGAGATTATTGGCCCAGTGTCATAGGTAATAGTGGAAGGCAGGAATAAAACTTGAACCTTCCTTACTCCAAGTCCTGCACTCAATCTACTGCATCACCTCACTGCTACCTGTTAGTGGTCCATTGCTCTGATGTCTGGTCTCTTCCATGGTTATTGTGGACTTTGATTAGGCTGCTATGACAGACAGACACTAAAGAATCATTTCTGGGTCTTTTTTGTCAACTGCTGCTCTGTATAGTACCATGGGGACTGAGGTGTATGTAACTATTTAATATGGAGTATGTTCCCCAACCTGTGTTCCCTTCCCCCCCCCAAGTCTTTCCTCTCTTGCCATTTGTAGCTATTTTGTTTGTCTTTGTGGTTCAGGGATTCATCCTGTGCTCATAAATAAATCAAGTTGTGATTCTACCTTATTCCTTTTTCCCCTTTTTTGAGTGGGGGAAAGGGGGGACACAGTGGGGGAGAAGTAGTAAGAGATTCCGGTCCTTTCCTATGGTTCTTTCCAAATGGAATAGGACATAATATAGATAACAAGGTTGGATCTCTAAGGTTCTTCATTCTCAAATAGATATTTCAAAAGTAGTCAACAATAGCATTCTCAAAATTAAAGAAATAGTCTTGGATTTCTGGGAACTAAAGAACCCAGTTTAAATTGCAGAAGAATTACAATGACAATAAGAGAGTGATGGGACAATGGTCACTACATAGGGCTTTGGACAGGATCTTACTGTCACATAGGACAGAGAGCAAGGACTGGAACAAGAAATAGTCATACCACCAGCCAACATTCTTGGCTCAGGTAGCCATCATGTAGGTCCAAAAAGTGTAATTGTAACCTGCCTCTGGATAGAGATAGAAAACTGTCAGTTAGTGGCACTGCCTGGAGTTAGCTCCCCAAAATCTTGTCATTCCTGTGACTCAGTGATAGCTCAAAAATACTGAAGGATCCAGTATCTCGCCGGTTCTGTTGGGCTATAAGTATCCTCACCTAAAGACTGGAGGAAAGTTGACCTGATCTCTGTACTACTTCCTTAAGAATGAAGAGCCAGATAGAAATAAAGTCTCCAGAGTAGAAATAGAGATGACTCATAGCATGATGCTTTAGATAATATGGAGAGAGGACTCACACTTCACCATCAAAGTCCAGAAAGGCTTAATTTTGGAGCAGCTAGCCTAGAAGACTAGATCAGGAGACGATTAAGTAACTTCTTGTGAACAGAGGCAAAGGGATCCCAGAATGGAAACAAGCCATTTTTGAGTAGCTGAATATATGAATCCAGAGCAGTAAATCTTTGTATGTCTTGTTTTTGAGGCTAGAAAAGAGCTGGATCCTTCCATATCTCTGTGATTACCCTATCAGGAGAAATCTCATATCCTCATATGATCTCACCAGCTAGAATAAAGTAGGTTTTATTGTACTAAAAAAAAAAAAAAATTGGCTTGAGCAGCTTGTTGTCATGACAACAATCAGAGGAAGATTACAGCAGAAAGAAAGGAGGAATCCATGTCAAGAATGAAGCTACAAGGAAGAGACCTAAGCCTTTCCTGATGGTGGTAAACATAGAAACTCAGATGTCCCTGACACATAACTGTTTGGTCACAAGCATGTAATATCCTTTTTTGTGAGCCCACCTATTCTTGGGATGTAACACTGACCAGGGATGTGGTACCTGTGCTGGAGTGTCTGGAAAAGGCATGGGAATCTATGAGCAGAATTCCCAAAGCCATAACTAGAATATGGTAACAGGCTTTGGTCCAGGGGACCAATATGCAGAAGGGCACACTTCCTCTCAACAAGGAGCACCATTGCTATACCTTGCCTCATGCTATATAATGTATGTAAATAAAACCAGGCTACCATTTTTAGGGTATCATAATGGTGACATCCCTCTCCCAAGATCCACTCTTCCTACATCCCAATATCTTTTGACCCAAATGCCAGACTTCTTCTCTTGGGTGACTACATCAACGACTAGACTATCTCTACCACTACTCCCCACTTAAGTACTTCCCTCCCCCCTCAAATAAAAATTAGCAATCTTTCTTAATAAGAGTATATAAGGGGAGGTAGGTTTATAATAAGACAAACAAAGCTGGGTTAGCCTATAATTGGTAGAATTCAAAACAAATTTGGAAGAGCAAATAAAATATGGTTGCAACATTTCTAGTGACTCCTGCCTCTAGAAACTGTAACTAGCATAAGTTGACAATACACAGGAAAAGTAAGCAAGCCAAAGCCATTTTTTATGAAGATCATAAAAGATATGTGTACATATGATGAACGAGAGACTGAGAACACTATTCCATTATCACAAAGCATAAAGGATCAGGGCCTTGAAAATGAATGAATGAAGAAATGATTTTTTTAAAAAAGGATAGATGGATGGTTAAATGTATGGATAGCATTAATTAAATGTCTTCTATGTGTCAGACATGGTGGGATATAAATACAAATGTGGGACCCTCCTTTTCCTCAAGGAGCTTATATTCTAATAGGGAAATACATATATGGAATTAGTAGCCAGGAAAGGGAGTTTTGGTCTAGAATGTCATAGAGATGGTGAATAGAGCTGTAAGTGGTGGTCCACAAACCTATTCCAGAAAAAAAATGACAGTGCTGATTTGGTAACTGGTCCCAAAACAAAAGTGAAAAGGGAGAAGAGACTAGGTGCAGGATAGTAGATGACTGAATAGATAGAATATAAAATTGATAACTCTGGTTCTCAAAAAAATCTCTGTCTATAGAAAGAACCTAAAGCCCTCTAGAGTCTTAAAAATTAAGGAGATTCCATAATTGCTTTGTGGGCATTTAACAAGGTGCAAATCATACCACTACTGAATGGGAATAGTGTCATCCTAGTATTTGGAGCTGGTGAGTAACTTTGCCACAGTATGTTTGAGCAGCTGGAATAAGTGCTGGGAGGATATGTATCCACCAGCCAAGAAAAAACTCTTGTGGTTGGTAAATAATGCAAGATCTTTCTGGTGGTTTCCAGAGAGAATTGAAGGCCTGATTTATCCCAATGTATTTTTTCTTATTTAAAAAAAAAGTCAAGTCTCAATGCTGGACCCTCTAATCATGCTAACTTGGTAACACATTTCATGCTGGCATCTGGAAATAGTTTACAGAATTACAAATAAATAGTTAAGGAGTTTACCCAGATAATCAAATACAAATTTGACTGTAACCCAAATTCATAGTCCCCCATGTCAAAAGCAAGCTTGTATTGAGGTCATGATGACTCTACCCACTTCCCCTGGAAAATAAAAAGTGATAGTTTAGGATATAAGGCTATTGCAAAACTCTCTAAAAAGTATTCCTTCATTCTTTAAGCAATACAGTTTGTGTATGATCTTCTTAAAGAGTTTTCATATCTGAGAGGAAACATGACATAAAAAAATAGGTAAAATATCCTAAGTTGCCACTTAGTTATTGTGGAATCAGAGTCTTAGAGTTTAAAGGGAACACAGAAGCCATTAAATTCAGCCCAAACATGGAGCAGTAATTTTTCCTATAACATGGCCTGGGTTTTAATTCTGGCCCTGCCTTTTGCTACCATTTGTGATTTTAAACTAGATGTGCATTTTAGTTCCCAATTTCTTCATCTTTAAAATGAGACCTGGATGGTCTCAAGTCCTCTGGTATTCTAACTTTAAACCTATGACCTTATGATCTCTGCTGATAAATGATTATCTAGATTCCACTTGGACACCCCCAGTAATGATGAACTCACTACCTCTTGAAGCAGCCCATTCCATTTTTGGAAAGTCCTAATTGTTAGAATTATTTTTCTCTACTGAAGCAAAATCACCTCACTATAACTTTGACTCATTGACACTAGTTCTAATTCTTGGAGTTAAGCAGAAGTCTAATTTTTGTCACACAGATCTATATCTTCAAATATTTGAAGATAATTATCATTTCTTGGTCTTCTCTTCACTGTGACCAGGCATAGCTATTTAACCAACTCTCATTTGGCATAATTTAATTTCCTTTATTACCATACTCAAGGCTGACTCCAACTTGTCAATGTTCTTTCTATTATACAGTGACTTGAACTGAACACAAAAATCCAACAAAAGCAGATTTGATCAGAGCAGAAGACAGCAGGACAATCTTCCCTCCCCCTCTCCTGAATGTTGTTTCTATTCACTTGGCTCAGGATAGAGTATTGATCTCTGAAGATGCTGCATCACACCGCTGTGCCCACCTAGCGAGATGGCTATTAATTGAGTTGCTTTTAGAGCTCCTCTGTCAGTTTTGCAAATAGGTAACAGCAGCAAAGCCTCAAAGAAATGCAGCAGAAAGATCTCCAAGTCATTGAAACCCTCTTTGGAAGGGATAACCGTTATCCACATTAGGACATCATCCGAGCCAGTTGTTTGTCTCCATAGTTACAGAAGCAAGAAGAGTTTCAGGGACTCCTTCAGTTGCTACCAAAAC
This sequence comes from Monodelphis domestica, assembly GCF_027887165.1. NCBI lineage: Eukaryota > Metazoa > Chordata > Mammalia > Didelphimorphia > Didelphidae > Monodelphis > Monodelphis domestica. Next base: position 154,303,984 of record NC_077228.1, on the reverse strand, counting down.
CTGGGTCTAGGGCCTCAGTGATGCTCCTACTGTCCCCTACTCAGCCCCTGTGCCTACCCTCAGCATATGAAGTCTTCTCCCAGTAGAATGAGTGGATGGGAACAATTTGTTCCAATGTCCATGAAGGAGACTGGAGCAGGAGTTGGAACATGGTGAGACCCCAAAGATTCCAAGGTCATCTACCACATCCTGGACTACCACCAGTTGTTCTGGCTTTGTCCTGCCACTGGACTCTGATGACTCCAGAAGAGAGAGGCTGATGATTTTGTACAACTCTGCCTCATTAAAATCCAATTCACAATAAGTCAAAATGGCACCCTTGTGATATTATTGGCCTTCTAAAACAAAGGACAAACAAAAACCCATCCTCTGGAGATCCCAGATGGCTAAAGGAATAGTCAGAGGGAACCACAGTCTTTCAGACAATTTATTTTGTTCTTGTGATTGGCAGTATGGTGTGGTAAATAAGGAGCTAGCTTCGGATCCAGGACCCGAGTCCAAGCTTTGTCTCTGACTTATTTTGGCTTTGTATCTCTGAATAAATCACTAAACTTTTTAGTGTTCTGGGCACCTCCCTAAAACTACCTGCTTTGGTAGGAGTTTCCTAATCCAGTGCTCTGGACCAATGAAATCACAGTCTAATTCCTGTGTTTGTCTTTAATGATTATCTGATTATAACAAAAGAATGAATCTCTAAGAAGAGGAGGAGAATCCCAAGTTGTCACTTCCAGGCTAACAAGGGCTAAGCATGTTAATGTGACAGCAGTGCTAAACACTAGCTACCTCCAAAATGAAACTTTGGGTGCTGCTCTGCCTGAAGGGAACAAAGAAAATTTTGTTTATCTTTTTGAATTTGCATAAGAACATATTCAAATTAATGGAGTCTTTTATCTGTTTCCAACAGAATAGTGCTGATTGCATTGCATTTCTCCAAAAATTCAGGTATTGGAGCTTGGAGATTGTGAGACCAGGATATCCCCTTGGTTCCAAGAGACAGACTCTTGCTTCATAGCATACACATTAGAGAAATGCTTCAGAAGAAGGCTAGATTGTAATGTTTTACCTCTTCAAGATCTTTCTTGGTGTGTATAAAAATGATTTTGAGAAAACTTTGTCAGTATTGATTCCAAGGCTAGCATAATGACATAAGCTTGTAATCTCAAGGAGGTTGAGTTGGGAACTTATCTTGAGCTTGGTAGCCCTAACCAAACAATAATATGATGATCTTCCTAGAGACTGGGATCATTAGATTGTCTAAGGAGGCTGGAAACAGCAAGTCAAAGTTTCTGTGCCTATCTGAGTAGAACTGGGGCTCATGAGTGTACCCTCGACTTTTAGCCTGAACAAGATAGGGTGACTATCTTGACCTCAAATAAAGTGTGTGGGGGGGAATCAATTCCAATGCATTGAATGTTGTACCTTGTATCAAATATTGTGACCAACTGTCACAATAGTCATGGGCACTCAAAATTTCAAATTTGATCATCTGTTCTGGATTTGTCTGCAATGTTGTGATTATGCAAGTAAATGCTCAAATTAGGAGGGTATTTCTATTTCTTGAAGTTTAATATTGTGTTTATGAAACTGAAGAAGTATTTGCATTGATTCTAACTTTAACATTTGATGTTTTACTATTTTTAAAGAGTTCAGCAGTATGGCATATATATCTTCTCCATAATACAGTAGGAAAACAAAACATGCACACAGATTCTTAGTGTCTCTGTTCCTGGTTCCACTGGCACAGAAAGATTCCTTCCCTGATATGGCTCATACTTTTTTCTATATCGCTTCTTATATCTGCAAATGGATTCTAGTCTGTTTTCTCATAAATTCTCTTTAGAAAGCCTAGATAATATTCTGGAGACCACCCTTTTGTTAAGTGCCCTGTGGAAAATTTTAATGGGCAAAAGACCCCTAGGACTATTTTTAGTCTACATACTTCTATTTACCATAGGAGGGGGGAAATGATCTCTTTAGCATTAATGAATAAGAAAAGAACTGTTTTGGATGGAGCATCAATGTAAGAATATCATTTTTTATTTATTCAATCTTCAAGTACTTAGTGAATATATACTAGACACCAAATAATGTACTATGCAATTGGGAAGGATAGAGGGAATTTGAAAAATGTAATCTTTGCTGCCTATTCCCACCAAAGCGGCAGGGCAAAGTAGGGTCTCAGCCCAGTTGTGGGTCACAGATCAGTTTTGATTTTAGAAATACCCATTGGAATTTCCCCCTTTTCGTTTCCAACCTTCTTTCTTGCCCTTGAAATGTCTGAGAACTTTAAAATGTTGTAAATTATTGCCAAAAAGGACATTGTTTTGTAATACTGTAATAACAAAGGCTTCTTGTTTTTGTCTTTGGTGAGAGAAAAGGAAAAAAAGGAAAAAGTTTAATGAGATTAGTATTGCAGGTTCTGAATGTTGACATTTTGGTCAAATAAGATAATATATGCAAAGCTTATGTTATCTTGAAGCTTTGCAAACCTTAAAGTGATATGTAAGTATTAGTTATTATTGTTGGCAATTATTATTATCACTCTCATAAGTCATTAGAGTAATAATAATAATAGCTAACATTGATTTTACACCTACTATGTACCAAGTGCTTTACAAATATTGTCTTATTTTATCCTCACAACAACTCTAAAGGTAGGTGCAATTGAGGAAACTGAGGCATAGAGCAGTTATATGACTTACACAAGCACATAGCCAGTAAGTCTCTGAGGCTGGATTTGAACTCAGATCTAGGAAGCTAAGAAGCATAGTGGACAGAGTACTAAGACTAGAATCAGGAAGACTCATCTTCCCTGTCTGCCTCAGTTTCCTCATCTGTAAAATGATCTGGAGAAGAAAATGGAAAACCCACTCCAGTCTCTTTGCCAAGAAAACTCCCAATCAAGTCATGAAGAGTCAGACACGGATGCCACAAATGAACAACTTCTGACTGCAAAACTACATATAGGGCTATTTCCTCACTTGTATTTGTATCTCCAGTGCCTTGCCTAGCACAGTATTTGGCACATCGTAGACATTTAATTGAATACATGTTGCTTGGTGGAAGATTGAGCAAGGCAGTTGGGGATTGTCCCAAATTGGAATAAAAGAAAAAAACTTTGAGGTGGCTGCAAAAGACACGCCAGCCATTCCTCTGATGCGCTTGACTTACTAGTCCCTCCTGATCTCTGGACGGAATGTCCTTAGCTTGAAGCTTCTGCTCTCACTCCCTCTCTCTTCTGCAGTTTTAGCCCGGTGGAACAGGCATTTCTGAGACATTCAGTTCTTGCTCCTACCAGTCCTCTGGTTTAATCCTCTGCATTTCACCCTGTCTCTCCTGTCCTGAGAGGACAAGTGTCCCCCTTAAGGCCAGGTGTTTGCACTAATTCCCAAGAAGCTCCAGCTCCAAGAACTTTAAATCTCAGCTAAAAGAACAAACCTAATCTATATGAAATAATCAGAAAATGACAAAGAAGAAACCATCTAGCACTGTCTCAATACAACAGAACATCACTGATGAAAAATTCATAGCAAGCATTTAGGGAAAAGAGATCACAATATAATAAGAGAGTATTAAATCTAAACTAAAGGAAAATATGCCTATTACGATTGTGTAATTCTAATGTTTAGGAGATAACCCTGTCTGCACCATCATCTTGCCTTGTTTCCTCTCAAGCCAGCTGGTCTCTTTGACTTCATTCAAGGGCCATCTTCTTATGTGCCTGCCTGATTGCCCAAGCTGCCAAGGCTTTCCTCATTAAGGCTATATTTCATCTACTTTGTATTTATTTGGCATGAATGGATTTATGTACGTTATCTCCCCCACTAGAATATAAGTTTCTCAAGGACTGATTTTTTTTCTTTTTCTTTGTGTCTTTAACATCTAAAAAAGTCCCTAGAAATTAGTCACTAAACATTTATGAAGCACCTACTCTGTCCTAGGAACTGTACTATCCTGGGCAAAAGAGAGTCCTTGCTTTCAAGAAATTCAGTCTAGTGGGGGAGACAACATGCAAGCGCTTAGGAACCAAAAAGCATGGTAAGCCTTTAATAAATGCTCGCTGATTGACTGGATCACCAGTCCCTGAGCCATGCTTTGAGAACTATTGCCACCAAGAATTCCATGCTTTAGCAAAGTGGCAGTCCTATTTCCTGCTCCCTGGGGCTTCCTGTGCCACAAGCTACCCATCTGAGGTGCTAGATGGGCCCATGACTGTTCATCAGTTGCAATGTTATAATGCCTGAATGCATATTAATATATAAACTCATGGGGGGTGGGGGAGCAAGAAGAGAGAAAGAAAAGAGAGACACAGAGAGACACAGAGAGAGGGGGAGACAGAGAGGAGAAGAGAGACAGAGAGAGGAAAGAAAGAGAGATAGAGAAAGACAGACAGAGAAGGAGGAGGAGGAAGAGGAGAGAGAGAGAGAGAGAGAGAGAGAGAGAGAGAGAGAGAGAGAGAGAGAGAGAGAGAGAGAGAATGAGGAGAAATGCTGTCACTTTCCTGTATAAATGAGTACTAGCTTTTTTCTTTCTAGGGATTTTTTTTTTACAACCTGCTACTACATTTTGGACCCCCTCCTCAATCCCTGAAAAAAAAAAAACCCACAAATACATGTTCACTGCAGGAGGAAGAATCAGGATGACTAGGTATTTGTTCTTTCTACAATCTATATTATCTCTGCATGTGTTCTCTTTAACCAGTTCATTGATTTGTAACATACCTGTGTTTGTCTTGTCTCCCCCCTGGAGCGAGCTCCTAAAGCCCAGGGATTGCTTATAACTAAGCCTTCAAGGACTCTACCTGATGCAGTGGTAAAATAAATAAATAGGTAGATAATTATAGATAGTATAAATGTAATTACAGATTAATAAATAGGTAGATGAATAGACAAGTAAATAATGAAAGAATAAATACATTTTTAAAAGGCAAATATAGCCTTTACTATCATTACAAAGCACGTCCTGCCTGTAGAGGTTTTTGCTAGGTTTACAAAGTTTAGAGAAAGCTCCAAGGAGCCCTTAAAGAGCATACTGCCTAGCCGAGGGGTAAGTCACCAGCAGACATAATTTTAACACAATATTACATGTGAAATACATTTGAGAACCACAAAACAAAGTATTTTGTGAGCTTCAGACAGAGGTTCATAGAGCTAGAGCTAGAAGGGACTTTAATAGCTAACCTTCTCCTATTATAAATGAGAAAAATAAGGGCTGGGCACCTAGGTAGTACAGTGGATAGAGTTTCAGGACTGGAGTCAGAAGAATCTGAGTTCAAATCCATCCTTACTTATTAGCTGTGACTTCAGCCAAGCCATTTCACCTTATTTGCCTCAGTTTCTTCATCTGTAAAAGGAGTTGGAGAATAAAATGGCAAATCACAGTATTTTTGCCAAGAAAATCCTTAATGGGGTCACAAAGGGTTGAAAAATGACTCAACAACAACAACAGAAAATCAGGGCCAGGAAAGTCAAGTGGTTAGAGTTATACAAGTATAAAGTTGAGGCAGGATTTGAACAGAAGCCCTCTACCTTCAGAATAAGGGCTTTCCCCCACCATACCACAGGTCTGAGAAAGTCCATTGCAAGCATTGATGTGAGAAAAAGCATCTGAGTTGACCTACAAGGGAAGAAGAAGAATCCCACAGTAAAGAGAGGAAGGAAGGAAAGAGGAAGACATAGGAAAGTGAGCAGTCATGGATGGAGGCAGGAAAACCTAGTGTGCCTTTGGGATGCAGAGAGTGGTCTGTGTTAGCTGAAACAAAATACGAAAGGCAGGAACATGAACTAAAGCTGGAAAGGCAAAATAGTGCCCGATTACAGAGGAAGCAATAGGGTGCCACTGAATATGTCCATCAGTAACTGTGATGATCAAATAAGTCAGGGAAGTTCTATTAGAATCTGAATCAACATTTCCTTCCTCTAGAAGAGTCCCAACTCCAGACTGAAATATAGCACTGTGTTCTCTATAGGGCTATTTGATCTCTTAGTTGACAGTTGGAAATTCAGAATGATTCTCCTTCAAATTCTGAGACTTTCTACCTGTCAGAGTACAATACCAAAGCAACAATGACTTATCCTATTGACAGAGAGATACATGGATAAATATAAACATATATTATATGTGTATACACAAATGTATCTATGTGAGTGGACTCATATACATATATACACAGATAAATATGTGTATATGTACATATTCTGCTGGCTGGGCAGTTTTAGAGGAAAGCTTATATTTTGGAAGGCCAGCTACATAATAGCAGGAGGAAATGTTAGGCTGGAAATTCTTTAATAAAGACAAAATAAATCCAGCTACAAGTAGTTACAAAAGTGCTCCCTAAGGTTTTAGGTTTGTTTTTTTTAAACAATGTTCATTTCACAATCCCAGGAAGACTATATTTTTTAAATGAAATTTAAAATGCCTGTCCTGTAGTAAACTCACCCTTTAAAACACATTATAGTACAAATGACCAGATACCCACTTTAAGAACCCAGTAGAACCTACCAACCAAACTGATATTCCCTCCCTTCCTTCCCTTTCCAAGTTCCTCTGCTTGTATTGCTACAATTCTCTGGGGTCACTTTTTTTTTAATGTGTTGAAATGCAGCATATTCCCACAAGCCTGTTTTGGTGGTGTTTTTCCTAAGTGTGGTCGGTAGCATCCTATTTATTATAAAAAATTCCAACACAATACACAATTATGGCTTTCTATCCACCTCTAGAAAGATCTAAAGATTTCAGTCTTGCCCTCTTAGAGGACCCAAAGGATAGAGCCTGGCAATTGCCTGTTTCTTCCACCATTTGAAGGGAAAAGAGGGAGGGAGAAGGAAATGCATAGCTGTTTCAAAATCTCTAAGGAAATGACAGGAGAGCAAAGAGGGTCACATGGGCTTATCTCAAGAGACAGCTCTTTTCTGAGATTGGTTTTCCATGAATTCCAAGAACATCAAATCACAGAATCTGAAAAGTCAGAAGGGAACATAGCAACCAGCTAGTCCAATACATGCTAAAAGAGGAAATCCTACTACAACATGATTGTCCAGGCTCTTTCTGAAGACCTCTAAGGAGGGGAATTCACCACCTCCAAAGTAGCCCATTCTACTTTGATTTAACTGTCAGGACGTTTTTACTGACATCCAGACTAAATGTATCCATTTTCACCGTTAACCCATTATTCCTAGTTCTTCTAGAGGTGGCTAGAAGTAGTGTAGCGGATAGAGGGCTGAGCCTAGAGGCAAGAATTCTGGTTCAAATCTGACCTCAGACACATGCCAGCTATATGACCTTGGCAAGTCACTTAATTTGAGTTTCCTCAACTGTAAAAATGAGGATAATAACATCACCTACTTCACAGGGTTGTTGTAAGGATCAAATGAGAAAATATTTGAAACGCATAATAGACACTATAGAAATGTTTATTCCCTCCACTCCCTTCAGGGGTCCAACAGAACAGGTCTGATTCCTTTTCCACATGATAGCCTTCAAACATTTGAACCCAGCTCTCATGCCCCCTTCATGATAGTTAGATTAGAACATTTATTATCCACACTAATTGCCAGGAACTATGCTAAGTCCTGGGGATATGAATGGAAGCAAGCCTTAAAAGAGTTTATATTCCAATAAGGAAAGAGAACATAGAAAGGGAAAAGGGCTCAGGGAAGGAATTATATAGTTTGGAGCTGGTAGCCAAGAAATAAGGTCAAGATTTGGTTCTCTGATGAGAGACCAGATTGGTTCCTGGGCAGAGTCCTTTTGTCCATTAGGGAAGAGGTAGGAGCAAATGCCTCAGTGGAAGCATGGTTTGGAGCTAGTGGGGAGGCCATGAGCCTTGAGTCTTTTCTTCTCCCATATAAATATTCCTAATTTCTCCAGATCTATTCAGTTATGTATACAATAAAAAAAATGTCCATCTGACCACCTATGTGACTTACATCAAATAAATGCTCTTAATACACAAATAAATTGTGCCCACCATTTTTTTTTCAGTCAAAGCCTAGTTCACCTACCAATATTGGACAGCTCAGCTAAAGATTCCACATTTAAAGGGTTATAGGGATAAGGGTTATCTGAGACGAAATCTGACATGTCAAGAAGGAGTTTGGGGGTAGAAATAGAAACTGAAAGAGTTACTAAAAGGGTACATTTTTAGAGCAAGGTTCTACCCAGATAGGACCTCCAATGCTTAGACTTTGAAACCATGGGGTATTCAGAAGGTTCTGGGCACCAAAGCCCTGAGTCTTTCAAGATTCTCCCAGCAGGGCGATAACAACCATCACTCCCTAACTTAGCTGGCCCTTCTATTTACACAAGCGATCGCTTTCCTACATAAAGCCCTGAAATAGAAACGTTAAAAGAGCAGCTGGTGCCTCCCGGGAACCTAATAAAACGTCTGTTTCCAAACAGGCCTGCTTCTCCCTGTCATAAATATTCTGTATTTCTCACTCCTTCGTTCTTTATTAGCAGACACATTTGCATGAAAACGGGAGTTGGTTTATTAAGAATTCATCTCTTCCTGCTGTTTACAGGCTGCCTGAAGTTCCACTCCCCCACATATGACATCACCAGTGATGACTAAGTTGCATCAATATTCTTCTGTAAGCTGCAGGTGAAGAAGAGATGATGGCAAAGGATAGACCATAAAGTCTTAAGGGAGGGGGACAATTGTCTCGGGCTTAGGTAAAAAATAGAAGTAAAGGATTAAAAAAGAGGAGTTAAAAGTAATTAAAACAATGAAATGCTGAGGCCAAATGAAAATGATAAATAGTAAAATACCACAAAGTCAATGAGAAAATGTAATTTAAGGGCCATATCTTTAAGCTTTTTGAGTTCAAAACAAGGATAAATATAGGGGGAATTTTTTTCTGGCATCTTCTTTCAGATTTTCCTGCAAGGTAACAAAAACTACTTTCCATGAAATCCCCAGAGGTTCTGTCCTTTTGGCTAACACTAAAGAATCAGTCCTTCTCCTCCCTATCAGCTGCCTTTGGTACTGCAGAATGGAGCTGAGTCCAGCCCTTGAAGAATCCCAGTAAAGCAGCAGACACACTATAATTTGAGTAAGAGGCAGAGACCGTGTGGCAGGTGTGGCAGGCTGGAGTTTGCCGGAGTCGCCAGGGTGTTTTCCTGACGACAGCCCCAGCTCACAGATCTGCATGCAGGTGCCTGTCGACTGCATAGCAGGCGAGGACATGCATGGGAAGGGCCGCCACTAGATTCCACGGCTCCATGCTCATAGCATCTCTGAACGCCTGCTGAGAGCCTCCCTCTACCTGGCACTATAGTATGGCGACAAATGGCCTGTCTCCCATCCTCAGAACCACCTACTTTCTTACCCCTTGCCTGCTCTGAAGTACACGCCCTAATAAGATATTCTTTCTCTCTAAATACCATTCCGCTTTTTGTTCACCCCTGCAAACCGAACAATTGGGAATGTTTAATTTGGAATCAGTCTGTAATCCCATCACGCTGTATTTCCTTAGTACAGAACCACTGTTATTTAATGGGGCAGCTTTGATTGTTTTGGAGATAGGCTCATATTTGGAAAGAGGAGGGGTATGTGTAAGTTGATTGTGTTGGCCAGCTTCCCCTATTTTTTCTGGAAGTCCTTCTAGTAAATCTCAGAGAACTGCAGGACCACTACAGGGACCAATGTCATGGGCAATACAGGGAGGGGTCATATCCAGGCCCTGGAGCATTTCCCCAGAAAGAAAAAACAGTGTGCTGTCCCTAAAGAAGCCCCAAAAGCTACTTTTATTGTACCTAATACTCAGGTCAAGCCATTGATTTGAACTTGTCGGTCTCCTTTAAATACCAAAGGCCAATGCATATCAAATTCCAAATGTAACCAAAAGGGCCCCTGATTTCCTCCAAACCAGCGTTTTGTGAGGCCCCTTTCCTTTTCCTAACATTTCCCTCAGCACAATTCACTTCAAGAGTTTTCCTCCTCTGTGGAATGCTGGTATTCAATGGAAGAATTACTATTGTTCATTCTGAAGGAAGGGAGAAAAAGGGTCTCTTTCTTCTTTTGGTCCTTTCTTTCTAGGGTATCCTTTTCCTGACTTCCAAATCCTATTATAGTACAAATCCAAAGTTTTCATAACCACCTGGGTTACTTGCCATTCCAGATTAGCTATTTCCTCCCCTCCCCAAATTCTCACTTACTCCCATTCTTTCCTTTCCTATGTTAGCCCCAGCGCCTGCCTGAGCCCTCATCAATGCTTTGTCCTATCAAGTTGTCCCTGTTTCACATTGACCCTGGGGTTCACCCTCCTATAATTTCTTTGATCAGCCTTTTTTTCTTTTTCTTTTTTAAAACCCTTCCCATCTGACTTGGTATGAATTCTAAGAGAGAAGGACAGCGAGGGCTAAGGCTTTGGGGTCACACAGTCAGGAAAGTATCTAGGGTCACATTTGAACCCAACACCAGACCTCACACTCTTTCCACTATGTGACCTAGTTCCTCTTTTCACCTCTCTTTTCTTATGACTGTTTTAACATCTGACTTATCTGTGAGGCTCCACCTTGTTTTTACTCATCTTGGAGCTTTACCAGCCATGAGTTTCATCTATAGATAATAAACTAAGAAAACCAAAATGGAATTTCTTTATGAAGACCATTGAAATCTCTTTGAATATGTATGTGTGACATCATATACACAGACCCATTTTTTATCTAAGCAGCACCTTGTGTCTAGAATTTTTAAACCACTTGATCATTATCTTATGGATAGGTGCATTTCCCTTTAAAGGAGGCTGGACAGCAAGTGTTATACAGACCTAGTTTCTAGATAATGAAACTGCAGTTTAGTGCTTGGAAACACCTGGCTTACTCAACATAATATAGCAAGGCAAGAGAAGAGTTCCTTTCACCCAGGCCTCAGTTGTTGCCCCTGTTCTCCTTGGATTTCTTCTGCCCTTCAAGAACTAGATTTTTAAAGCATTCAGTGCCCAAGTTAAGGATTACTTCCCTTCTCCTTTCACTGACATTGGACGTCAAAGGTAATATTAGCTTTTCTAAGAGTCTGAACCTAGGAAATTACTGAAACAGCTCCTGGCCATATTTTCAATTCATCTAGTAAACCCAACCACCACTTCTGTGCCCTGATAGAATCCCAAATGATTATTTCTTGACAAGAAAAGTAGGCCAATTAAATAAAAACTAATGACATAATCATGAGTTTGTTTTTCTCATTTTCCATGGTTTTCTATGATGTCTATCTACATCATAGGATCAGGGGTCTAGAGGTGGAAAGGGCTTCTTGTGCCATTTGGTTCAACCTCATCATTTATAAAATATATATAATATTTATATATAATATAATATTAGAAAACTGAGCCCTAGAGAGGTGGAGTCTTATCCAAGTCCTCTTACCCTAGAGATAATGTTCTTTCCATCATATCATACTCTCAAAATAAAGAGTTATGAGTATCATGCAAACTAATTTCTGTTTCAGTTCCCACCCACACCCTCCCCTCTTGGTCTTCTCCAACAAGTGTCCCTTGATCACCAAGTAATTTCCCATGTCTGTCTCTTTTCTGTTCCTTCACTTGCAGCTGGTCTGTTCCCCACTGGTCCTGCTTCTGTCTGTATTGTTATCTACCCACTGTTTCACTTCCACTGAATTTCTCACTATAGTTGTAAGCTCCCCAACAGTTCTTCCAGACTCTATTTTCCTATTTGTCTACCAGAGTTCACCATAGAAGCAACCATGACTTCTATACCAACACCAGACCTGACATGGACAACTCTTCTCATGTCCTATCTAAAGATGAAGGCACTTTTCCTGCCTTAGTTCTAATCTCCTACCAGCCCTGAATTCTTCTAAAGACTAAAGAAAACCTCTTTTCCAGATAACCACTGGGGCTTCTGATTACTAACTGGGAAAGAACTATGTTGGAGAAATGAAGGATCAAAGAAGAAATAAGATCACTGGCTGAGGTAAATGGGAAAGTGATAATGGACTGAAGGAAAAAGAAGAATGACTCAAATCTTGTTTTGTTCCTGTTTAATACTCTTTTCAGCACACCCTATATTATAGTCTTTTACTATGATTGGCTCTCTTTTTCCTTCCCATTTCCTAGCATCTCTTGAGAAAAACAGCCTCCCTTGCCTAGCACCTTGGTGCAATTCCACTTAATGTTTGAGGCTTCAAACCCCTCTTGGATGCTTGACCCCAGTGGAGGAAAAGCTTCTTCTCAGAATAAAGAGAATGGAAACTGAGTAAGTCATGGGGAAGAGCCCAGATTCTGGAATACACTTCTCTTAATTTAGTTAATAGATTTGTCCTTAAGTATCCTTCCCCTTCCACTATATAACCAAGTAAGATGGTCCTTTGTGCCTGGAAAAGAAAGGCCAGTCCATGGGGACTAGAGTGCACTGGGTCCAGCTAGTTCCTGAGGGATTGCTGGCACAGGTGATGCAGCATCTTCAGCTTTTCAAGATGCTATAACCTGTGATTGACTGCTGAGCTTCCAGGGGTACCAGAAAAAAACACCTGGTTACAGTAGTACTTAAAATGAAAGAGAGAGAGAGAGAGAAGGAGAAATGGATATATGGTACCTTACTTAGAGATTATTGAATAATATATTTATTGCTAACAGATTTGCATTAACTTGTATAATTTACCCATCTGAATTATTTGCATTAGAGCCATTATTGTTTATATGCACTCCTTAATCCCTAGAAATCCCATAGAACTAAGTGTTCTCTTCTCTTCAGCCTTGTGTCTTCCTTGAAAGTTGATCCCTGGGGATTTTCCATGTCCAAGGCAATCCTGGCTAGGAGCCCTGAATTAGTTGGCTAGAAAAGAGACCTCTCCCCACCACCTCCAGTTTTTCTCTTTGTCCCTAACCCTCAACAATATCCCCCCAGTTGTCTGCCCCATTACCGTTAGTCTTCTTCTTTACTATCAATCAATGGACAACCATTTATTAAGTGTTTACTATATGCCAAGACTTGTAATAGACACTGAATATACAAAGTGCCCTCCAATTCCCCCTACAGTCCCACAAAGACAGCAACCTTTCCCAACAAGAGGCTTTTTCACACCTTCCCAATTTCCTCTGCTCCCTTCATCACCATCACATCCCAGAGATCCTTGCTAAGATAAAATTCTATGACTCTAATATACTTTTTTTTTTCATTCTGTCTCTTTCCCTAATTTAACAAGCAGATTGTGGCTCTGAAAAAAATTGCAACTGAATAAAACATTTACTTCTCACTAGAATGTAAGCTTCTTGAAGATGGACATTGTTCTATTCCTTTTTTCTGTTTTTATCCCATCATTTAACACAGTACCTTGTACATTGTAGGCACTTAATAAATATTTCTCGATTGATTAATAACAAGTGGAACTCAATTCTAATAGTAATGTTTTCTGGGGTGACTGGTAAATACCATTACAGACCAAGTATATCAATACAGAATATGATATCTACATGTGTATGTGTATATATATACATCTCTAGCTACCTATTTATCTATATCTAGATAAACTCTTGTTTCACATGTTCATGTGAAGCCTCAGTAAAAAGAATGGAAGCTTCTTGAAGGCAGGGACTATCTCATTATAGTCTTTGTATAATAGTTCCTAGTATAAAACTGATATATAATAAGTACTTGTTAATTGACTGATACTAAGGATGATTACTAAGATGAAAGGTAATAGGGTAGATGATTAATACCTAATGAATCTTTCATGTTCTCTTTAGTCTTGAATAATTTGTTTAACTTTCCCTCCCCCTGCCACAAAAAAAATAATTATATAGCTTCTCCTACTTCTGCCTCTACCCTCCCCAAAATGGACAATTGTATAAAATTCAATATTTCACACATTATATATTTTGTAGATTCTATATTTTGTACTATATAAAAATGTACATATACAAAATTATTCAATAAAACAATATGTAGGGAGCAGAACCAAGAGAACATTGTACACAGAGACTGATACACTGTGGTACAATCAAATGTAATGGACTTCTCCATTAGTGGCAATGCATTGATCCTGAACAACCTGGAGACATACAGGAGAAAAAACACTATCCACATTCAGAGGAAAAACTGTGGGAGTGAAAACACCAAAGAAAAACAACCGCTCAATGACATGGGTCGAAGGGGATATTATTGGGGATGTAGACTCTAAATGAACACCCTAGTGCAAATACCAGCAACATAGAAATGGGTTCTGATCAAGGACACTTGTAATACCCAGTGGAATTGCTCATCGGCTATGGGAGAGGAGGGGGAAGGGGAAGGAGAAATAGAAAATGATTTTTGTAACCAAGGAATAATGTTTGAAATTTACCAAATTAAAAAAATATATATATATATACATATATAAAACAATATGTGGGGGCAGCTGTGGCTCAAAGGATAGAGAGCCAGGTGTGGAAACTGGAAGTCCTAGGTTCAAATCTCAACTCAGACACCTCCTAGCTACATTACTGTGGGCAAGTGACTTAACTTCATTGCCTAGTCCTCAGTCCTTACCATTCTTCTGCCTTGGAAGTGATACTTAGTATAAATTCTAAGATAGAAGGTAAAGTTTAAAAAAATAATAATATGTAACTATCTCAATATTATCAAATGAAAATCATCAAAGTATACATTTGTCACACAGATTTTAATTTACTACGGCTAAACAATCTGAATTCCCTAAACAATCTTGGCAAAAATTAAGCATCCATTTTGTCTGCCTCCTATTTCAGAGAAAGAATTCAGCTTTGCAGAGGCAAGATGAAGGATTTGGAGTTTTCTATAGCCTCAGATTTCTGATAACACTGAGTGTGTCATATCTCATTTTTATTTGGCTTCAGCATGATAACTCGATTTTCCCCTTGCCTATCAAAGGATGAAACCTGGACAAAGGATAACTGATGCAGTTCCAACCCAAAGAAAATGGAACTTCAGCTCAAAGGAAGCAACATCTGAACCCCCAAAATGGACTATTTTCCATATTTGAGGCATCCTCCACCTAGAGACGGCCCTAGTATTCTTCCTCAGAAATGGCTAATTTCATCATAAGTCCTTCTCTTTTCCAATTTCCCTTTATTCTCCCTACAGACTGTAGGTACATTGAAGGCAGACAGTATCTTGTTTATTTGTTTGTATCCCCGGCATCCAGCATGGTGCCCAGCACATTTGTGGTTGTTTATTCATTTTTAAGTCACATCCAACTCTTCGTGACCCCATTTAGGGTTTTCTAGGCAGAGATATTGGAGTGGTTTGCCATTTCATTCTCTAGTTTATTTTATAGATGAGGACCTGAGTAAACAGAGTTAAATGACTTCCCCAGGATCACACTGTTAGTAAGTGTTTGAGGCTAGATTTTCATTCATGAACATGAGACTTCCTGATTTCAAATCCAGTGCTGTATCCATAGCAAATGTTTAATAAATGCTTTAGCTACTTAGCTCTATTAGCCATAAATACAGCCTTTTTCTTTAGGGGGCACCTTACCACATTTGGCCACATCTCTTGAGCCTCCCAAATACGAAATTGAAATGTGTTCTGCATGAGTTCAACCTTGACGAACTCTTAGAAATTATAGGACAAGTCGCCCAAGCTTACCTTCCCAAAGCTGTTAGTCATAATAAGGAACATATACTATCATAGGGGAGTATGGGTCACACTAGGACTCCTCAGTCTGAACAAACTTGTCCTTCATCACCAAGAGCAGCTCAAATTGCAAATCTTGTAAATAAACACACAGACACAGCAAGTTTCTTTTCTCTGTAACTTTTTCATCTGACCCCAGTTCAAACAAAATCTCAAAGTTGTAGATCATCAGGAAGTGAAGGAGAATTTATCTTTTGGGTATACATCTTCTTGGGGATATTCTCTGCTTAGTTGTTTTCTGGGGTTTTTCTTTTTTTAAAAGTATAAATGTGAAACTGTGTTTTATTCACATACATAATTTTCCTAAAATAATTTTGAAGGCTCTTTAAACACAGTAAAACTGAGTTATAAAAATGTTATTTTATAATGGACTTAGTGATTTAAGTTTAAATTTAAAGTTAGGATTTAAAGGTTAAATCATGTTTCCCCCCCCCCCCCCCCGTGATGTTTAGTGTATTTATCTTATTATTAGATGAAAAGCTAATACGAGTGGGTTTTTTCCCTTGGAATCTGAGAGGCTATGAAATAAGGAAAGTTTAATTAAAAAAACTAGGGGGTGCTGTTGAAAGAGCACTGGGCCTGCAGTCAGGAAGATCTGAAGTCAACTACAGCCTCAGACACTTACTAGCTAGGTGACCCTAGGCACCCTTATTTGCCTCAATCATTCATCTGTAAAATGGGGTCACACTGGAAAAGGAAATGACAAACCCCTCCAGTATCTTTGCCAAGAAAGCCCCATGGTCATGTAGAGTCAGACACAATTGAATGACTGAATAACTAAATAACAACAAACTAAAGAAATGTTGATAAAAGACAAAGAAGATGGATAGAAAACTAAGTAAATTCAAATTAAACATATTAGTCATTAGAGAAATAAAACTTTCTGAGTTATTTGCCATCATCCCTGTAAAAAATTAATGGAGAATTAAGATATCAAAAATTCAAAAACAGTATTGAAGTAGAAAGCCTTGCAAGTGTCAGATAAGTATGCTTGATCTCTTGACTTAAAATAGACAGCAAAGTTATTAAAAGAAGCAGGAGACTGTATATTCTTTGAAGGTTGGGACTTCATCTTTATATCTCTCCCACTCTTAGCATAGTACCTTTAAGATAAAGGATACTTGGGTTCAAAAAGTGGGAACGCATTGTTTTCCAGCACCCCATTTAATTGTGTATACCCCAATTATTAGGAATTTCTTTACATCAAGTCAAAATGTGTTCCTCTGCAAATCACATTCAGTGCTCCTAATTCTGTCTTCTGGCAACATCTAAAATCTCTTCTACATGACAGCCTTTCAATTATCTGGACAACCGAGGTCACCACTAACTCAGCTCTTCCCCCGATACCCAGTACCTTCCATTAGTCTTTTGTAGTTGTTGAGTCATTTGAATTGTCTGACTATTCATGACCCCATTTGGGGTTTTCTCAGCAAAGATCCTGGAATGGTTTACCACTTCCTTCTCTGGTTTATTTTATAGATGTGGAAACTGAGGCAAATCAGTATTAGCAACTTGCCCAGGTCACACAGCTAATAAATGTCTGAGGCCAGATTTGAACCCATGAAGAGGAAACTTCCTTGATTCTAGGCTTGACTCTCTATCTACTAGGCAACCTAACTGCACAAGCATTTATTAAAGGTCTACTATGTGTCAGACATTATGTTAACCACTGGGAATATAAAGAAAGGCAAAAACACTCTCATTTTTCAAGAAACTTGAAAATCTAATGTTAAAAAATGTTCTAGAGAAGAATGTTGAGACTAAGTTGAACTAAATGGTCTCTAAGTTCCTTTCCAATCCTGTGGTTCTGTGTCTTGGGTAGAGGAAATTAATGATTGACTAGACCAAGGAAGTAAGTTCTCATATCTTTCTACAAATATGAAGTAGTTCTTATGAATAGATATAGACACTGAAAGAATAAGCAAAAGATTCCAATGACCCAGAGATTTCACCATATCCCATAGAGAGGCTCAGGTCTCAAGACTTAGAATCTATGGACAAGCCAACTTCAGAAAAGGAAATTAATAAAGATATGTCTAAAGAGTTTTATAAGACAAGTCTTACATCTAGAAGAAGGGAAAAATTAAGAATATGATTGGAGATTTAAAACTGGAAGGGACTATAGAGGTTGTCTAGACCACCCAAATGTGCTAATTGACTTCCTAAGGTTAAATAGGTATTTAAATATCAAAACTAGAATTTGAACATAGTTTCTCCAAATCCCTAGGTGAGGGGAGACTTGGCTGTCCTAGAGAACTTTAAAGATTTGAATCCAGCTCTTCAAGTCTCTAGATAACTCTAAATATATTATTTCCATCATGCTGTGTTTTTGTTTTTCTTTTACACAAATCTCTCTGGCACATCTTTGCCAATGTGCTTAAGATTAAAGAAGTTAGCACCTGTGGGACAACTAAATGTAGTGAATTTCTTAGGTACCTGGAAGGACTTTGAACCAATATAAGAGTGACCCTTCTGAAAATTATCCTGTTTTTTTTTTTTGAGGCACAACATTTGTATAACCAAGACAGGAACTTTATTTTGAATGGCTTCTTTCATCTTTCATCATGAAGTGAGAAGCTCTTTTTTTCTTAACAGAACTACATGAAGCATCATGCACTAACACTGCCCTCTGAGAGATGTTGTTGACTAACTGACAGATAAAACAATTATCTTAGCACTCATGTGCCATCTCAATGTACTTGGAACACTGCAATAGTGGAAAACATATATGTTACTATATTTAAGCCTACAAAAAGTCAGCATGCTACTTATATTAATTATCCAGCAAGGAGGTACAATAGTTGCAGTTCCACCTGGTGGTAATCTGCTTGAGCCACAAGCCTTCACCCCAGTCACCACCTCACTTCATCCCTGATTCCACCCAACTTTCTTAAAGGCTTCAATGTTTCCTCTGGCCACCAGAGGGCCTGGAAAAAAAGCTGATAACTATTGCTCACATCAAATAGGTCAAACCTAGGTTGGTTGGTAAGATTCTGTGTTATCTAGAAAAAGGGTTAACAATTTTGGTGTCTCAGACCCGCAGAAAGTCTAGTTAAATTTATAGGTCCATTATCAGGATAATGTTTTTAAAATGCAGAAAACAAAATATGCAGAATATCAAAGGAAATCAATAGCATTCAAATATATGTTTCAGAACCATTTGAAGCATTCAGCCAAACACCTAAAACAGCAAAGGGATAAAATGGAATATTATTCAAAATATCAAAACCCTATCTGCAGCAGTTTCTAACAGTTTTTGAAGACAACCACTAAAGTCTTTGATCTCAACAGTAGCTGTGGGATTAGTTTTGGCTATCCTGATCACTTCATGGAAGCCCAACAGTTTTGATCTCTAATTCAGCTGCCACTCATGCTCAGGGCAACTGATTAGTCATTTGCTACAAAACCCTGAATCATGATCAGGAAGTCTAAAACTCAAGGTCATCAAAAGAAAAGGAGAAGCAGTCAATTATGGATGACAATAAGTAGACAGATGTCCTGCCTCCTTCTATCCTACAAATCCTCTCTCAGAGCCCACTCAGAATATTAAAGCTTCCCTGTGTCTCACAAATTTTGTTTTCCTTTCAGGAAACATCCAGGACCCAGAGATAAAATGGTGTAGCTTGCCTAATTTACTTAATATACCATATTTATTTAAGGAACATTCCACATACATCCTACAGAAAGATAACACTCAAGTTGTTGCTAGAAGGAAGAGATCAACGTTTTATCTAGGAAAGGATGACATAAGGTAGTCTTCTTAAAGTTTCCTCTTCATTGGAAAATGAGGGGATGCCCATCAATTAGGGAATGGCTGAACCAATTGTGGTACATGTTGGTAATGGAATACTATTGTGCTATAAGAAATGATAAACAAGATGATTTCAGAAAAAGTTGGAAAGATCTGTGGGAACTGGGGCAGAGTAAAATAAGAAGAATCAAGAGAACACTGTACCCAATAATAGCAATATTGGGACAATGATTATCTATGAAAATTTTGCTACTCTCAGCTATGCCATTGATCTGGGACAATCCTGAAAGACTTATGATGGGGAATGCTATCCACCTCCAGAGAAAGAACTAATGGAGTCATATTTCACATCAGTGTATCTTTGGTTTTATTTAGGGGTTTGGGTTATGTATAAGTGTGCTTTTACAACAGTGACCGATATAGACATGTGCTTTGCAGGACAATAAAAATAATTGAAAAAAATTCCCTCTTTGATACTTCTTCGTTCCAGATTCAAATGAGGCCATATAGGTCTGAGTAACAGATACATCTCTTTGTTTAAATCGAAACCACAGTGCTAAGAATAAGGTCACTAAACCTCATGACATCGTCTTAATGATTTCCATTAAGTAATGAAAACACAAAGAGGGCAGAAGTACTGGATGCAAGTACTGGGTCATAGATGAAATCTGCAAAAGAACTAACGTCAGTTTTAAAAGGACTCCAGAGGAAGCCATGCACTTTGGGAAAGGGAAAGGGAAGGAGAGCAGGGTTGTTTCCAAAGTACTGTAGATAGATATTTTTTCCAAAGAAACGGCTATCAAGGTTGGGACCCATTTCTTTATCTTAGACCAAAAATCACACAAGAGTTAACTACTACATTTTCAGCCAGCCTTAGGGTAGCTTCATTTAAATCCATGATGGAGATTTGGCATCTGTGTCTAAGAAGATTTCAAAGACATTATGTTCTCTTCTAGACAATTAGTAGCAATCAACATAAACAAAAAGTCAAGAATAAATGAAGCTGTACAGGACAGTCTTAGCCAGTTACTGATGTGTTAAGCACAGTCAAGTATCCCTTTTTTCCCCTATGGGCTGATTCAATGCTCAATTTGAGGTATCGTGGTACAAAAAAAAAATAGCATTGATTCTTAAGACAGAGGGTCTAAGTTCAAATTCCATCTCTAACTCTTGCTACCTGTGAGACCATGGGCAATCTATTCATCTCCATGAACCTCAATTTCCTCCCCTATAAAATGAGAGGATTGGACTTGATGGTCTCAGAAATCCCTTAAAGGTATACATGTATAGTCTTATGATCCCAGCCTAAAAAGACACCTTCCCACGATTTTTCCTAGAAAACTTGGGGCACTAAACTAAACCAAACCACACCACCAGATTCACCTCAAGATCTTAACCTCCTCAAGTAAAATTGATATGGTAATATTTGTTGGAAGAGCCGTTTGAATACTGAAACCTCCCAAATATCGCAAATTGTTAATATTTTTATAGCTTACCTGGGTAGGAAAAAAAATTCTAAAACAATTAAGAATTTGGACTTTGCTGGTCACCTGAAAAAAAGGTCTTTCTGCTCTTTCTCTTTGTAAGGACATGTTTTACTGCTTAGTCAGCTACTATAGCAACAGGTTAAAAAATTTTTTTTTTTTTTAGAAAACTGTGGTAAAAAATAAGTGATCAGTAAGTCATGGTGTCAGAGCTGTCTGGGTAAGTGTAGGCACTAACAGGAAAGCAGGAAACCTAGTCTGTAAGTTTAGAGTTTGTGGAAAGGAAACAGAGTTTCCATTCAACACCAAGAGTACAGAATAACATTGACATGAGAGCTCAGACAAAGCCAAATGTCATTTTCTTTATCCTAATTTAATGATTTCTGCTTGCTCTAGTGCAGCACTCCAGGGAGGAAATGTGGGTTAAGCTACAGTTAATGCCTTTCATTGTTCCTACAATTAGTAATGAAGCTATGCTGGAGAAGGAAAGAGTGTGAAGACATTGTGGGCATGTATGTGTAGGGATGATAGGAAGAAAAGGGAAAAGCTAGTCAAAGCTAAACAAAAATATATTCTGGTACTTATCATACCTCTGGTGATTTTTTTCAAAGTAACCCAATTACCTTGGGTTCAATTCAATTCAGTCCAATGTAAGCCAACAAACTTGTTCATTAAACACTTATTTTGCTCTAAGCACTGAAGATAAAGTGAGCCAGGTGACACAGTAGATAGAGCACCAGATCTGGAGTCAGGTGAAGACCTGAAGTCAAATCTGGCCTCAGATACTTACTAGCTGTATGGCCTTAGGCAAGTCACTTAATCCTGTTTGCCTCAGTTTCTTCATCTATAAAATGAGCTGGAGTAGGAAACAGCAAACCATTCCAGGATCTTTGCTAAGAAAACCTTAAATGGGGTTTTGAAGGGTCAGATATGACTAGAAAACAAATGAACAGTAACAACAATGGCCCCTGCCACTGAGGAACTTATAAGCTACTATTTAAGGAGATCCTTTTTTTTTAAAGAAATAAATCGCATACTCAGTGTTTTCACCATTAACTCCCAAATCGGCAACACAAGTGTTGACTCTAAACATGCCCTTAAAATTGTCACTCTCAGGAGTGCAGAAAAGTTCATTCTGAGATAACATAAATGTAAATCACCAAGAACTGCAACCACAACAGGTGAATAGATCTTTCCATAGACTTTTGCCCTGATATGAAGAAGAACCTGTGGTGGAAAGAATAGTGGGTATAAAGATCTTTTCTACAGCCTAGAGAGAATATAAAATAAATTGATTCTTTGGGTCTTATATTTTCCAGTCAGCAATTTCAAAAGATTTTTTAAAATTTTCATTGAGCCAGTCATTTTCATGACTACTCATTGTAAAACCAAAACCAACATCACCAACAATGAGAAACTATCACCCTCATGACACAAGTTTGGTTGTGTGTGTGACTATTTCAAATCTTTTTTTTATGAGGGTGTTTCTGTGTGTGTGTGTGTGTGTGTGTATGTGTGTGTGTGTGTGTGTGTGTGTGAAATATCAATTCATTGTGGGTTTTTCTGCAGGGATTTTTCTAAGGTTCAGTTCTTGGGGCCCTGAACTCACTTTATTCTCTAGGTTCCATTCACCCATTTTCAATTACCATCTCTATGCAAATGATCCGCAAATTCATACCTATACCTAATAATGGCTTGCATTTGTATAGTGCTTTATAAATATGATTTCATCATATCCTCACAACAACCATGAAAGGTAGGTTCCATTATTATCTCCACTTTACAGAGGAGGAAACTGAGGCTCAAGAAAGTCACTTACTCAGGGTCACAAGAATAAAAAGAGTTTGAGTCCAAACTTGAACTCTGATCTTCCTGACTCCAGGACCAGTGTTATATCTGTTCTACTACCTAGCTGCCTATAATCTTGACTTCCTCCCAAACACCTTACCTATATTTCCAAATCCCAGTTAAAGAAACCAAAGCTTATCTTCTCCCCAAAACTGGATTCCCCTCCTGATTTTTCTATTTCAATAAGAGGTCCCATCATTCTCTCTTTTTTTAAATTTGGCTTGTTTATTATGAATCAAGCAAATAGCAAAAGGAAAAAATGAACATTTTAATATAAAAATTAGAAAACTTGAAATGGTTTATGAAACTATAAATGTCTTCTTCCATATTGCAGCTATGCAGTCAGGAGGATTCAAGTTCAAATCCAGCCTCCTATGACTTACCACCTTAACTCACTGCAAAGATGTTTGATATTTTACAAAACTTTTTTAAAGCACTATATCTAAATACTAGCAATATTTCTATTATTATATGTTAAACTATATATCATATAATAAATTCAAAATTCAAACCTGTCCTTTTTATTGCTGCTTCCTTTTGAAATTCCTTATGGTCACCTACAAGTACTTTTTCAAATGTTTTTAATGGCTCCCCTCTTTTTTCTTGTATTCACTTTTTGAAATCAAAATTGATACTGACCTCTACCCCAAATCTACATTTTGAGTTTATCACATATCTGTCCAGAGGCAAATAGCATGCTTAATCTTAGGTCCTCTGAAGAAACAGTTTTTCATTGTGTGGTGAGAGTTCTTAGTTTTCAAAGTTGTTTTTCTTTACACTGTTCTTGTCATTGTACAACTTGTTCTCTTGGTTCTGCTCCCTTCATCAATTGTGCTTCCTAGGTTTCTCTGAAGTAATTTATTTCATCACTTGGTGAAGCAACAATATTTTATTACATTTATGACAAAATTTGTTAAACTATTCTATAATCAAAGGTCATCCCCTTCATTTTCAGATTTATTTTTTTCTTTTCATCTCCTTTTCAGGATCAGGAAGTTTGTTCTGCATCCAACTATTCCCTCTGTGGTATTATCCTTCCTCTTAATTGTTCCTCTGTCATCCTTGTCTGTTGTCTGCTAAATTTGTTCTATTTCTAAACTTAACTCTTTGTGTGCACATGTGTATATGTGTGTGTTCATTTCCCCTTTGGTTCAAAAAACTGAGCTTCATCAGCTGCTTGTTCCTTCTTCCTCTTTTGTCCATGTTTGCATATTCTTCTTCTCATTATAAGGAAATAAGTTCTACCCCCTTCTTCTTTCTTTCTATTAGTGTTTAGTCTTCCTTTTATCCTCCTTTCTCTTTCTCCTCTTAGAAACTCCCAGAACAGAACCAGTTCACTCTCTCAAGTCCTGTTTTCATTAAGCTTCTTAAAATTCTTTAAATACATTTAAGTTCTAAAGGGACATCTTTATCTTCCCTCCATCATTATTAAGATTCTTTTAATTACTTGAATAACTTTTCCATTATAAGTTTCTCTTGAATCCTTTGCTTACATTTCCAAGTATCTACTCAGCTATGATCTTTTCATCAGTTTGTTTTAATCTCTGATTCCATGAAATGTCCATTTGTTTTTGCTTTAGGATAATGCTCATGCTTACAGAGCAAGTTATTCTTCATGGTAAGACTATATCTTTTGCCCTTTGGAATATGGTATTCCAAGGTCTCCTCTTATTTATGTGAGAAACTACAAGGTTTTATGTGGGCCTGACTGGTTTCTTGGTGCTCAAACACTTTCTTCTGGGCTGCTTGAAATATTTTTTTCTTTAATATAGAAGTTCAGAATTTTGACTAAAACATTCCTAGGAACTTTCCTTTTCTGGTTTCTTTCAAGGGATGATCAATAAATTATTTTAATCTTCACTTTCCCTCTCATCCTAATAGAATGGAACAATTTTCATGTATGACTTTTTGAAATATAGTGTCCAGAGACTTTTTTTTTAAACCATGGTTCAGGGAATCCAGAACATCTTAAATTGTCTCTCCTTGACCTGTTTTGCAAATCAATTGTTCTTGATAGCATAAGAACACTTGAAATTTTATTCTTCTCTTTTCTTCAATGTTTTTATTTTGTTATAATATTTCTTGCTGTCCCACAGAGTCATTGATTTATACAGTATTTGTTCTAATTTATAGGGCATCCACTATTTGAGTAAGGTATACCACTTTCTGTTCTAGGCTATTTATCCTCCTTCTACTTCTTTCCATTAGAAGTTTAATTTCATTCATATTTCTTGTTTCATTTTCTAAAGATATTTATGTAGTTCTTAAGAAAATGCAATTTTTTTTCTTCTCTGCTGAAAGTTGTCTCTCAAGTTGGATTTTTAAAAAATCTTTAGATATACAAAACAATCCTTATATTGGTTGATGTCAACTTTGGTATGCTTACCTCTTCAGTCTTAAGTCCTGAATTTGGGGCATTAATTTATTATCATATTCCATCTGCTTTTGCATTGGGTGGTTGTCTCTGCTCTGCTGATATAGCTCACCTTAATTCCTGCACTGAAACCCATCTCCAGGGCTTAGACATCCTTGATCATTGATGTTCTGGAAACTTTATCTCAGGTCAGAGTACTAAACACTTTGGAGCCCAAGGGCCTGGGGGGCTGACCATTAAAGAGATATACTGGTAACTGCAACTTCTAATTGCATATAAGATTTGAACTGTGGCATTCTGATCTCCTGAAGAACCTTCTGTACCTGCTACCTCCAGATAAAGATCTTAAAGGCTACATATTACCTCCAGCAGATTTTTGATGCCCCGAGAAGCCGCCTACTTCTTTGCCTATGTTCATACTGACTTTTTTCGTTGCTCTCTTTTTCTATTGTTTGTGGGCTTCTGGCCAGCCTTTTGTGAAGTCCTGG
This sequence comes from Monodelphis domestica, assembly GCF_027887165.1. Classification (NCBI taxonomy): domain Eukaryota; kingdom Metazoa; phylum Chordata; class Mammalia; order Didelphimorphia; family Didelphidae; genus Monodelphis; species Monodelphis domestica. The sequence continues at coordinate 154,278,424 of NC_077228.1, read as the reverse complement.
TTAGGAGAAGTAACTTACTATAACTATTCATTGATTTTCTTGACAATTATTCTGTCAATGCTATGGGAAGGAAGAGGTGCTAGACTGGGGTTGTGGAAGGTATACTATGGAAGGTATACCATTTGTATAGGCATCTGACCAAAAGGCTCGTCATTCTCCTGATCATCAAAACTTGAAAACTCAAAATTTCATTTTTTTACAAATTTTATCTCATCCCCTCCCCCTCACACCACATAGTACCTGGTACACAGTAAGTACTATATAAATGTGAACTAGTGTTATTATCGTTATCATTAGTTGTAGTGATAGTTGTTGATCAGAAAGAACTACATTCTGAAGTATTTAAAAAACAGGCTCCTCCAGTTGCTGAACCTGTCTCACTGTTGGTGGTCTTTGAAAAACTATAGAGGATAGAAAGAAGTGTCTATGAATTAGAGACAAGTAAATTTCCTAGTTATTAACAAGAGGAAAAAAGTGGATTTTTCCATGTTCAAGAGAATAAGCTTGACTGAATCCTACTACAAATTCTAGAACGTGTTTTTAAAGAATGTTTTGTGAACCATTAGAACAAGATTACTATAATTTGGAATGATTGAGAACCTGCTATGCCAAGCTAACCTCATTTTCTTTTTTAACAGGGTTAGTAAACTGGTAGATCAAAGTCTATAGATATAGTATGCCTAAATTTCAGCAAAGTATTTGATAAAGTCATCATATTCTTATGGGAAAAAACGAAGGGGTACAAACTGAATGTTAGTACAATTAGTTCTATTTGGAGCTGATTAAAGAACCAGACCCAGTAAGTGACAATTAAACATAGAGGGAGGTTTTCATTCATGTCACAGAGCTTTTGTTCCATTTAATTTTTTAAATTTAAATTTAAAATAGAGTTTTAAATGGAATGTGTATCTAATTTTTATAAGGCACAAGGGTAGAAGGAATAGTTAATATGTTGGAAAACAGAATCAGTATCCAATATTCATTTAATATCCAAAGAATATTTCAACAGGCTAGAATAATGGATTGAATATAATCAGATGAATGTAATAGAAATAAATCTAAAGTCTTGCACTCAAATTGAAAACCATAACTGTACAAGTAGTATATAAAGGAGATAGAATGCTAGGCATTGCCAAGAAGATCTGGGTTTGTATCCCACAACACACACATATTAGCTGTTTGATCATGGGCAAATTATCTTCCCTAAACCTAATTTACTCATCTGTAAAATGGGCATGGTAATAATGATACATACCTTACATGGTTTTTGCAAACATCAAATACAATAATGTTTATAAAACACCTTACAAATTCTAAAAAGCACTCTATAAATGTGAGCTATTGTAAGTAGTAGATGGGAAAGATATGGCTAGATTACAGTTCATTACATGCTGCAATGTGAACTCAACTGTTTCTAGTTTGGGAAATGCTAACAGTGCTGGGACACTTTCCCTAGCTAAGACTCAGACTGAAGATTAGGGGGATATAAAATTTGCCTTAATTGCTAAAGTTCAAAGACTTTGGAGGCACAAGTATTGTGCTAAACAAGTAAAACTGAAAAATAATGCTATATTGGTATTCACAAAAAATAAAAAAAGACCTAGAAGACTTCTAACACATTGAATCAATCATGTGTAGAGAAACAATGGAAAAACATGGACAAAAATTGCTACAGACAAGAAGACATGGATGGCTTTCTTTCTGTTCCAGGGGAGGGCATAATCACATTGATGAGATCACAAATCCATTGAACTAATGAAATATGACTTTGTGAAAGATCCAATCTTGTTATCTTCCAAGAACACTAAGTCCTTCTCTTAAGACTGGTCTAGGAGACTTTGCCATTTGACTTCAGGACCTGTGCTTTTCACTTTTCTTTTTCTGTTTGGCATTAAAAGCCCTTTATTTATTTTTGCATTTTTAAAACAGAATTTATTTCCAAGTATCTCAGCTCCACTCTTCTCTATCTGCCCCATAGAAGGTATCACACCCCCCAAAAAATAGATATGTATATGTAAATTGTGTCTTTTGTGTTTCTCTTTCAGTTCATTCTCTGGAGATTGGCATTCACAAGTTACTTAAATATTAATTCTGTAGCTATTTATGATGTTCTCTTTGTCCTACTCTTTTCATTCTTCATTATTTCATGTCTTTCTAAGTTTTTAAAAAATTAATCTGATGATCATTTCTTATAGTACAGTAATATTCTGTCATAATCATAACACAATTCTCCAACTGATGGACATTCCCTCGATTTCCAGTTCTTTGCCACCACAAAGAGAGTTACTATAGATAGTTTGGTTCTTTCCTTTTTTCCCTAATCTTCGGAAATAAACCAAGCAATAGTATTGCTGGGTCCAAGACTATATACACGGTTATATAAAATTGCTCTCCAAAATGGTTAGATCAGTTCACAGTTCTGCCAACATTGTATTAATGCCCCCATTTTTCCACATTCTATCCAACATTTGTCAATTTTCCCTTTTATCATTTTAGCCAATTTGATAGGTGTGAGATGATAGCTCAAAAATATTTTTATTTACCTATCTCTAATCAGTAATGATTTAGAGCATTTTTTCATGTACTTATATTAGGATTAATTAGCAGCTAAGGACAGGGTAAAGAATAGTGGGTAAGGTTTCTTTAAGGCTAGACAGAATTCTGGGAAGGGTGATGGTTGGAATTCTGGGTAGGGGAGTCAGTTGGTGTTTTCCAACTGCCATCGGGCTTCTGGTAGTTTTTGCCCTAGAAGGAAGGCTGCATGTTTCTGTTCCCTAGAACACTGAAAAAACCCAGTGGCAGGTGAAGGAGGAGAACAATATGATAAGAAGTTAGATCATATATGGCACATATACTCTTTCATGCACCTTCATTGGCAAGATTTCAATCCACTATGCATAGATTCATATGCATAAAAGTATCAAAAACAAAAAGAAGAAACTGCTTTCACTTGGAGAATAGCTAAACAAACTATCAAAATTTGTAATGTAATATCATTGTTCTATAAGAAAATGATAAAAAGAGCCACAAAATTAAAGAATTAAAAAGGCATTTATAAGAAAAAGGAAAAAAAGGCAAGCTAAAAGATATGATTTTTTAAATTGGAAGATTTCTATGAACTGAGACAAAATAAAGTAAGCAGAAGTAGGAAAATTTTATACACCGTGCCTATAATAGTACAAACAAAGGACAACAAAACAATTTAAACTAAATGTTGCAAAATTATAATGACCAAGCTTGGCTCCAAAAGAAGAGATATGAGAAAATACTATATTCACCTCTTTGCAGTAGAAGACTATGAGTGTGAAATATTGCATATAACACAAAATTATACATATATGTATATATTATATAAATAATGGCATATATTATGATACAGTATATTTTCATATATTTTATATATTCTAATATATAAATTTTGATGAAATAAAAATAGCAAATATAATTTTGTATTACATATATTTGTTATAGGTATATATTGATGACACACATAAAGACAGAGAAGGGGGGGATAGTTTTCTGAGCTTCTTTCCCCATCTTATTTTTTATTACAAAAGATGGCTTTCTGGGAGAGCAAAAGTGAGAGATAAATTGGGATATACAGGTAATGTAAAAATAAAAGATATCAATAAAAATTTAATTTTTAAAAAGATTCACATGAATATATATGTCATTCTGAAGTCTTTCCAATTCTGCTGGCATTTAAAGTCTTTCACAATCTTGCCCCTACTTACAATACTAGGCTTATTATATGCTACTATCCTTCACTCACTCTTTGGTCCAGCCAAACTGGCTTTCTTTCTGTTCCTCACATGCAACACTCCATCTCCTGCCTCCATGCCTAGACCACATAGCACACAAGACCAAGAAACAAATGGCTTTCTTGAGTTACCTCAGTCGCATGTCTATTTTCCTCTGTGTCTACCAAAGTTTGCAACCTTAGCATCCCCAAGCACCTGTCTTTGATGTGAGAAGAGCTCCCCTTCAGATCATTTGGGAATGGGAATGTTACTTTTCAAGGAAAATATTATAGATATCCTGAGTAAAAAAGGACAACAGGCTTAGTAACTCATTTGAGTTCCTTGAACCTATTCCTTTATAATATAGACTGTCATGAATGAGAGGAATTTAACTTGCTCTATTTGATCCCAGAAGGCAGAGCCTGGTACAATAGTCAGAAGGTAGTAAAAGGAAAATTTAGGTTTGATGTCAAGAAACATTATGTCTTCTTAACAAGGAGAGCTGTCTAAAAATGGAGAATGACTAAAGGGGTAGTAGTTTCTCACCTTACTTGAGATGTCAAGCAAAGGCTGGACAAGCATCAATTAGGTATATGATGGTAAGAGATCTAGCTGGTGAGGTGGCACTTTGGATAGAGTGCTAGACTTGGAGTTCCAAATGTCTGAGTTCAGATCCTGCGTTGAACCCTTACTAGGTCTGTCCCTCAACCTCTCCTACTACTGGCTGCCTTCTAACTAAAATCCTTTCTTTTACTGGAAGTCTTCCCCAACTCCTCTTGCTTCTAGTACCTTCCTTTTGTTTATTACTTCCTATTTACCCTGTATATAGCTTGCTTTCTCTGCTTCTAGAGGATAGAGCCTATCTTTTGTCTTTTCTATTATTCTCAATGCCTGAAAGAGTGGGGCCTTAAAAATGTTAGTCAATTTGCTGGGTGATATAATTTTTCAACTTCAATTCCTTCATCTATAAAATAGAAAGCATAATGGCACTTCCCTCCCACAGTTGTCATGAGAATCATGACATAAAGTATTTTGCAAACTTTAAAGCACTATATAAATGCTAGTAATTATTGTGTAGAGGTAATATTAAATTCTGATGTGATTCCCTTCCACCTTGGCAGCTAGGTATCCCAGTGGACAGAATGTTGGTGCTAGAATCAGAAAGATCTGAGTTCAAATCCTACCTCATATACTTACTAGCTGTATCAAACTGGGTAAACCACTTAACTTCTGATTGCCTCAGTTTTCTCATCTGTAAAATGGGAATAACAATAGCATCCACCTCCAAGGGTTACTGTGAGATTCAAATAACATAATACCTGTAAAGTATGTAGTTCAGTGCCTGGCACAAAGTAGGCATTACATAAATGCTAGTCATTATTATTCCATCTCTTGAATTCTGTGGCTGATTCAGCTGGAACTGTCTTCCATAAAATTTGTACATTCATAAAATAGCATTTCAAATAAGTTCATTAAGCTTATTTATCAACTAATACTGAACCAAACTAGAGAAAAGGATGTTGAGAAGGAAGAAAAAAGATGAGAAAAAGCTTCAAAGATCCTCTTATTATTCACCTAACAAATACAATTGTGGATCAATTTGTATCAAAAGTGGGTAATTAGGCTATTTTGAAACCCCTACAAATAATCTAGCATCATTCAAAGTGATGAGTCTGGTTATAGAGATAGAAAGGACCTTTCAGAAGTAAAGGGGGGAAATCCCTCCCCTTGGATCACTTATCCAACATGTACATGCAACATTCATTCCAACCTACTACATATAGAGGTATGTGCCAGATTCTGGAGAGGGAATAAAAATATAGATTTTTTTTATTATGGATCTTACAGGCTAGTAAATGGATGGCATAAGTAGAGATAATTATACTCTACAATATATAATCCAAGTTGGGCGCTTGGAGAGTTGAGAAACATGATATTATTTTCCAGGGGTGGAGGCTTGTGTCTCGTTACCCCCCAGAGAATTGTTCAGTCTCTGCAGCAGCCCTGTCCCCACCTGTACTATTCTTTGTGCTGTAGAAATATGGCCTCTAGGGTTAAGAAAGGAATTAGAGAGTCTGGGAATGCTGCGGGATAATAATAATCCCCATATACATATATACACTCTCCATCTAGCCCATCCCTTCCCAACCCAGAGCCTTAAACCTCAAAAGGACTTCATAGTTCTGGGAATAAGTAGGCACAGACAACAATAACTACACTGAAGAGATGCTCTAAATATTTTTAGGTTAACCCAATTCTGTACCATCCAAAGTAGAATTTCATAGATCTGGTTCCCAGTCATAAAGACCACTTCTGAAAAATGTTCAGCTATCTATCTTTTACGCTCAAAATAAATATTAAGGAACCATGTAAGCACAAAGAAAGGCGGTGATGAGTAGTGAAGAAGGCTGACCTTGAAGTCAAGAAGACCTGCATTCGAGGCTTAACTCTGACTCATTCTAGTAACAGTGAACAAGCTACTTAGCCCTTCAGTGTCAAAGGCAATGCTCTAGGACTTGAAAACTGCATCAGTGGAGAGAATTTCCATACTGCAATTCTCCTACACTGATAAAATCACAGCTCTAAATTAAAAAAAAATACACAAAATATTTACATTATTTTATCTCTATTCTGACTAGTTCCCTTGTTGCTCAAAAGGTGAATAATTACATACCCTAAAATACGGATTCCCTTGTAAAGTGAGAGACCAAAGGGATGGACGTATTTGGTTAATACTTTTTTAGTACATCTTGCATTTTTATAGGAAAGGTTTTCATTTATCTGAATCTAGTGCCTACTTTAGTCAATATCTGACATATAATAATTCCTTAAGTAATGCTTGTTGATTGATTGATCTTGGCTCATAAATGCTCTATTAGGCATTTGAGAACATATATGGTGTTGGTTTAAAGTTTTTCTTCCAATGATTCAGAGGGCTTTTCATACGTTAAGTTCTTGACTTCAAAATACCCTGGAGAAATGACCAAAATGGAAGTGTGTTTTGCATGATAATAAAAATAATATTTTTTTAAACTCTGGGAAGTAGTTGACAAGAATACTTCTGTATTGAACATGAAGAAACTAAGGCACAGAGATGGGTAATGACTTCTTACAAAGACAGAATGTATTCATGAAAACACCAGGTTGAGAACAAGATTCCAGTCACCTTGTACTCTACCTAGATCCTTGATGGAAAAGATGCTACTCCTTAATAAACAGAATTACCCCAAGCATTATACAAAAACAATGTTTTGGGCAGCCTGATGATTCTTTGTACTTGTAACTATTTCTTGGTTCTTTCTTTTTCTGAATCTATTTTCTCTCCTCCTATCCCCCTGCTTCCTTTCTTCTTATTTTTTCTACCTACACCTTAATACTAACCCTGGTACTCTCTGGTACTCATGGACTCACAGCTTAAAGAAGTTGTTGAACCCTGATCAAGGATTCATTTACTGCATTAGTATGGGTTAGAATGATGGATAACGGCTGAGGCCAAACCATATTGGTATGGTAGGAGCCCTCACACCATCAGATGCTCTGCCTCCCCTCCCTGACTTAGTCCTATCTGTAGACCAGAGTTGGTAGGGAAAGGAGAGTAAACAGAAAGGGAGAGGTGCAGGGTGATTGCAAGACTTCTAAGAGGAGAAGTAAATCTCTGCCTGTCTCTGTCTCCATCAGCCTGCTGGGCAACAGCCCTCTCTGCCTGGTCACTTTTATTGAGACAGAAGGTGAGTCAACTGTTTTCCTCTGACCTGAGGCCTCATTCTGCAGCAGAAAATGTCACTTTCTGAAAATGAACTTAATAAGCAGCCACATAAATTGAATGAGAGTAAGCTGACTAGAGAAGCAATTCATCCTATGAAATGTTTTCTAACTCTCAGCCTGAGAGTAGGGTATTCCCAGAATCATAAAGAAGAAGCCTGAAATTAAGAGAAATTAAACTAAAGCTAATCTATGCTACTTGCATCCTTTTAAGTTGATTGAGTCTCAGTTTCCTTATAAATAAAATGGATATAATGAAATCTGCACAACCTGATTCACAAGGTGACATGAGAAAAACCCTCTATAAACCTCAAAGACAACTAAATGTGGAATCTCGTTGTCTCCTCAAGAATTCACTAGTGTAAATATAAACCAATAAAAAGATCATAAAATCATAGGTTTAGAATAGAAAGGGTCCTTAAAGTATGAGGCCAAATCCCTCATTTTATAAAATTTTTGGATATGGACTTGAGAGGCCCAGAGTCACATAATTAATAAGTCTGGGGCAGGATTTAAAACTAGGTCTTTCTAATTTCAAAGTCAAGCTATAATCTTGGAAAGTGTCATCTCCTGGCAAAGGTAAGTAGAAAAATACCCAGTCTACATAAAATCTAGAGAAAAGAAAATAAGAATTTATCCGCACATCTCTGGTATTTCTGGAGGAGAGGGCACTAATACTAGTTAATAATAAGTATTCCATTATTAATGATTGTTCAAGTAGACAGGGAAAAAGATTCCACTAAGTTTCAAAAAACTGAGTTTAAAAACCCTAGAGCAAAGAAGGGAGAGATATCAAGCTATTTTATTAGCTTGGTAGAAGAAGCCTCTTAGCAACACTCAATTTCTTTTTCCTAATTCTCTTCTTGCTAAGCAATTTTTTAAATCTGTTAAAGTGATTGCTTAAATGGACCCATCCACTACCAGGAAAGGAGTTCCCTAAACAAATAGCGGCTCCCAGTTATCTTGTTTGGGATTCCTCTTCTACTATAAATTAAGACATTGACATTCTGCTTTATCAAGCCCAAACTTTGGAATGGATGCAAGACTAAGATACATTATTCAATGAGGTTTACTGAAAGACAACTTTCCAGACTCAGTCTGAATAGTAATATGGAAGGTTGGATAGATGGATGAGTAGGTAAAAAGGTAAATAGGTGGATGGATAAATAGATGGGTGGATAAACAGAGAAAGAGAGAGGGGGGCAGATATAGATAAATATAGACAGATAGCTATAGACAGAAGATATCGAGAGAGGGATAAATAGATATAGACAGAAATGGATGGCTAGATAGAGGTGGATTGAGAGAAAGAGATAGATGTTGACAAAGAGGGAGAGATGGATAGATACTGATTAATAATAGAAATGGATAGATGAATGGATATAGGTAGATAAAGAGATGGAGAGAAAAAGAGAAAGAAGAAGAGAAAAAGAAAAAGAAGAAAGAAGAAAGAGAGGGAGGGAGGGAGGAAGAAAGAAAGAATGAGAGAAAAGCATTTATTAAGGGATTACTAGCCTTAAGGTAGCCTACTGTATACCAGGCATTGGGCTCAGTGCTGAGGACACAAATATAAGCAAGCCAGACTGTTTCAAGAGGAAAAGTCAACCTCAAAATGTTATATAAATGTCAGGTATTTTACTGTGACCTCTTCCACTACCATTAATTTACACTGCCCTTGGGAGCTTTCATAGAATGATTCACTCTCCTTCATTCTCCTTTCACTTTCCATTCTCTCTCCTTCCTGCTTTTTAACTCTACCCAGAAGGACATGTGCCTGTCGGAAGGTTTTAAAAGAAAGGGTTCCCAGGGCTGAATGGACAATGAATGTACTAGGTCTAGCTCTGACCAGGTGGTCTGTCTCAGCTGAGAGAAGCAAGTAAATTTCCAAATTGCCTGAATATCTGCCAAAAGCATTCAGCTATATCTGACAGGCCAAATGGGAAAAGGAGTGCTTGGTTTGTCCATCCACATCAGACAGGTGTATCTGGCTTGATACACTCTTTGGAAGAGGGCCATCCTCCAGCTCTTGCTAGTTTGGCAGATGGGTTACCGCCAACTTGAACACCTCTGAGACTATGGCAAGCAGTTACATGGGAGAGGGTCAGGGATAGAAATGTGAGCAGAAGGATATGGAAACCGATGATTGTCTAGGTCTCATAGTCTATAGTACAAAAGTTAAAGGAAACAGCAAATAATTAAATAAAGCAATTATTTAATTCAGGAGGAAAAAAATAATCTTGGAGGTGGGATGGAGAAAGGTGGTAAACCCACAGACTTTGTTTTAATTATTCAAACACGTTCAATCCACACTTTAATTTAGGACTAATCAAGTCACTTCACTATTTGAGGGTCAATTTCCTCATTTATAAAATACATGGACACATCCCTGAAATCCCTATACAGTAGATTAATTGGTACAAAGCGATTTTAGATATATTATTGGCCATTTTGGATTGCCATGAAGTCAATCCAACCAATTATATTGAAATCCGCTAACGATATAGCTGAAATGGGCAACCCTATAGCCAGTTTGGTAGCTAAATATAATCAGTCATTGTTGACCGTGGCAAAATAAAGTATGTCATTTGAAAAAAAGAATTTGCAAATACAGTGTTTTCTACACCAGCATGAAGGGTTATTTGAAAAACTGTGCTACGTTCTCCAAGAATAAACATTTCTTTTTATCACCTCTTATCAGCTTGCATTTTTGCTTTGGTTGTTCTGAACTGGATTTTTTTTTGCTTCCAGTATTCTGTAGACAAGCAACCAGAAGTGTGAACAAAACAAAGCAACTCCAGTCTTTTTTGTAGAGGGTGCTGATCCGCTAATTATAGGTATATTCATCCTCTGCTTTCCAAAGAGGCCAACCATTGACTTGGACCTATGTAAGTAAGTCAAGGCCACAAGTACCCAAACTACTGTACTGTAGGCTACAGCTTCCTCTGGCTTTCTTCCAGACAATGCTAGAACAGCGGAAATAGCACACAATGCGTAATGAGTGGTCTGCAGTTGGGAACAGTTGGAGGGAGCCAAGCAAGTGAGCAAATATCAGAGTTTGGGAAATAGGGTTTTGGCTGAACAAAGTTCACTGTTGTTTTCCAGAAAGGAAGAGCACAAACTGAGCCATCTCAGACCAAGAGGCAAGAATAAGTGGATGCCGGACCCAAATCTCTAAGTCATGATACACTTGGTACCTCAATGAATCCATCATGACAGGTCAGAGATAAGATTCTGACTTTGGGCAAAGAGGTTGAATGTAGGCAGCCAAGGCATGAGACCCCAAACTTAAGGTCCAGAAAAAGATGAAGCAACAAACAACAAAACAGACTTCTTTCTGAATTCACTTGGATTAATTCTTCTATTGGTCCATCTCAAAACTATTTAGTGCTTTCCAATGGTAAAAGCTGCTCTAGTTGGGTAGTAAGATCCTTGTTATTCCAACTATTCAAGCAGGGAAGCAGAATTGAGCATGGCAAGGAAGAGTAAGGAAGAGAACTAGCTCTCTCATTTCGTTGCTCTCTGGAACTACCAGTGAGGCAATCTCACTCTTTTCCCAAATGCATAGCAGCACTGTTCTGGGTCTTAGATTGCCTGTGGCTGTAAAAGGTTGAAGGATAGCTCAGACTGCATTCTGATGTGCTCAGGTTTCTTATAAGAAATGCAACTTGAATTCAGGTCTTCTTGACTCTGAGGATGGCTTCCTATCCACTATGCAATATTGCCTTTCTAGGTGGGAGGCAGAATAGTGGAATGAACTCAGTACAGATCTTGGAGTCAGAAGATTTGGGTTTTGCATCCTGGCTATTTGTACTTGACCCTATTAATCGCTTAAGCTAAACTTTAATTCCCTCATCTGTAAAATGGGGATAATAATAGGACCTACTTTTATCTATAAAGTTGTACTGCTTGCTGTAAAAGTACGGGGCTGCAGCGAGGTGATGCAGGGGGAAAGCATTGAGCCTGGAGTCAGGAAGACCAGTTTAAATCTGCCTCAGACATTTTCTGTCTGCATGATCCTGGGCAAGTCGCTTCACCTCTGTCTGCCTCAGTTTCCTCAAGTGTAAAATAGGAATAATAATAACACCTAACTCACTGAATTATTGTGTGATATCTATAAAGCACTTGGCAGGGTGTCTGGCATAAAAGTAGATGCTGAAGAAATGTTTGTTGCCTGCTTGACAAGATTGTTGGGGGAATCAATGATACGATGTATTTAAAGTGCCATTAAGAAATGAAGTACTATGCTAATGTATAGTATTATTGCATGGACACTTAGTTGGAATTCAAGCATTCTTTCCCACACAGAGATATTAAATATTGTGTTTTTATAATACCTCTCCACTATGGAAATCAAAGGATTGCACAGGTCTGACAGCAGGTAGTATTCCCATTTTGCAGATGGGGGATCAAAGGTCAAGAATTTAGTTCAGTTTGTCTAAGCATGAGTTAGAGACAGAACTGGGGGCAGGTTCTGGGGTTTCCAATTTCCAATTTCCTGTCCAAGTAACTAAGCAGGGCTTCTTCCCTTCCTCAGTGAAGCCTATTATAAACACAGCCATGTGGAACAAAGGGGGGTATAGAGGGCATGTAAATAATTGGGACAGGCTTGGTTTTCTCCTTCTAACTTAATGCTCTTAGGCTGTCAGGTTCCAACTCAGAGGGAACCAAAGCCTAAAGCGAAGCCCTCTGCCTTGGCATTCTTCTAATACAATATCTCCTGTGCCCTTGCTTGGCTGGGTCAGTCTTCTTTCCCAGGCACTCAGTGGCTTCCTCCAGACGAATGCAGTGCAAATCAATCATTCCGATGTTTCACTTCCTCTCAAGACGACCACACAAGTGGGCACACATTTCTAAGGGTTTGTCATGGGCCGCGTAGGAACAGGCTGCCATAAATCAGAACAAGTGACCCTCTAGGATATTCTGATTCTGCTGTGATCAAATTTACATGATCGTTGATTTACCAAACATTGGTTAAATGCCTATTCTGTGTTAGATTACCAGCTGGGCAAGACCGTGTCAAAATAAGTAAGATGGAATCCCACTATGTGGTTAGGATAAAGACGGGGAGGGCGGAGGGGAAAGGAGGCTGGGAAAGGCATTCAGCCCTGGGATTTCAGTGTGGGGAACTCCAGGTATCAACCTTCCCTCTACCAAAGCAGATGGAGAGCCTTTCAGACACTTAAGAGAGTTTCAAAGATTTGCGTCTGCTCATAGTCATAAAATGAGTTTCAAATCCATGTTCTAACAAGATGAGACCTTGTGCAAATCTCTTAGCCTTTCTGATCCACAGTTTTCTCCTCTATAAAATGAAGAGGTTGGACATCATCCTGAGCTAACATTTATTTAATGCCTGCAGGTTTGCAAAACACTTTAAATACAACCCTTTAAAAATAACTTGTTTGTATCCTTTGACCATTTATCGACTGGGGAGGTAGGAGCTATTATGAACCCCTGGGAGGCAGGAGCTATTATGAACCCCATTTTATAGGTGAGGCAAAGGTTAAGTGACTTGTCCAGGATCATGTAGCTAGCAAGTCTTTGATTCAGGATTTGAACTAGGGTCTTCCTGATTCCAAACCCTGCACTTAATCCTCTATACCACCTATGGTTCCTTGCAGAGTCCCTTCCAACTCTTAATCTATGCAAAGAACATGGGTTATGCCAGATATCTGTGCAATTAATACATATTCAAGGTTGGACTTGAACTCAGGTCTTTCTGAGCCCCATCTTTCTATCTGCTCTACTATACTGCTTCTCAATAGAGTTAATTATACATACACAAATAACTATAATAAAATTAGAATATAAAAATTACACAAGGGAAATGCTTAGAGATCAAATTATAACATTATCCCTTTGGGCAAGGATCAGGGATTCCCTCCAATACCACATTAAATGATCTTTCTGTGGCATGAGGCAAAGGAACATATCTGGGTGAGGAAAGGATGGTTTCCATTCAACAGACATCCAGAAGCACCAGTCCTTGAGAATCTTCCCTAGCAAAGCATGTTGAATTATAATGACAATAAAATGGCAAAAGTTTGACTAAGACAGACGTCCAAAGAGAAACCACTTCACTTCTGTGTATCAGCTTTCCTGTCAGTTCCTACCTTTTTCTTGTCCCCACAAAGCATTCTCTGACTACTTCACTCCACAGTAATGGTTCATTTTATAGATTCCTTTAATATCTGTGGGAATCACATGATAGAGTGCTAGATTATATACGACTGCCTTATTCTCTTATTCTTTCAAATACCAGTATCATACTTTGTGAAAAATAAAAGCCATTCCCCAGGCAATAAATGGTCAAAGGATACAAACAAGTCATTTTTAAAGAAAGCAAGCAAGCTATCAATAGTCATATAAAAAATGCTCCAAATCATAAATAATCTAAAAATTGAAAATTAAAGCAACTATGAGTTTCTACCTCACCAATCAGACTGGTAAAGTTGACAAAGAGAAAAATGACAAAATGTTGGAGGGACTGTGGAAAACAGGTACATTAATAGATACACTGTTGGTAGAGTTATCAATTGGTTCAGCCATTATAGAAAACAATTTGGAATTATAAACCCCAAAATTATTAAATTATACATACTCTTTGACACGACAATACCACTACTAGATTTATGCCCCCAAAGAGATAAAATAAAGGGGAAGGGGCCCACATGTACAAAAATAAAGCAGTTCTTTTTGTAGTGACAAAGAACTGGAAACCAAAGAGGTATATATGGGAATGACTGAACAAACTATGAGCTGTGAATGTGATAGAATACTACTGTGCTACAAGAAATTATGAAGGGGACAATTTTAGAGAAAACTAGGATGGCTTATATGAACTGATGCAGAATGAAGTGAGCAAAACCCCAGAACAATTTATACTATGATAACAAAATTATAAAGACAAACAACTCTGAAAGACCTAGGAACTATGATCATCACAATGGACAACTATGATTTGAGAGGGCTAATATGCTTGACGGAGAGGTGATAAACTCATGGTGCAGAATGTGACTTATTTTTTTGGATATTACCAATGCATTTATTGGGGGGAAGAATTTTAAATAAATAAATGAAACAAAAAGAAACATCAATATTTTTATCTCTCCAAATAGATTCTGCATTTCAGTAGGATTTTGATGCTATACTGAGATGGTTCCTAAACAAGACAGCTAAAGAAGTCCTTGATGTGCCTGTGTGCCTTGCCTTAGATAATGAAATGTTTTCTGGTGCTGCTAATAGAGTAATTTGAATACCATGAGCATTATTTAGAAATGAATAATCAGTTTTCACAGAGATGTTGTTTTCAGAACCAGGCCAGTTTCTGTATCAAAGCATAACTCACAGTCTATTTTTTAACTATAGATTTAAAAAATGAAATTCAGGAATTATGTTGACTTTTTCTTTCATGTCCCCCATAGTGCCAGCAGATATTTATTAAATTATTTTTCATGCAATACTTTTCTATAGAGGTCACTAGGCATGGACAGAGTTATATTTATATGATTTAATTATAGCATCTAGAGGGATACTTAATTTGAAATCCAACCTAATCCGATGAGCATTTTTTATGTGTCCATTCTGTTCAAGAACAGCTAGGTAGAGCAGTGAATAGACGGTCAGGTCTCAAGTCAAAAAGACATACATCTTCCTGAGTTCAAATCCAGCCTTACTACTAGCTGGGTACCCATGTTTGCCTCAGTTTCTTCATCTGTAAAATGAGCTAGAGAAGGAAATGGTATCTTTGCCAAGAAAACCCCAAATGAGTTCGTGAAGAGTCAAACACAACAGAAATGACTAAACAACAAATTCTGTTCAAGGCAATAGTCTGCTATAGAGCAAGCCTTGAGGTCAGGAAGAACCCAGTTCAAGTTTAGTCTCTGATACGTACTGATTGTGTGACCTTGAGCAAGTCAACTATCAGTGCCCCTAGGCATCTCTTAAAACTCTGTCTTTCCAGTTATGGAAGTGCTTTGGTAAAGGCCATGAGGTTTCTTTACTCGGAATAACTTATACCAGTCCAGAACAAATTTCATCTATGTATTGTTATGTTTGTATATGTGTATGTAAGTATGTATACATATATGTATAATTTATATATACATATATATATTCAGGACACTGTTTTAGATGCTAAGGATAAATAAATATAAGAATAAAAAAATAAAAAAGTTTCTTCCTTCAAGAAGCTTCCATAAATTAATTTTCATTTCACCACTAAGTTATATAGTAAGACTTCAAGGCACATTTCCTCTATGTCATTTCTGTTCTTCCACCCATTAAATGAAGAGAATTATAACTATTTGCTCCCAATTTCATTTAATGAGATCTCCTTGAGTTCTGCTCAAAAAAAAAGTAACTACATAAAATATAATGCATTTAGAAGTGTCTCAATCTTCCACCCTCCTTGGCTATGGGATTGCCTAGGCAAGAACATAGAAGTCATATGCAATTGCTGGTCAGTTGTTTTTTACAGACCTATTTAGAATTTTTGTTTTGATGTGGAGACTAGCACTCATTTGCCATTGCAACCACTACATTTTTCCATCTAATTTGGCCTTTGAACTATTTGTGAACAGTGTTGCAATGTGTCTCACTTGTCTCTCAGTTTGTAGGGGGTTTTCTTTTTTCTTTTTTTTTCTTTGCAAAAATGCTTCATTTAGTCAGGAAATGTTGTCAGCCAAAAGAAAAAAATCTATTTCTTCATCCTTGACCATCATGAGTACATAAGTAACTAACAGCACAAAAGAATGAGCCTTAGTTTACTGAAACTCTCAAAGGGCAGTTTCCTATATTGAGGCCATGGCTACCATAAGCTAGAAAATCCCACAAAATTATAAAATAACATTTTCCTTTGAGGCAACTAACTTCCTGGAAAGCACTCCATATAAGCGTAAAATAAGGTTTCATATTTATTTGTATTTTATCACAGCCTAGAACAGGGCCTGGCGCATAGAAGTTGCTTAATAAATGCTTTTTGATTGATTAATTGATTGAATCACAGGAGAAGAGAACTCTCTTAAAGTGTGCCAGAATTTCATGAGCATTAAAACTAAACCACCCTTTACTTATTTCACATGAGGATTTCAAAAAAATCCTGAAACATTGTCTACGCTAGGAAATGAGAACTGAATTTGTAATCATAGGAAAGACATATTTTTACTTACTACTTGTAGCAAACATGTATTAAGTACCTACTATGTGCCAGGCACTGATCACTTTTTTTCTTCTAACTCTTACCTTCTGTCTTAGGATAGATAATAAGTATCAGTTTCAAGGTAGTATAGATAATAAGTATCAGTTTCAAGGTAGGAGATAGGTAAAGGCTAAGCAATTGGGGTGAGGTGACTTGCCCAGGGTCACACAGCTAGGAATTATTTGAGTTTAAATTTGAACCCAAGATCTCTTGACTTATGGCCTGGCTCTCTATCCACTGAGCCACCAAGCTGCCCTAGACTATATCACTTCTAAAGTCCCTTCCACGTCCAGTTCTCTGACCCAATGATCTTTAAAGCCTGAGCAATCAAAGCATGATGAGACGATGCATTTTCATACTGGAAATTCATAACAAATCCAGGGTAAAGTAAAAGGGTGACTCCTTTTGCTGTCCCCAACCACGTTCTTTCTTTCTTCTCCTCTATTACTGGAGCTCAAATTTTCGGTCCCTATCAAATTCCTCCAAAAACATATGCAGAAAACATCTCATTTCCCAAGGCAAGACACAGTAACTTATTAAAGAACAAAGCTCACTTTATAGTGGAAAGCAAATACACATAATCATATCAAGAACCGTGGCCTCCAGGAAGCAGCTGAAAATCAGGGGATCAGGGTCCATTTCTCACTCCCATCCCTGACTCACTCTGTAGGTCTTCAATGAGGTGTTCCACATCGGTGTCCCAGTTTCCTTATCTGTAAAAAGGGGTATAATAATCCCTATCGTCAGTTTGCCTCGTAGGGGATATTGTAAGGATTACTGAGATAACATCAAAGACAGACAAATTGTTTAGAGAGAAGAGGTGGGACGTGGTACAAAGTCCTGTTCATTTCATAACATCTGCTTATCCTTGCGTCGTCTTTGATAGCGAAAAAGGAATTACTCGTTTGTAGCACTACCCACCAATAAAACACTGCAATTCTTCAGCTTTGGACTTAGCCTAGAATTAGGGAGAAAGAGGTGGGAAGGGCAGCCCTTTGGACTCTCATGGAAAAAGGAGTCCAGGAATGGTGTCAAATGGGGCTAGGTATTATGGGCACAATTTCCAGTCCAGTCATAGGAAGGGTTGCGGTGAAGAGTGAGTGGGTCAGTAGGGTAGGTTGTTGATGGAAAATGACAAAACAAGGGAACAGATGAAGTTCCTCACACTGCATTCTGGAATAAAAGTTTTGTTTAAGATCTCCAGTGAGGAGTGAGGATGGAAGAGGTATACTTTCTCTTTTTCAGCCTCAATTCCTTTTCTTTCCCTTTTTTTCTTTTCTATCCATCCTTCTAATTGATCAAGGAAATACACACACACACACACACACACACACACACACACACATACATCAAGAATTTTTTAAAAGGACTCTTTGGTGTTCCATCCTTGCTCAATATTCTCTCCTCTTTCCCAAAGTTCAAGAGAAGAGACACTTTAAAGGGCTCATATGAGAGGCAGGTAGACGAGGGAAATTTACTATATACTTTGCCTATTTTCATGTTTTTCTCCTTTATTGCAAGGCATTAGAAGGGAAGAAGGCAGTAAACAGGATGAAAGACTGCATGGGATTTCAGTGATTTACCTGTTCATGTTCAAATTCACTTAAAATATACTCTCTTCTTTCTATTTTCCTTTTCAAAATCTCTCCCATTTAGGTAAGTGCAGACCTACATTTGTATGCACACACATATACGTGCTAAACCTTTGTCTGTTTTTTGAAATCCCTATTCCAGTTGGTGGCACCACCATTTACTTGTCTCCCATGTTCAAAATCTTTGTATAATGCGAAAAAAAAATTGGCTCTGGAGTCTGAGGACCTGGGCTCATCTCTGCTATTTATTATGGCTGTGACTCTTTAGCAAGTCTGGTCCAGTGTTGTAGTTCAGTCTTTTCGCTTGTGTCTACCTCTTCATGACCTCATTTGGAGTTTTCTTGGCAAAAATACTAGAGTAGTTTGCTAATTTTCTTCTCTAGCTCATTTTACTGATGAGGAAACTGAGGCAAACAAGGTTAAAGGTTAAATGACTTGCCCAAGGTCACACACATAGTATCTGAGGCTGGATTTGAACTCTGATTCCAAGCCCAGTACTTTATCTACTGTTGATGTCCTATTTTACAGACCTGACAAAATAATCTTTCTCATGAATAGATCTGATCTTGTCACTTTTCTGATCAAAACCTTTTCATTGATTCCTTATTGATTGCCAACCAAGTCAAGTTAAGGCCTTCTACAACTTCATGCTGCCTAATCTATTCTTATTTATATTACTTCCTACCATCTACATTACATTCCAACCAAAAAAACCTACTCTCTTTCTCCTGAATATACCCTGTTCTTTTTGACCTTCACAACTGTTTAAGCTCTTCTGCTCTTGCAAAGTTAGGGTTCCCTCTCACCTTTCCACCAAGCTTTCTTTTGTTCCATCTCTGATCTCACTTCCCACCTCAACCTCCCATTGTATTTTGGGGACAACCGTAATTCACTTATAATGTGATATGGTATGTTACAATTATCTTTGTTGCATCTTATCTCCCTGTTAGACTACAATCTCTATGAAGGGAAGGATGATTTTTTATGGAAATTTTGTATTTCAGCCCTTATGTGCTCTGCACATAGTAGGCATTCAGGCATTTGTTGAATGAATCTAGGGCTCTTTCTTTGAGCTGTAATCTTATGGTTTTGCTTCTGTGTTTGACAGAGTTCAGCTTCCTTGTAACTTCATAAAAGAGATCTAGTATAAAACACTGGGGTTTAGCAAAGAAAAATGAACATAGATCTGTACAATGACATCAGCCAGGAAGCTTGTGTGTATTTTTGTTTGTTTGTTTGTTTTTCCTTTAAGAGGATGTCTATATATTGCAAATGCACTGCACTGGGACAAGGAAAATTCAATTAGCCTGGCTTGCAATGGTTTCTCCCTTTCCCTCCCCGTGTGTGTGTGTGTGTGTGTGTGTGTGTGTGTGTGTGTGTATGTGTGTGTGTGTGGTCCATCTGTCTTTCCCCCCCTCTCCACACACACACACACACACACACACACACACACACACACACACACACACACACCCCAGAAAATAGGAGGCACTGGTCTCATTGGGAGCTCTGAATATATACTATTTACCCAATCTTAGACAACCTCTGACAAACCAAGCCAAAGGAATGCTTGCCCCTGCACTCAGTTAGCAATGGTCACATAAATGCAGTCTGTTTTCACCTTAGTTTACAACCATTTGGTCTAGCTCCTAAAAAGCATCTTCCCAAGCCAAAGTCTTCTTGTTAGCTGAAAAAGGGACAAGTTCACAATCAGATTTATCTTTAACATCCTGTTAAGCTCTGAGTAGAACAACAATATGTAGTAGGGAACAAGAGAATGCTGCACAAGATGGTATATTGGATAGAAAAGTGGCCTTACTCAGGAAGACCTGAGCTCAATTTCTGATCCATACTAGCTATGAATCAGTTAACCTCTGAGAAGCTGAAGCAACTCTTTAAATTCATAAAAGTTACTGAGATGTGTTAAAAGTCCTTTATTTCCCTAGGATTTCCTACTCCTAGCTCTGAAATCCCAGATCCAGATCATCACCCTCCCTCTTCACCCCCCCATAAAAAAAGAGAGGGGGAATGAGGGAGAGGGAAAGAGAAAGAGACAGAGACAGAGAGGGAGGGAAAGGGAGGGAAGAAGAGGGAGAGACAGATGGAGAGAAAGAGGGAGAGAGAGAGAAAGAGAGAGGAGGGAGGGAGGGAGAGAGAAAGGGACAGAAACAGAGAGGGAGGGAAAGGGAGGGAAGAAGAGGGAGAGACAGATGGAGAGAAAGAGAGAAAGAGGGAAAGAGAGAAAGAGAGAAGGAGGGAGGGAGAGAGAAAGGGACAGAAACAGGGAGGGAAAGGGAGGGAAAAAGAGGGAGAGACAGATGGAGAGAGAGAGAAGGAGGGAGAGAGAAAGAGAGAGAAGGAAAGGGAGGGAAGAAGAGGGAGAGACAGATGGAGAGAAAGAGAGAGGGAGAGAGAGAGGGAGGGAGAGAGAAAAAGACAGAAACAGAGAGGGAGGGAAGAAGAGGAAGAGACAGATGGAGAGAAAAAAAGAGGAAGAGAGAGAGGAGGGAGATGTGGAGAAAGAAAGAGACAGAAACAGAGAGGGAGGGAAAGGGAAGGAAGAAGAGGGAAAGACAGATGGAGAGAAAGAAAGAGGGAGAAAGAGAGGAGGGAGAGATGGAGAGAGAAAGAGACAGAAACAGAGAGGGAGGGAAAGGGAAGGAAGAAGAGGGAAAGACAGATGGAGAGAAAGAAAGAGGGAGAAAGAGAGGAGGGAGAGATGGAGAGAGAAAGAGACAGAAACAGAGAGGGAGGGGAAGGGAGGGAAGAAGAGGGAGAGACAGATGAAGAGAAAGAGAGAAAGAGGGAGAGAGAGAGAGAGGAGGGAGGGAAGGAGAGAGGAGGAGGAGAGACAGAGAGCTTGCCTTACATGAACCCAGTCTCAACATATAACAATATATATTAATATATAGAATAAAATATAAATTACCCAAATGTATATACCCCCTGAAAAGTTAGCAAAACTAGAGAATATGTTTATGAGCTAAGGACAGAGGAGGGTGAGGTAGGAGAAGTCATGAAGGACTGGAGAATTTGGGGAGAAGACATGAAGAGACCAGCTTCACTCCTTTAAAGTGTTAGCAAAATTCCCTTTTCTGTTACCAGTTTTTTTAAAAATTAACCAAGTCACACCAGAGGGGAAATGAAAAGGGAAATTGTTAGATTTCCCATCTGTCCAAAAAGCCCCCTGGCCTGTTTCAGAACCAAGTGAATATAACTGTTAAGGCTGCGGTCACCAACATCGCAATCCCAGGAGGCCTTGCACCACCTAACCATTATATCAATAAGGAAGTACAATCACTAAACCACAAGCCAGTTTCTTTTCTGAGGCCACATGTTGCTTTAGAAGGATTTTTAAACAAGAGGCTTTCCTGTTTTTGAAACCTGTGCATCCGCATGGCTCACAGGTTACTCAAATACTGTTATCACTTGAAAAACTGCTGGTATAAATTTCAAAATGCTTACTCTGGCTGCCCCCTCCCCTCCCTGCACATATATATCTATTTACTTGTTGGAACCAGGGCTTACAGTATCCCCTTGCCAACTGCTGACACAGAAGAAAGAGTCCTGGTTACACATTGGGCCCCACAGTTTAAGCATTCACGCCAGACACTGTCCAAACACCATTTAGTCATTGACCTTAAGTCAGGATAACCACACAGAGGGAAAAAAAAAAGTCGACAGAAATAGATTCGTGGTGATAGCAGTGTTTCTGAGTACACACATGTGCCAATACCACTCGGGAAATAAATGCGTGGAATGTGTGGTTCACTTAATGCGGAATTTATTCTAGGTCGGGTCGGCATCCACACAGCTGGAAAACAAGCTGAAGTACAATCAGGTCTCAAGTCCTTCTAAATCTATCAGAGACGGCTGATTTTCAGGCTTTTCACTAGAAAATAAACACAAAAAACTGTTCATAAAGGATAGTGAAGGCGCAGGTATGCATGCGACATTTAGACTTCCCATACTGAAATCCAGAACAATATGTCAGCACTCGGTTGGTTGGGTTTTTTTTTTTCTCAAGTTAAGTTTTAAAAATATATACTAAGATTAAAGGGATGCATTGTGGGCTCCGTCAGCTAAATCCACAAATTGACTTCAATCTTTCCTGCTCTGTACAGCAGCCTTGGGAAGATGGGCCAAACATAACAGGTCCACTTGATAGCCGTCTTCTGGTCTGACTCCTGAGCTGGCAAATAGCCACTTTATCCTGTTCAATAAGCGCCTGCAAAATGAATCATAGACTCCCTCACTGCCGCTTATGGAATCAGAAAGCCCTTCTGCCCTGAACAGTCAGCCTGTGGCCAGTGGTTGGGATTCTGTTGTCTGGAATAGCCTCATCAGAGTGGAGACAAACAGCCGGGAAACTTTTCTCCACAGTTCAAGCTTTTGAAATTTATTAGTTAAAATCTGTTACCTTTAAGCTCACCTCACAGAATCCACATGGCAATAAGACACTTATCTAACCTCACACTTCACAGTCTTTAGATGTTAGAATTAACACTTAGCTCATTAAAAAAAAAAAAGAGAGAGAGAGACATATACCAAAACGGATCTACTTTCAGTTTGAGGACACTGGTATTTTGTAGATTTGGTTTTCTTTTTTCATTTAAATAAACTTGCTCTTCCACTGAAAATAAGCATCCTCAAGATCTTATGCTGGGATGCAATTTTAATGTTGATATTTTTATGGGATTTGGAGGAGGTTTTGGTTTGCCTGTTTGACAAAACTTCTGTAATATCCTTTGATGAAAGGTTTTATATGAATTTGTATGCTCGTGAAAAGTGTCAAAATTAGATCTTTCTAAAGACTTTTATTGTTCTATCCCTTTTCACTACAAAATCTATCATTAGGAGGGAGGCAGCTGTGTAGCTCAATAGATTGAGAGTCTGGTCCTAGGTTCAAATCTGGCCTCAGACACATCCCAGCTGTGTGATTCTGGACAAGTCACTTAAACCCCTTTGCCTAGCCCTTACCACTCTTCTGCCATGGAGCCAATACACAGTATTGACTTCAAGACAGAAGGTAAGGGTTTTAAAAAAATCTATTATTAGGAGACAAAAAGACTAAAGAATGTCATGCTTCCAACACCAGAACACAGTGAATTATTTTTTTTAATTAGGATTCCTCTTGGAAATAATCTGCCCTGCCTGTACCAAGAGCATAATATTGCTCTGACTATATATATATATAACTTTTATATATATATATATATAACTTTTGACTATATATATATATATAACTTTTGTTTTTCATGATGGAAAAAGCTAGGGTTATAAAAAACTAAAGTAGGGGAAAAGTTGGGGCAATTATCTGATAAAATTGAACTGTACGGATAAGCAGACTAGATAAGTGGGACCTAAAAACATTCTTGTGTTTCTGATGGAGCTGAACTGGTCATAGAGACTAACTGAATTTATTAGACAATTGTGCAAGTCGCTCACGCATTTTTCACCATGCAAACAGATCTGGTCTTAGTGCCCTCAATCCTGAGGTTAAGTATTACCCAATAAAGAAAAACGTCAATTCTTTTTTCATACTGCTTCTGACACTGCCTCCCCAACCCTGCGCCACCAGGCCCCTTTCCAGGACTGTGGTCTGCATGTTCTGTGCTATCTTAGGGCTCCCAGCTCACACTGCCAATGAGGGCACTAGGTCCTTTCATGACAAAGGGCACTGCCGTGGGACCTGCTGACTAATTTCACACAGACTAAAGAAATTCTGCCTTTACGGTCCCTCTTCTGCCCCCAGGGTGCTCTTCTAAGGAGAACTGCAAAGCAGAGGTGAATTTTTCTCCAGCCCACTCCCTCCCAACCACTGGAAATCCCATTCTCCCTTTTCCCACCTTCCCCGAGTAACCACTTCAGTTTAGAAATGTGCCCCCAGGAACTATGTTGGTTTTCCTAAGAAAGCCTTGCATCAAGGGACAAGGCTACAGAGGCAGCTGTGCCTCCAAGGCATGCAACCCAGATCTATTCACTTGGGGGTTGAATCACTTGTTCTCACCATAACTGTCAAGGACCACAGGATGGATAGAACCGCCAAATGGTTGATTAGATTCGGTTAAGACAATCAAAATGAAGGAACAATCTGCAGTACAGCTTGGTGAAATCCAAGACATATAGATTGATTCAGCATTTAATTACAGCCTTTGTGTGCAGAAATTGTCTCTATCTGTTGATAGAGCATCTCCATTCAGGGTCTCTAACTCTGTTTGATTGAAACATTATCTTCCCATTATATAAATATCCCGGCAAGATAAGGAAAGAAACCAGCCTTTGCTTGGATGCTTACAGACAAAGCTGTAAAAGGAATTAAAATAAAACCAGGCAAGGACGCTCATGAGTCCTAGCTTTAATTCTGCCTCTACTCTAGTCTCCCAGTGAGTCACTTAACTTTTCTTTTGTGTGTTGCCTTTATCATTAAAAGGGGATGCTACCAGGAATATAACTTTTATATATATATATATATATATATATATATATATATATATATATATATATATATATATATATGTATGTATATAGTAATATTATACAATTAAGGTGAAAAGGGTTCTGTAAAAATGCCTAGGATGGAAATTAAATAGCCACATACAGTTTCATAAAAAGCACTCCAGTGTATCAGCAAGCCATAAAAACTAGCAGAAGCAACAACAAAACTTTTTTGGTTTTAATTTTTTTTAATTATTAAAAAAAACAATCGGGTTGGAAATGATCTGAAAATTGATGAAACGCTGAGTTACTAACGCAGTGTTTATTATTTTTCGTCAAAATAAAAAATTAACTTTGCAGCCTTGGCTAGCAAGTCAACTGAACTCTGATCTCCACCATCTGGGTAGGGGACTCGGTATTTTTGTAGCTTCGGGTTACAGGTTAAGGCTGCCAGCTCCTGATTATTGGTAAACAGGCTTCGGGTGTCCAGACAACGTAGCTGGGGAGTGCTTCTGGGAAGCCCCAAGCAAACGCCCACCACAGCACCAAGTGGGGTAGAAGGGAACACGGTGGGGAGGTCATTGATCATGAGGGAGCTTGGGAAATAAGGCCATCCCAAATCCTCCTCCACTGGGTGTCTGGTATTACCCAAGAAAGCTGTTGCGACATGTGCCAGTGAATTTGCCTCACAATGCAAGTCAGCCCAGACAGGAAGGCTGCAGCAGCGGCCCCGCCAACGGGGAGCAGGCTGCAGCACGCTCCATGACCAGGGAGAGCACGTGGGACCACTCTGCACAATGCGGCTCCATCTGAGGATGCGTTCCAATCCCCCCATCCCACCCCTCCAGCCCAGCCCAGCCCACCCCACCCCGGGCACTCTTCCACCAGAGCCTCCTCGCAAGCAGCTGGATCAATTTACTCTAGCCTACGGTGCACTCTACAAGCACGGACTGAATTATTACTCATGGAAATCCCCTCTGTTTTCAGGCTTTGAACAAGGGAATCAGGTAGCTTTCAAACTCCAATAATTAATAGCCCTTTTGGTCAAAGCAGGAACAGCGCAAACATGCTGGAGGCTATGGGTTTCCAAACAGGCTGCCTGGTTTCTAGTAAATTAGAGGGAGTGGGCGGTGGAGGTAGGGAGTAATGTTACCCTGGCTGGAGAGTATGGTCTTCATTGACGTCAGCAAGCTGCCTGTCTCTTTGTCTCTCTTTCTGAGTTTCTCTCTTCCCTCCATCTCTCTCCTCCCTCTTCTCTTACTGTCTCCTCTGTCTCAGTCTCTCCTCTTTCTCTCTCCCCTCCTCTGTCTCTTCTCACTCAGCCCTTCTTCCCCCCTCCTCTGTTTCTGTCAGTTTCTTTCCCCCATTCTCGCCCCTCTCCTGTCTTTATATCTCTCCCTCCTCTTTCTCCCCCCCTCCTTCTCCCGCCTTCCCCTCAACCCCTTCTCTCCCTCCTTTTGCCCTCCCTCCCCTCCTACTGTGTCTATGCCTCCCCATCCTCTCTCCTCCCCTCTTCTATCTCTGTCCCTACTCTACTCCCTTCCCTCTTCTACTCCTCTCCCCTTTCACCAGCCCCTCACTTCCCCTCCTCTTTCTATCTCGAACACAGCTGACACAAGGGTTAGCTTTGTCAAAATGCCCTCAGTTTTGCAGCATGGCTCAGGCAGGGGCTTAGAGAACTCCCACATTTGCAGAAATAAGAGCTGCTGCGGGGCGGGGGGACTCTGCCATAGTGTAAATTAGCGAGACAAAAATATATGTGAGTCATTTAAGGAAAGGGGGGTGGGGGGAGAGGAGTGAGAGAAAAAAAAACTGCTGGAAACATTGCAAGTAACCAGGACTGGGTGTACATTCTTCCCTTCATCTCGCCCGATGAGCAGCTCTGACTCAGGGAACATTCTTCCCGTGGCAAAGAACACATTCTTGTCTCTGAGACTGCCTGAAATAGTATCCTTCAGCGTGCTGGCCCTCCCCCACTACTACTGTATCTTAGAGACAGACAGCCTTTGGGGCTCAGATTTTTTTTTAAAGCCGTGATTTTCCTCCTTGTTCCCCCAGGCCCCTTAAACCTAATTTATTTTTCACCACCCCTCACTTCTCTCTCAGGTCATCAAAAGACAGCAGCTCCCCAAGATGTTGCCAAACTCTCCCTGACAAGTAATTCAAGGCTGTGTGTCCATGAGTATTCTGGAAAAGGCAATATTTGTGTTTCCCCTTTGAAATGGCTTTAGTCTGCCATGTTGTTTAGAAAGGGGCACTGATGGACAACTTCTGGCAGCATTCAGCCTTCTTGCTGGTGGAAGAAGTGTAGGTTTCTGTTTTTCTCTATATGCCCCCAGCAAGACCACCTAAACCACTTAGTTTCTGTGGTGTGCGTTGCCAAGGCAGCAAAAATTTACCCCCAACCTCAAGTTGGGTTTTGAGGATTTGATTGTAAAGATTTTTTAGGAAGCAGAAATGGGGTATTCAATAACCCCAGGATCCATAGGGGTTTCATTGAGGGTGACTGTAATAGTATTGATTCAACTCCTCTTCCCTTCTTTTCTGATTTTCAGCAAATATAGTTCCTTGCATTTAATAAATATTTGTTGAAATGAACAGAACTGAATTGAGTTTGGACCCTGGAAAATTTTCCACTTAGTGGGCATCAGTCCTTTAGCAATGTGAAACATTTGGCAAGCATAAGATTCTGAACACTCCTTGTAACCAACCAAGTCATAATAAAAGCAAATCCCTCCCCCCCCCCAAAAAAAGGAGCATCAAGAGGTAACCTAGATCTGTAAAGGAAGCTGAAACAGAAACCAGTGAAAGATCCTCAACATAACTGGTTCTGAATACAATGCAAGCAGTCATTTATTAAGGGTCTGCTTTATACAAGGCATCAGAACTATAGGGTCACAAAGAAAAAAAAACTGTCCCTACCCTCAAGAGGAATTGTCTTCTTTAGTTTACTGAAATATAGGATTATTAATAACCATCACTTGGCAATAATTAGTACAATGCAATGGCAAGTGATTTCTCTGCCCTTCCCCATTATGGATGCTAAAAGGTGGGATGTCATCTATAAATACATGTGTGTGTGTATGTCCACAATAAATATTGGTGACTATAACAGGTACTTGACTGTATATGAACAAGATCATTGTACTTCACGCATTGTGGGCATTCCCTGAATGGAGAAGGCATTTGATATAGTGGATAACATGCAAGTTGGAAGTCAGGAAGACCTGAATTCATAATCCTTTCAGTCAGTAGCTGTGTGACCCTAAAACAAATCACAAACTCTCAACCTCAGTTTCCTCATCTGTAAAATTGGGATAATTACAGCATAGGGTTGTTGTATTGATGGCTTGCCAACCCTCAAATGTCGTGTAAGAGTTAGTTATTAATGTTTGCTGAATCTCTCTTTTATCCTGGATATAGCTTGTTTATGTGTAGTTCTTAACATGTTGTCTCACCTGTTTGACTGTGAGCTCTTTGAGAGCAGTAGCTGTTTTTTGCCTTGTTTGTACCCTGGATGCCTAGCATCTAGCTGTCATATAGTAATCTCTTAATACAAAGGAAGGAAGGAAGGAAGGAAGGAAGGAAGGAAGGAAGGAAGGAAGGAAGGAAGGAAGGAAGGAAGGAAGGAAGGAAGGAAGGAAGGAAGGAAGGAAGGAAGGAAGGAAGGAAGGAAGGAAGAAGGAAGGAAGGAAGGAAGGAAGGAAGGAAGGAAGGAAGGAAGGAAGGAAGGAAGGAAGGAAGGAAGGAAGGAAGGAAGGAAGGAAGGAAGGAAGGGAGTGGGAAGGAGGGAAAAAGAGAAGGAAAAATCATACTTAGGCAGTTATCTAGATTTCCATCTTTGGTCAGCCACTATTCTACCAAAATGTTTACAGTTCACAAAATATTTACTACCAAAACCTAGTTGTTAGAAAAAAAGAAAAGCAAAAACTCATTCCTTCCTCTCCATAAACCTTGCTACTCCCACCCCATAGTGTACTTCCTCTTCTCTGCTCTGGGCATTGTCTATTCTTCACATAGTCCAAGAATCTCGTCTGGTCAAGAAGCATTTATTAAGACTTGCTCTGTGCTAGGCACTGTGCTAAGTGCTAAGAAAACAAATACAAGTAGAAATAAAGGCTCTGCTCTCAAGGAATTTCCATTATAATGGGGGAAGACAGCACACACAAGGGGAATCAAAAGGGAAGAGATGGAAGGAGAGAGTGAGATAAAGGTACCCACTCTAGGGCATGGTGGAAAGCACCTGGAAGGCTATCTAGTCCAAGATATACCAAGATAAAAAACCCCATACAACAGCCTAGAAAGAAGTGATCAAGTCTTAGGAACATAAGTCTAGAACTAAAGGGAACTCAGAGATCATCTAATCCAATCTCTCATTTTGTAGATGAATTAACAAACCTAGGAAGAGTAAGTAATTTGCCCATGATCACATAGCTAGTAGATGTCAAGAAGTGAATTTGAACTCATATTCTCTGACTCTGAAATGAGTACTTTTTCTGTTGTACCATATATAAGACCCAACACTACATAACATTTTGGGGCTGAAGGTACAGGGTGCAGAACATCCTATATTAAATAATCTAGAGATTTTACTGGCATGTTATAATTTGGATTGAGAAATACTGACTTAGAGAGCAAAACAGGTGAACTAAATGATAAAAAGACTGAGGAAGATAAAGACCTGATGGAGAGGGTGAAGAGCATTTATTGGGACATCAAAGAAAAAACGTTTCCAATTATAAAATATAAACTCAAATAAGATGAATAAAAATAGATTTAAAACTTCTCAGGGATTTTTTTAACAGTACCTAAGAGAAGATTGAGATTGAGAAGCTTAAGACAGAAGCAGTCAGACCAAGGGAAGTATACAACTTCTATTTCTAAAATGAACTCATTATCTATCATAGGTCCTTATGTTTAATGTAGAGTAATTTATACACTGAATATCATAGACTCATAGATGTAATGGGGAAAGTAGCCTTAGAAATTATCTTAGCGACTCTATTCTAGTCCATCATTTGAAGGATGTGGAAACTAAGTAGTAATTTAGATATTTAGATAGAAATAGAAATATAGAATAGAATAGAAAAATAGAAAATAAAAAGGCTTAGTAAATCAGAATTGACTTTCTCAAAGTCACATAGTGTCAAAATTCAAACCCAACTCTTCTGACTTCCAAGCCAGCCCTTTTCCCACTGGACCTCAGTAATAGGGCTATGACTTTTAGAGCTGGAAAGGATTTCAGGTCTCATTACTTTCACCCCCACATTTTACAGCTAAAGAAACTGTGGTCCAGAGAGCTGATTACTTGTTTAGTTTTTCCTTGATAGTTCACACTAGGGAGTTTACATTAGGGAACTGTTTATTTCTAGTTCAAAAGAAGAGTCAGGAAAAATACCCAAACCTTGTGACTTCTAATTGGGTGAGTTTTCTACTCCACCACACTGCCTCCTCCCCAACTATCCTCACTGCCTGAGCTAAAGTAGCAAATGTCAAGAAGATAAGTCTATTACCATCCTGATGACTTATTATCGGGAAGGATTCTGGAGCCAGCTTGAACCTGCTCACAAGAGCCAACTGCTAAATTTTCAGTGTGAGATGAACAGGTTATGGTACATAAATCTGATGGAATGCATAACTATGAAGGGAATACAGAAAATTGTTTTAGCATGACTTCATATTTTCATGGGTTTTGTATATCTTGCCTTCTCAATGGATAGGGAAGAGACAAAATCTAGAAATGAAAGGAAAATTTAAAAAATTTTTAAGGATATTGAAGATACATTCAGAGAGGCCTATGTGTGAACTAGTATAGAGTGGTTAGCAATAACAATAATATGAAAGAAATAAACAACTTTAGAGGAATCAAATGTTGACCAAGATTCCAGAAGACTAATGATGAAAGATACTTCATGTCATTCAGTTGTTTTCAATCATGTCTGACTCTTTGTGACTGCATTTGGGTTTTCTCGGCAAAGATATTGGAGTGTTTTCCCATTTCTTTCTCCAGTTCATGTTAAAGATGAGGAAACTGAGGCCAGCAGAGTTAAGTAATTTGCCCAGGATCACACAACTAGTATGTGTCTGAGACCAGATTTAAACTCTGGAAGATGTCTTCCTGACTCCTGGTCCAGGACTCTGTCCATCACATCACCTAGATGCCCACCTCCTTATAGATGAAGAAACCAGAGCACGGAACGAGACAAAATATTTTTTTTAACATTGCCAATGAGAAAAATGTGTTTGATTGAATATGTATGTTTGCTATAAGTTTACTGATTTTGTTTTTCTTTTGTTCTCAAAGGTGGAGGGGTGAGGTGAGAGAGTATAAAGGTGGAGTTTTTCTAATTAAAATGTTATTTATAATTTTAAAATAAAATAAAGCTTAATGAGATTTTTTAGTGTGGGCATTTACACCTTAGGTAAGAATAAGCAAATACTATAAATCATCTACACTAAAACAACAAATTTGTTAATTGTCTAAACTTAAGAAAGTGATGGGAGAAAAATTAATCATGAAGATTGTTATTATTTAATTCAAAATTTGTCATACATACATACTCTTTTTTAATGGAAAGTGAGTTGTTGAACATTTTTGTCAATACACCTCTGGTAGGGAAGACAAGGAGGGCAATGTGCCTGAGGAGGATACCAACGTCCTTGAGCATTAGCAAGGAGAAGAAACAAAAGAGTCACCATGTTGTTCAGTCCTCTTTTCTAATATGCTCTGTTCCTCAACAACAACAAAAAGGCATTATGGGAGATATATAAAGCAGAAGACATTGGAATAAGCAAGTTACATGTACTTTTGTTTTTTAACATTCTAGGGAGAAAACTTTTAAAAATCACTGACATTAACCTTCTTCAGGCACTTTCCAGACTTACGGCCAAAACCCACTTGCATTCTTTTGAGAGGTTAAAGGTACTGTTGGCACCTTAGTTTGCACAGACTCTTTCTCAGGAAGCCACCCCAGGGCCCTTCTCTTGCCTTTGAAAGCACAGCAAGGCACATATTTATCACATGAATGAACTGTTTCTGTACAGCATCTCCCGTGTACTGGGTACAAATAAGTCCTCCTTCCAACATCAGTCACACTTATCTTCCCTTTCCACTTCATTTTTCCCCTTCAGTAAACATGCCTTATTCATTGTGGCCACCACCCGCATGGGTACTGCCTCCACTTTTGTCAGTCTCGATGTTCTCTTGTACTTTCTTCTGATGGTGACATCTTAAAGCAATCTCACTGACGAGGTCTATTTCTAATACACCTATTGATCGATATGAAATATATGGGAATAGAGCTGGCTTTAGAGTCAGGAAGGTCTGTGTTCAAGTCTTACCTTCCCCATATACTATGTCATTCTTTAACCCTCTTAAGTTATAGAGCAAGCGCTGCCTTGAATTAGCAGAAGTTCCCCTCCAAGAGTTTCCTACACCAATGGAATTACAAGTCCGATCCAAAAATGTAGTGCCACGGAGAAATTTCAAAACCACAAGGTTTCCTTCTCAATTTCTTGCTGAAAGAGATAAACCTGGTGAAAGAATTTCTTTTAAGAGTTCATTTAGTTTGGAAGCAGTGAGGTAGCTCAGTGGATTGAGAGCCAGATCTAAAGCTAGGATTCAAATCTGACCTCATACTTCCCAGCTGTGTGACCCTGGGCAAGTCACTTAACCCCCATTGCCTAACCCTTAGCACTCTTCTGCCTTAGAATGAATATACAGAAGGTAAAGGTTTTAGTTAATTTATTTCACCAAAATCTGTAAGTAGGAAAATAAATAAGAGACTAAGTGTGTCAGTTCATGGGTTTCCCTCCTTACCTTTCAACTCAATCTTCTTTTCTCTACTTTCTCCCCCAAACCCTTCATCCCATTTCCCCATATTTTACATGGCTGCTCCCACCCATCAACATTCCATTAAAATCAGAGGTGTCAGAAGGTTCCGGAACTGCACTCCAAAACACAGCAGGTGTGTAATCTACCTGGACAAAGGAAACAGAACATTCAGCTGCTGCCAGGTGGTTAGGCAAGAGACTTGCAAATCAATGTGCGGCTAACAGTAAACAAACCAGTCTGTGCGAGTATGTAAGGGCAAAGATGAAGCAGGTGCCCTAGTTTACTCCCTACACAGAAGGCTGTCTGTTTCTTAGGTAGCCAGATAGACAGACAGACATTTCAAATCCTGCAAATGATCTCTGATTTTATGGAGTGGGGCAGTGCCTCCCCTGGTACAGCATGCCCCCTCTCAACACCTCAGTAAGCCATTTGGAGGGTGGGATTTCTATTGTGACAGTGTGGGAAATAGATAATATTAGAGATATTCAGACAGAAAGAGAGAGAGAAAGAAAGGGACGGAGAGATGGGGGACAGAGATAGAGAAATGGGGAGAGAGAGAGACGGAGAGAGAAAGAGAGGTGGAGACAGACAGATAGACAGAGACAGAGAGAAAGAGATAGAGGTGGAGACAGACAGAGATGGGGAGGGAAAGAGATAGAGGTGGAGACAGACAGACAGAGATGGGGAGAGAAAGAGATAGAGGTGGAGACAGAGACAGAGAAAGAGAGAGAGACAGAGGGTGAGGGCAAGGGGAGAAGGAGAAACAGAGAGAGAGAGATGAACAGACTAAATAAATAATTCCTGATGGCCACACTTATCCAGGCTATTCCTTGGAAACAAAGAGAGTCTATCTCCAGATTCATACACAAAGAATATCCTGCTTCTGCTAGCATTGCTTCAAGGATCCATTACTACTTCCACACCCCTGAGGCAGGCATCCAAGTAATATATACAACACATATAATATTATGTGGATTGCATATAATTAACAAACTGTATTAAATGCCTCACAGCCTATAAGGCATGCAGTAGAATAAGATGAGAAAGTGTGAGACATTGTTTAGTTTCAAAAAGCTAATAGCTGGGGTGATGAGGCATTTGGACCAGACCTGTACCTACAGATACCTGTAGCTAGGTATCAGGAAGTCCCAGTGAAGAAATTCCCTTAAACAATGCCCAATGTCACTTTATTATCCTAGAAAATTGCCTGGAGAACTGAGAGGTTCAGTGACTTTCCTAGAGACCCACAGCTTGTGTGTGTGCTGAAGGTGATTTTTATCACAGGTCTTTGTAGCAGTCCACTAGCTATGGGCAAGGGGAACAGTTGGTATGTACAGATTGAGCATGATCAAGAGAGCATGATCAGTCTTGAGCATGCTCAGTATTGCACGTGGCTGGGAAAGCCTCTGACCCTTGACCCCAGCTTCCCCCAGGTTAGGCGGGAACACAAGTTTCTTTGTGCTCACCTGGTTAAGAAAATCCACACTTATACCTTGTCATTAACCAATGATGATCATCCCTATGTACTGTGTATATTTGCATATCAAAGAGATTAAATAGGGCCCAGCCAGCTCCACCTGGCTCTCTTCTGCTCTTCCTCCCTTCCAGCTCGCACTGATGCCTGTCCTTGCTTGGGCCAGGCTCCATCTTTAATCTTTCTCTATCATCTCTCTGACCTGTGTGGTATTGAATCTGGATCTCTGGACTGGTAAAAGCTTTCGGAATGGTCCTTTGATCAGAGCTTTGGCTGTGGCTCATTGATAATTAATAAAGACTCATTCCTGCTACCTTATATCTCTACTTCGACTCCATCATCCCCCTCGTGGTATCAAAAACTTCTATCCTTTCTCTATCTTCCTACCTTAAAGCTTCTCTCTCCCCTCTGAGGAAGCTTTAGTCTTCCTAATCCCATATTTGAAATGAAAGTAAATAAAAGGAAAGTAATGTATATAAGTACAAAACAATAAAGACAATAGCTGGTTATAGGAACTGAAGCACAGTGCTTTTCACCTAAAAGAAACTGGCTCCAAACTATCTTTATAGGCCAATTATACATTACTTGCCCCCTCATTCACTCTATGTTCCAAGCAAACTTCTATCCATGCATGACATTCTATCTCCCATCTCCAATCTTTGTGCTTTTGCACAAGTCATCCCCCAGACCTGGAACATTCTCTCATTTTACCACTGCTTCCTGGAACCCCTAGCCCCCTTCCAGGCTCAGCTCAAATGCTATAACCTGCAAGAGAGCTTTCCTGATTCCCCAGGTTGTTGATGTTCACATGTACACACACACACAAATTATTTTGTATACTTTTTATTTTTACTTCCCTGTGTAAATATTATTTCTCCTTAGTAGACTACGGGCTCCTTGAGGTCATAAACAAATGCATTTTTGTCTTTGTGTCCTCGGCTTCTAGCACTTATCAGAAATGTATTAAATGTTTATTGAATCAAATCATTATATTAATCAAGCAATCAACAAGTTTTTATTAAGGCTTACTCTGTGTCTGGTATTGTGCAGAGCACAGGGGATGCAGAGGGTAGAAAAACAGCACCTACCCTCAAGAAGCTTACATTCTAATGGGCACATGACATGTCAATAAATATGTACGTGCAAACCACATCTAGAATAGACAGAAGGTAAATGGAGAGGAAAAGGAAATGATGCTGTCATGGTGTCTACATGGAGGCATACACATAGGGAATATATAGCATATCAGGGACAGCTCACAACAACAGAGCTATGAAGGTCCTCCAGGTAGGTCCTCTCTGATTCTTGATGAGTGCGATGTGTCTCTGCTCTTTGTCTTATTGTTTCTTTTGGGGGGATCTCCAAATGGTTTCATGGTCTCTGAGCTTCTCTCTGCTACCATGGGCTGGGCTTCAGCTGTCACAGGTGATCTGTTGAGGTCTCTCCTTTCTGTTAAGGTTCAGTGACTAGAAAGCTTCTATGTGATTCAAGCAGAATGATGCTCTCTTAATGCCTAATTGAGGGGAAAATGAGGTGGCACATGGGATAAAGTGCCAGGCTTGGAGTCAGGAGGACTTGGGTTCAAATATGGACTCAGATATTTCCTAGCTGTATGGACCTAGACAAGTCACTTAACCCTGTTTGTCCAGTCCTTGACACTCTTCTGCCTTTAAATCTATTAATACATAGCATTGATTCTAAGACAGAAGTAAAGTTTTTAAAAATAAATAAGACTAAATAAATGTTTAGTTGAGGCACCAGGAGAGTCAATCTGGACAATCAACACAAAAGAGCAGCAAGCTCCAAGGGTAAGAGGAATGAATGGAGGGAGGGAGGGAGGGAGGGAGGGATGGATGAATGAATGAATGAATGAATGAATGAATGAAAAAAGCATTTATAAGGTATTTACTCTGTGCCAGGACTGCTAAATACTAGAAATACAAATACAAAAATAAAGACAAAATTAATTAATGTTGAATTGAAATATAGACACATGTAAATGCATATTTCTTACTAAAATCTTCAGAATCTATAACTAGCCAACACATTTATTTAATGTAGATTACATTATGTAATGGCCCACATTTAGAAATCAGTCTATCTAAAGGCGCATCTTTGAATGAACCAAACAGATCTTCAGCCCTAATATTCTTAAAGTTCAGGTATGACTATGTCACTTCCATGCTCAAAAAGATCCAGTGGTTCTCTATGACATCTAGGATCAAATACAGAGTCTCTCATTAGGCATTTGAAACTTTCAACAACCTAGCTCCAATCAACTTTTCCTGCCTTATCTCATAATCCTCATGATATAGTCTAACACCCAATCACCCTGGTTTTTTTGCTGTTCTTCACACATGACCTTCTATGTCCCATCTCCAAGCAAAGGGTCCGACCATTCCCTGCACCTAGAATGCATTTCTGCATTCATCCCTGCTTCCTCTCTCAAACAAAACCTAATTCCCTCCAAAGCTCAGCCCAATCAGAACCTCCTACCTTGATCACCACGGTTACACTATTCCCACAAAATGACCTTGTGCTTATCTTATCCCTATTTTCCACACTTACACATATGCAGATGTGTTGTAGAAAATCAGTTCTTTGCAGACAGAGACTGTCCCATTTTTGTCTTTGTTCCTCCAGCACCCAGCACAGTGCCCAGCACATGGTAGGCACTTCATGTTTCTTGATTGATTGAGTGGGCAAATGTTGGAGGAACATTCAAAACCAACTCAAATGTTGACACACACTGAAAGAGGCCCATTGATGATATAAATTTAAAGTTAACCAGATTAGCCCAATAAACAACACAATGAAAACCATTAGACAGTCACGATGAAACACTTAGGCTTTGAGAATTTAGCTTTGATGACTTAGAAAGGCAGAAAAAGAGATCAAAACTAGTCCCCACTTGGGCAGGGGTTTGTTTGCCTCAACTGGCTCTGAAGTCAGAGCCAATAATCCTAATAATGGTTTTGAGCGGAGCCCTAGATGTTTCTTCCCATTTGAGAAGGAGCAAATCATGAGCCATATCCACCCCTTTTTGAACTTGAGCTGTGGTAAATGTATACATTGGGGCATGTGCATGCATGTGCTTTGATTCGACATGCAGAAAATGAAAAGGATTGTGGAACCTTTTATCCCTTCTGTGTCCTCCTTCTCCCCTCGTGATGAAAATTCCCATTCAGCATTTCCTCATCTGCAAAGCCACACACGTTAGGAAGCCGGTATCATAGAAACCAACAAGACCTTGGATGAGGTTCTGGGTTGCAGCAAACCAAACTTTCCTTGCTGAATCAGGTCCTATACATGCACTATGAGTCATACACAAGTTAATGAGCCCCTATTAAGGAGATAATGGAGTGATATTTATCACTGGTCAAATCTTAGCAAGCAAAGAGCATTACCTAATCACTAGTCATATTCATGCACATTTCTTTTCAAATCATTGCCTGATAGTTCTTGGGATGGTTTCTGTCAATATTTACAGGAACCAGGCACTTAACAACACCCGGCAAGTGGTTGGGTTGTCTAAAAGGATGAGTCATACAAAAAAGAGCCTATTATCCAAGGGTCACTGGTTTGAGTT
Organism: Monodelphis domestica; assembly: GCF_027887165.1. Taxonomy (NCBI): domain Eukaryota; kingdom Metazoa; phylum Chordata; class Mammalia; order Didelphimorphia; family Didelphidae; genus Monodelphis; species Monodelphis domestica. The sequence continues at coordinate 154,240,799 of NC_077228.1, read as the reverse complement.
CTTATTGGTCAGTGGTGACTGGAAGTCATTAGGCTATTGAAGAACATGTGGATAGTTTGTGGTCTCTGTTCAATTCTCTGGATGCACAAGATTTATGAAATGGAAGCCATCAGCATAACAAGAAGCATAAAGAGAGGAGTTAGAGGATTGAAAAGACAAAGCAACCGCCTGCTTCTTTTACTTACAAAATAGTCAAGCTATCCATCACTCAATAAACATTTATTAAGCATCTACTGTGTTCCAAGAACTATGCTAGGAGCTGGGGACACAAAGAACAAAAGATTCCTGCCCTCAAGGAGGCTATATTTCATCAAGGGAAACAACCCTTATACATACAAGTCGATATAACATATACACAAAGGATTTTTGTGCGAATTCCAGTAATTAAGGGTACCAGGAAAAACCTTTTTTTAGGATGTGGCACTTGAAATGAACCTTGAAGGAAGAGAGGGATCCTAAGACACAGAAGTGTTAGAGGAATGTATCCAGGGATGGGGGACAGTCTCTGCAAAGACACAGAGACTGTATCATGGGGAAAAGTTAAGGATGACTCTGCTTGCTAGTGGGTGACTTTGGGCATTTCAATTTCTTCATTGGTAAAATGAAATAGTTGGATTAAATCACCTCAAAAGTCCTTTCCTACCCTGAATCTATATTCCTAACAAGGAGAATTTTAATAGGCATCTATATCACATCTGATTCATCCAGTAAAACATTTACAAACCAAGGGATGCTACAATTGAAGATATCTAGAGTTCTACTATAAAGCCTTACAAGCATTTGGAACAAGATAAATTACAAGAACAGTTCCAGGCAAGGGAATTTGGTCCTAAACATCTTCCTTGCCAACTGAAATTCCATCATTAGAGCTCCATTCATTTGTGTTGTCAAGGTTTTTGGTCTTTAGCAGTCCTCTAGAAAGATGAAAATACCTCTACAGAGATTGTTATTAAGCTGCATCAACTAACACTCAGAGAGATTCTTGACAATGAACTGAAAGCAAACCCCTGAGAAACCAGATACTGGATGGGATGAACTAGGGAAGTATTGGGGATACAGAGGGATAAAAGAGGGAGAGCTGGTAATGTAGAAAATGGGAGAAGTTTAAGATAAATTTTAACAGTGACAATTTTGCTAAAGCCCAGTCCTGCAGACCACTATAATCTTAGAGATTTATAGAAGCCCTTCAGCGCATATATACTAAGCTACACAGGTCAGAAAATAAAAATGGTGCCATATGGATTCATCACAGACAAGGAATAAATTCTAGAAATAAAGTAGTAATGTGTAATTTTATTTAAAATTATTTTAATATCTTTTGTTTTTATAGTTCCTTCATTTCCAAATATATTCCTTCTCTTCTCTATAAAAAAAAATGTAAAAGGAGGTAGGGAAGGAAATAGGTTAGCAAAAAAACTAATATCCTATATATATAGCCCTCTGCCTCCTCTGAGAAGGTAAGGAAACATACTTTTTCACCTCTTATTCAGATCACCTCTTATTCAGATTTGATCATTATAATTCCACAGTCTATGTTCAGTTTGCCTCTTGCTCTTGTGCTTTCTATTTACATTGTTATGGTCCTTGTGTAGAGTATGTTATACTGGTTCTGCTTAACTTCATTTTGCAGGAGTTCTTATAAATCTTCTAATGTTTCTTTATCTTCATAGTTGTTGATTCTCATATTCAATCATATTCATGTGCCCCAATTTGTTTAGCCATTTTCCAATCAATTGACATCCATTTACTTTTTAAAATTTCTTCACCCTTTTTGACAGGGCTCCTACCAGATATAGAATACCAGCCAAAGTGAAACAACATTCATTTTACAATTTTCAGAAATAGGGCAACCAGCCAGAGCCATTAAAAATGGTTAGCTTTCAAATCCTACCTCATAATATTTTTAAAGAAAAAAAGATCCTGTCCTGAGATTTTTTCCAGGCTTTTCTTCAGCTTATGAAGGGCTAAGATAATATCATCATACTTTGATGATACCACTATTCCCCATGAAATGGTGACTCAGATCTGGCATAAAACAAACAGACAGCAATTATGTTGGAAAGAGTCTGGTCAAAGTCTTTCCTTGCCCAGGTACTATGAAATCTGGTCAATACTGCACAGTCACATCTATCACAATGTGATAGAACTAAAATTATCTTTATTACCAATACAGTAGATAGCAGGATTTAATCCAAAGAATAATTAATAATAATTAAATATACTCTTATTTTCTGACCTTCCAAAAGTGTTTGGCAAAAATTTGAGTTTCTTATAAATAGGGATGGGGTTTTTTTCTCTGTACTTATACCCCCAAAGAACCTCACACAGTGTCTGGCACCTAGAAGAAGCATAATAAATACTTAAATGATAATTGACCAAAGGAACTGTCATCCCAATTCAGTGAAAAAATTGGATTTGGACTAGAAATGGGAAGTCCTGGGTTTGAATCTGGCCTCGGGCACTTCCTGGCAGTGTGACACTAGGCAAGTCACTTAACTCCCATTGATTAGCCCTTACCACTCTTCTGCCTTGGAACCAATATACAGCATTGATCCTAAGACAGAAGGTAAGGGTTTAGTTGGAAAGAAAGAAGGAAAGAAAGAAGGAAAGAAAGAAGGAAGGAAGGAAGGAAGGAAGGAAGGAAGGAAGGAAGGAAGGAAGGAAGGAAGGAAGGAAGGAAGGAAGGAAGGAAGGAAGGAAGGAAGGAAGGAAGGAAGGAAGGAAGGAAGGAAGGAAGGAAGGAAGGAAGGAAGGAAGGAAGGAAGGAAGGAAGGAAGGAAGGAAGGAAGGAAGAAAGAAAGAAAGAAAGAAAGAAAGAAAGAAAGAAAGAAAGAAAGAAAGAAAGAAAGAAAGAAAGAAAGAAAGAAAGAAAGAAAGAAAGAAAGAAAGAAAGAAAGAAAGAAAGAAAGAAAGAAAGAAAGAAAGAAAGAAAGAAAGAGAAAGAGTTGAATTTGGGCTGAAAAGAGATGGGTTTGAATCTTAACTCAGCCACTATACAGCCTTAGACAAGTCATCTATGAACCTCTATTTCCTTGTCCATAAAACTGAAAGGTTGAACTAGATAACTTCTAAGTTCCTTTAGGTTCTAAATCCATGACCCTATGATTAATATTGAACACATTCATAGTATCATAGATTTAGAGCTAAAAGAATCCTCAGAGATCTTCTAACCTAAATCCTTCATTTTGCAAATATGGAAACTGAGACCTGAGGAGCAATATGATTTGCCAAAGATTATACAATGGGAGAACCAGGAATTGAATTCAGTTCCTGACTCCAGGTCACCCTACAAAGGGTCTAATGCTATGCCATAATATTATGGAAATGTGATTTATGGAGAGATATTGCTCTAAACAGACAGAAATCCTGCAAATGGAGATTTAAAATCAGAAACCAAAGGACAGACTTCATATAAAGGTGATAAGGAAATAACAACCCATTTTTGACCCATTGTCAAATACAAAAGACAATGAGGATAACTGATGGTTGGGGAACTCAACAGTTTTTTAGAGACCCTTTCCAGGATCAGCTTCATAAAGCTTGGAGTGAGAAGAATATTTAGGGACATCACCCAGTGGAATTTATCCATGGCAGTTTCCATCTCTTCTCAGAGAGCTCCACCAGCCCTTCTGTAGGGCTACATGGCTAAGGCATGTATGTACAAACTCATGCTAAGTGAGGACTTGAGGTAGAGGGTAGAGAGTCAGACAGTAAAAAATTTCAAGTTCTATAATAGAGGACTTGTCTTTAATTCTGCCAGTGATGGAGAGGCAGTGTGGTGTAGTGAATAGAAAGCTGTCTTGAAATCCAGAAAAGTCTAGGTTCAAGTCCTGTCTTGAACACATACTGACTACATGACCCTAGGAAAGAAAGCCACTTAATTTAGTGTTCTTGGCAACTCTCAAAGGCTTTAAATGGCAGCGAGGGTGCTGAGAGGCAGTAGTACAGGATACTTCTTCATTTTAGAGTTTCCTATAGAGTATATATCCTCACAGAATCATAGAATCTTAAAATTGGAAGGGATTTCAGGACATCAGTTCAAATTCTGCCCCACTTACTTATTATCTATGTGTTGTTCAGCAAGGTATTTAACATCTCTGGGCCTCAATTTCCCTATCTGTAAAAATGAAGACATTGATCTAACTGGCCTTTATAGTCCCTTCCAACTGTAAATCTATGATTTTAACATTCCTTAAAGAAACAGATTGAGATTTAAATTCTCTTCATGAAGCACGAATCTCTTCTACAACAGCCCCCAATGTAGTAATCCAATTGCCATTTTAATGCCTCCAATGATAAAGGAGTTATGGAAAGCTCCATTTGTTAGGAATTTAAGAAAGGAAGATGACTAAACAGCATTCTTTGTTTCGTTTCCCTTTTTGTTTACCCTTATGTTGTGGAGGAACTGAGTAAAAATGGGAACTATTCCTACTCCTTTCTTTCCTCATTTCAAGCCTTGGTGTTATGATTTCATGTCTCTCAAAGCCCCAAAGTAATGCTTTATAGAAAGTAGTTGTTCTACTAAAATTGGTTGAACAAATGAATATTAAAGATATTTCTTACATCCATGGGGATAGAATACTTTAGAATACTTTACTTCTTAGATATAGCAGAATTACTAACCCAAGTAGTAACCCATAGTAGCCTATGTGCACTACCAGCTCATACTTTCTTAGAGGTATAAGATAGGAGAGAGAGAGAGACAGAGAGAGAGAGAGAGAGACAGAGAGACAGAGAGAGACAGAGAGAGAGAGAGAGACAGAGAGACAGAGAGACAGAGAGACAGAGAGAGACAGAGAGAGACAGAGAGAGAGAGACAGACAGACAGAGAGACAGAGAGAGACAGAGAGAGACAGAGAGAGAGAGAGAGACAGAGAGAGACAGAGACAGAGAGAGAGACAGAGAGAGACAGAGAGAGACAGAGAGAGACAGAGAGAGACAGAGAGAGAGAGAGAGACAGAGAGAGAGAGAGAGAGAGAGAGACAGAGAGAGAGAGAGAGAGAGAGAGAATGAGCATTTATGAAATTCTTACTATATGCCAGGGCTGTACTAAGTTCTGAAAAATTAAATATAAGTAAACAACACAACACAACCTGAGTCCTAAAGTTGTAAATTAGTGGTATTTAGTCAAGTCCTGTGATTCATCTCTCTATTTCAAATACTTCAAGAGACTTATGACACATGAATGACTCTTTTAAAAATCTGTTTTCCAAGAAACTCATTGTCAAACTATCTAGCCCAAACATACTCAGGTTTATAGCCAAACACTACATAATTGATCAAAAGTGAGAGCAGAGCAGCAATGCCTTTTTTCTATTCCCATCCTTTACTCTCCCACCATATAAAAACAAAGATAAGAGCAAGAGGTGGTGCTGGACAGCTAGGAGTGAGACAGAGGGTCAAGAAAGGGTAGCAGGATGAGGAAAAGTATAATGCATGTAATGGCATGATATGAAGATGTCTAAAAAGTGACAAGGATATTTGATTCTCAACAAATTAAAGCTAAAACTCATCTAGCTAAGCAGAAGTCTCAGAATGGTGGGAATGAAGACGTTAGCCAAAGAGGAAGCAGTAGGCCCAGAAGTGGAGTGAAGGTCTGGTTCCAAGCAAACTAAGGCATCAGGGAACTCTGGAACAAAGTCCAAGATTGAAGTGGCAAATTAGTGGTGTTCCATCAAGTCCTGGAATCCATCTTTATTTCAAGTACCTCAACAGACATATGCCAGATTGGTGACTCTTTTTAAAAATTATTTTCCAAGACACTCTTTGTCAAATCATCAAGTCCAAACATACTCAGGGTTATAGCCAAATCCTACATGACTGACCAAAAATGAGAGCAGAGAAGCAATGCCTTTTTTCTATCCCTCAGCCCCTCCACCATATAAAAGCAAAGATATTCCCATAGATTTAAACTAGCCCAACATTTAAGCCACAATTCATAGAACTAGCCTGAAAGAGATATTTAAAAAATAAATAAAACACTACCATACTAAGGCAAGAAAGATACCTGGCTACCCCATGTCACTGTAGAACTATCCTAGGATGGCGATTTTGGGACTCTAGAGTCTGGGGATAGTTTCGAACTAGTGGAATAAGAGCAAAAGTCGCCATGTCCCATTACAAACTCAATCCCCCTTTAAATGTCTCCTATATTCCAAACCACCAAGAAGATAAATTAGAGGAACAGAGAGGCCATGTGTCTGTCTGCTTTATAATCAGAGCATTCTTCTACATGCTACAAATAACCCAAACAACGTCATCCAATTATTATTATCTGTGCTGTTAGTGTTTACTTAATCAATCTTCAAAGAGATTTCTAAACTTGTATTTTTGTGACTAAGTAAAGGTCAGAGTTCCTCGATGATAAATCAGAGCTAGTAAGGGAGCAAATTCAGCTGACAGAGTCATCTGACCCCAGCAGCTGTGCACCAACTTTGAACAAGTTCCTTCTGGTATCTCTTTCAGGCTAGGCTTGAACTCCAGTCAAATGTTAGTTCCTGAATTGCAATAACACAAAACACACCAATGAATTTACTCCGTGTGGTGACCCTTTTTTGTTTGTTTGTTTTTCAAGATACTCTGCATCAAGTCTAAACATCTCTTTACCAACGTGTCCTGTCCTTGAATATTTTCTCTGCTGGTTGGGGTACTAGTTGAGACCATTACTTTGGTCTTTCTCCAGTCCACAGGAGATTGTTTCTCAAATGTACTGGGATTTTTATTTGTTACCATTCTTCATATAGTGACCTATTTGTGAATCCCCTAAACCTAATTCTAATTCTTCCTTCCTAAAGAGGAGAGGGATAAATCAATCGTGGAGAGACCAGTCAATCCATATTTTAGCAAACATTTGCTAAATATCTAGTCTGTGTCAGTACCTACTGTGCTATAAAGATGCAAATACAATGAATCTTTACCCTCAAGAAACTTACATTCTTTCTAGTGAAGACCTGAATTTGATCTCTTGTATTCTTCAAAGCAGTCTTATTACTAATTCACTCATTTTCCCATGTCTACCTTTAAATTTTAGTAAAGTAAATAAAAAATATGGACTCTGGAGTGGGGAAGGCTCCTAGTAAAAATATCTTTCTTACTTGAGGTCATAATCAAGATGCACAGCTTTAAAAAAAACAGAAATAAATTGAATATGGGCATGTGAAAAGAATCTGCCAACATGAGAATGATTTCCCTCATTCCACTCCATATCTACCAGCCAGGAAAACAGGTTGGCTGTTCTGATCAAAACTATACAAGTTGCTTGCTTCACTCTTCACTTGGGGATTGAAGGAAAGAAGGGAAGATGACCAGAGTGACTTTTATGGAAGGCTAAATATAGATGCTATTTATAATGTCAATGGTACTTTCAGCCAAGTGATCCCTGAAGCAGACTTGCAGGTGGGTTCAAAGTCTTGAGGCCCACACAAAAATTTTACCAGCCCTCCAAAGTTCTAAGTGTTTTTTTTTTCCTATGTGGTTTAGTTTCCTTAGGGATAATGATTCAGATTACAGCGAGAATCAATGAACTGAAAAAGTATTGGCTCATCAATTATCAGAGCTGGAAGGAATCCCAGAGATCATTCAGTCCAACTATTTTATAGCTGAGGGAAAATACTAGGGCTACTGGTCATGTTTCTATTTTTAATTAAAATGCTTATGTGCCTGCAGTCTGGTTTTTCATTGCTGTGTGTGTGTGTGTGTGTGTGTGTGTGTGTGTGTGTGTGTGTGTGTGTGTGTGTGTGTTTTAGGTCAGATTTTATTTCTTTTAGGCCTGGGTTTTTGGTAATTCACAATGTTATAGAGATACCATCATTTGGTAAATGGGGGGGGGAGAGCAATGGTTTGGGGGATTATTTCTTTCCCAATAGAAATGCAGCTATTTCTGGAGGTGAAACCCACTTTCTGCAACATTTAGTGGCTCTAGCTAGGGCCCAAACCATATGGATACAGGGAAACTAAGATTTCAGGTGAAAGAGATGGGGATTTGGTTTATATTGTGAAAGCTGAGACTGTCTATTACCCACTCACAACACATGATAAATCAATAATAAATACTTAAACAAATAAGCACTCCAATAAATGAACCTAGAATGTGTGACACATCAATATGTGACTGATATGATTTCATGGCCCTCCTTGACATTCTCTGGCTTCACTAACACAAAGCCTACCCCCACCCCATCTCAAAACAATTCTATCCTTGAGCCTGGCTGCTGGTAACACTTATGTCCTATATTTCTTTCTCTCCTACCCTCTATGTGGCCAAAAGAAAAAAAAGAGAGAGAGAGAGAGAGAGAGAAAACCATGGGAAGGCCAACCAAATAACACTGGTCCCAGTAATTACGTCAGTTCTCCACATCAACATGTACATAGACATGGGCTACTTAATTGAAACTACAGGAAGACCTTAGGTCAGATATAATTACTCAACTTGGAATTAGGCCACAAAAGCAAGGTTAATCCCCTTACTCATTCAAAAGGGGTCACAGAAGGTCCAGTAGTCACAAAGGGTCAGGACCTTAGTTTTTGCATCAAAGTCAATAGATGACAGCAATAGCCACAAAGTGTTCTCTGACACCACCCTGAGAAACTGGACTGGTCCTGAGTCAGAGAGGAAGATGGACATTCATTGAATTACCCAACTACTTCCAACATACTCTTAGCACTTCTTGCCAAGAGCTATAGCCTCTTCAAGGAGGTCTCATATCAGAGTCACACATATGCCCCATTAAACATAAACATCAAGTCTGGTTTTGGTGTCTCTCTCTCTCTTTCTCTCTCTCTCTCTCTCTCTCTCTCTCTCTCTCTCTCTCTCTCTCTCTTCTCTCTCTCTCTCTCTCTCTCTCTGTCTCTCTCTCCCTTTTCCTCTCCCTCTCCCTCTCCTTCCTTTTCTCTCCCTCCCTCCTTCTCTCTCTCTGTCTATGTATGTTTTTCTATCTATTTCTCTGTACTCTATCTCTTTTTCTATTTCTCTGTCTCTTTCTCTCTCTCTCTTTATGTTTGTCCCTCTGTCATTTTCAAAAGTAAAAACTGTACAACTCATTATAGCCCCCTTCCTGTCCTCCTCTGACCTTGCCTGTGTAATTTTTCACTTCCCTTTTCAGCATACAGCCACACTTTCCAAATGCCATGAATCATCACTAGCATGCAACGGCCATTTGATGAGGAAGGAAACACCAGGGTGCCAAACCTAGAAGGAACAGTGTGGTGTCCTACTCCTATTCATGTTGCAAGCTCCCACCCTTGTAGCTAGTCATCGATGTGAATGCTTGTGTCAACAGTTAAAGCTGCTAACTGAGAACTGAGCCATACTATGAGTACCCATCTCCTTGGGATTGCTATTTTTGACTCTTGCCTCCTACCCTTAGATTCTGTCATAGGCAGCAACAGGCATCTCCCATTTCCAAGGGCTTTTTCTGCTGGGTTGACTGACCAAGGGTTTAGTCTTACTTTCCAACTTTGGCAGCCAATAGGAAAGAGAAGAGCTGACAGAACCAATCAAGGTTGAGAGAAATTGGAAGGTCAAATAGCTCTAATAGCAAAGAGGCATGGAGGTACTGCTCTCTGATCCTTGAGCTGAGGGGCTTCAATTACCCTAGAAAATATGGTACAAATGTAATCCCTGTCACCCTAGCTACTTTATGATCATAAACCATGTGATCTTTGGAAATGCCATTCAGAGAATTCTTGAGAGTATCCTCAGAGTCTATCTAATCCAAGATGTAATATAATACAATATAACATTAATAATAGCTGACATTAATATAGTGTTCTAAAGCACACAAAGCCTTTTATATGCATTTATATACATTGACTCATTTGGGATTCATAACAGCCCTGCAATGTAGATACTTTAAATATTATCATTCAAATTTTTCAGTGAGAAAACTAATGCGATGAAAACAAGAAGAAGAAGGTTCTATAAAATTTCTGTTATTAGATATCTAGTAACAGGGAAACTGCCTTCTAAGGCAGCCCATTCTACTTTAGGATAACTCTAGTTGTTAGAAAGTACCTTGCTACATCCAACCATTGCTCCTCCTTTTATCTAAAATGATTCTAATTCTCTTTCTATAATATAGCCCTTCAAGTACTTAGGAATAGTTGTAATGCCTTTTTGAATCTAAATATTCTTTTAATTATCCCAGTTACTCTATTCTAATACTCTCCTATTTATCCATGTTCTTCCTAAAATGTGACACTCAGAACTTTTTGCAGTACTCCGGGTATAGTTTGAGGTAGTCTCAAAGCAGTATATATAGTGACCATTGCCTCCCTAGTACTGGCCCTTGTGCTTCAATGTAGCCTAAGAGCACTTTAGTCCTTTTTGGTTGTTTTGTCACCCTATTTGCTTATATTAATCTTGCAGTCGACTAAAATCCCCAGGACTTTTTCAGATGAACTGTAAGCCATACCATCCTCATTTTGTATTTAGAAATTTGCTATTTTTGAACCTAAGTAAAAACTTCATATTTTTCTCTCTTCATTTTCTTCTTATCAAATTGAACCCAAAGTTTTGATCTGTGCAGGTCTCCTTGGGATCTAACGAAATCTTCCAATATACCAGTTATCCCTTTTACCTTTATACAATCTGCATATCTGAGAAGCACACTAGGTCAGCCTTTACCAGTAATGAATAGTGGTTACAATGATTCTTTTACCACAAAAAAAAGTACTGCTATGAATATTTTGATGTATATGTGAAGTTTTTTCTTCTTCTGTCTTGGGCATTCCAGATAATATGTGCCTAGCAATGGGATCTTTGGGTTAAAGAATGTGGACATTTTAGTCTTTTTCTAAAACAGTATTCCAAATTGTTTTCCATACTGGTTTAGTGAATTTATAGCATTAACAATAGTGTATTAGTTGGGAAGAGCCAAGATGACAGAATATAGATTGGAAACAACTTGAATATAATGCCCCAAATCAAATTTTAGGGAAGCAGAACCAACAAAAGATCAGAGGGAAACATTTTTCCATTCAAAGACAACTTAGGAGGTCTATAATAATATGGTGGGTACAGATCTGGAGTATACCAGGAGCATCAGTAGTGGGACTTAGGAATGATTAAAACAGCAGTGACAGAAGCAGATCTGGGAGCTCTCAATTCAGAAATGGTGAGGGGCTTAGACAATTGGTCAGAAAGAGATTACAAGGGACAATTGTTAGTACTGGGTATAGGTCCCACTAATTAGCAACTCTATTGTTAAAAAAGAAATTATAGGTTATAGTTCCATAGCAGAGAGGAGTGCTTCTGGGCATCCACAAGGAAGCAGGGACCCTGGTCAGTTCCAGGGCCAAGAAGAGTACAAGCATTTGTGGATACAGGGGAATAGGGGCCCTTCCTGGGTAAAAACAATAGCACAGAACAGGAGAGCAATGACCACCCTCTCCCAGGATAGTACCTTCTTGGAAGCACCAAAAACTTTCAGACTCCCACCCCCCCCAATTCAGTACTACCTCTGAAAACAGTAGCATGAAAAAGCCTGAAATTTGGCACAGTGCCTCCCTACTCCTAGGAGAACAGAGCCCAATTTTAACATAGAGTTCAAGGCTCTGAAAATGAGCAAATAAAAAAAGAACTTCATGATAAAAAGCAAGGTAGCAGGGAAGATTAAAACATAAACTTAAAAGATAACAATGTGAAAACAGTTATAGGAAAAGCTTCAAAGAAAAAATGTTAATTGGAATAAGGCTAGCAAGAATTCCTGAAAGAGTTATAATAAAGAAATAAGAGTAATAGAGGAAAATTGGGGGGGGGGGGTGCAGAATGAAAGTGATGCATGAGCATTAAGAAAAGAATTAACAACTTGGCAAAAGAAGCACAAAAAACCCCCAAAGAAAATAATATCTTAAAAAATAGAATTGGCATAATAATAAAAGAGGAACAAAAAAAAATCACTGAAGAAAAAAACTCTTTAAAAAAAACAGAAAATAGAAAAAACTACAAAAACTAACTGTAGAAAATAAATCCTTAAAAATTAGAATTGGACAAGTGGAAGCTAAGACAAAGAAAAAATAAAATGAAGTCAGAAGAATGAAAAAAATTTTTGAAAACATGTGAAATATCTAACTGGAAAAAACCCATCTAGAAAATAAATCAAGGAGAGATAATGTAAGAATTACTAAACTATACAAAAGCCATGATAAAATAAAAAAGATCTTAGATACTATATTTCAAGAAATTATTAAGGAAAACTAACCCTAACATCTTAGATTCAGAGGGTAAAATAGAAATTAAAAGACTATCAATCACCTCTTTTTTTCCCATTTTAATTAGTTTATTTAGTCAATTTAGAACTTTATTCCTTGGTTACAATAATCACATTATTTCCCTACCTCCTCTCCATCCACCCTTCCCACGGCCAATGCGCAATTTCATTGGGTATTACTTGTGTCCTTGATCAGAACCTACTTCCATGTTGTTGTTTGCACTAAGATGTTCATTTAGAGTCTACATGCCCAACCATATCCCTTTGATCCATGTATTCAAGCATTTGTTTTTCTTAGGTGTTTTTACTCCCACAGTGTTTCCTCTGGATATTGGTTTTTCTCATAGATTCCTCCAAGTTGTTCAGGATCATTGCATTGCCACTAATGGAGAAGTCCATTACATTCAATTGTACCCCAGTGTATCAGTTTCTGTGTACAATGTTTTCCTGGTTCCGCTCCTCTCACTCTGCATCAATTCCTGGAGGTTGTTCCAGTCCCCATGGAATTACTCCACTTTATCATTGCTTTGAGTACAATAGTATTCCATCACCAACATATACCACAATTTCTTCAGCCATTCCCCAATTGAAGGCCATCCCCTCATTTTCCAATTTTTTGCCACCACAAAGAGCACAGCTATGAATATTTTTGTACATGTCTTTTTCCTTATTATCTCTTTGGGGTATAAACACAGCAGTGCTATGGATGGATCAAAGGGTAGACAGTCTTTTAGCACCCTTTGGGCATAGTTCCAAATTGCCCTCCAGAATAGTTGGATCAATTCACAACTCCACCAGCAATGAATTAATGTCCCAACATTGCCACATCCCCTACAACATTCATTACTTTCCTTTGCTGTCATGTTACCCAATCTGTTAGGTGTGAGGTTATACCTCAGAATTGTTTTTATTGGCATTTCTCTAATTATAAGAGATTTAGAACACTTTTTCTTGTGCTTATTAATAGTTTTGATTTCTTTAACTGAAAATTGCCTATTCGTGTCCCTTGCCCATTTATCAATTGGAGAATGGCTTGATTTTTTGTACAATTGGTTTAGCGCTTTAAAAATTTGAGTAATTAGACCTTTGTCAGAGATTTTTGTAATGAAGATTGTTTCCCAATTTGTTGCTTCACTTCTAATTTTGCATGCATTAGTTTTGTTTGTACAAAAACTTTTTAATTTAATGTTATCAAAATTATTGATTTTACATTTTTTGATTTTTTTCTAGCTCTTGCTTGGTTTTAAAAATCTTTCCTTTCCCAAAGATCTGAGAAGTATACTATTATATATTCACCTAATTTGTTTATAGTTTCCTTCTTTATATTCAGGTCATTCACCCATTCTGAGTTTATCCTGGTGTAGGGTACGAGATGTTGATCCAAACCTAATCTCTCCCATACTGTCTTCCAATTTTCCCAGCAGTTTTTATTAAATACTGGATTTTGGTTCCAAAAACTGGGATCTTTGGGCTTATGATAGACTGTCTTGCTGAGGTCAGTTACCCCAACTCTGTTCCACTGATCCTCTTTCTGTCTCTTAGCAAGTATCAAATTGTTTTGATAACCAATGCTTTCTAATATAGTTTGAGATCTGGGACTGCAAGTTCTCTTTCCTTTGCATTTTTTTTCATGATTTCCCTGGATATCCTTAATCTTTTGTTCTTCCAAATGAACTTTGTTATGGTTTTTTCTAATTCAGTAAAAAGTTTTTTGGTAGTTCAATGGGTATGGCACTAAGTAAATTAATTTGGCTAGGATTCTCATTTTTATTATGTTAACTCATCCCACCCATGAGCAATCAATGTTTTTCCAATTGTTTAGATCTAGTTTTAATTGTGTGGAGAGTGTTTTGTAGTTGTGTTCATAAACTTCATGTGTTTGTATTGGCAGATAGATTCCTAAGTATTTTATATTGTCTAGAGTGATTTTAAATGGAATTTCTCTTTCTAATTCTTGCTGCTGAAATGGGTTGGAGATATATAGAAATACGGGTTTATTTTGTATCCTGCAACTTTGCTAAAATTGTTGATTGTTTTGATTAGCTTTTTGGTTGATTCTCTAGGATTCTTTAAGTAAACCATCATATCATCCGCAAGGAATGATAGCTTGGTCTCCTCATTGCCAATTTTAATACCTTCAATTTCTTTTTCTTCTCTAATTGCTACTGCTAGTATTTCTAGTACAATGTTAAATAATAGAGGTGATAATGGGCATCCTTGTTTCACTCCTGATCTTATTGATAAGGCTTCTAGTTTATCCCCTTTGCAGATGTTTGCTGATGGTTTTAGATATATACTGTTTATTATTTTTAGGAAAGGCCCTTCTATTCCTACACTTTCTAATGTTTTCAATAGGAATAGGTGTTGTATTTTATCAAAGGCTTTTTCTATGTCTATTGATATAATCATGTGATTTTTGTCAGTTTGCTTGTTAATATGGTCAATTATGCAGATGGTTTCCCTAATATTGAACCATCCTTGCATTTCTGGTATAAATCCTACCTGGTCATAGTGAATAACCCTTGTGATCACTTACTGAAGTCTTTTTGCTAGTATTCTACTTAAGATTTTTGCATCTATGTTCATTAGGGAGATTGGTCTGTAGTTTTCTTTCTCTGTTTTTGACCTGCCTGGCTTTGGGATCAGTACCATGTTTGTGTCGTAAAAAGAATTTGGTAGAACTCCTTCTTTGCTTATTCTCTCAAATAGTTTCTATAATGTTGGGATGAGTTGTGCTTTGAATGTTTGATAGAATTCATTTGTGAATCCATCTGGACCTGGGGATTTTTTCTTAGGGAGTTCTTTCATGTCTTGTTCAATTTCTTTTTCTGATATGGGGTTGTTTAAGTAATTTATTTCTTCCTCTGTTAGTCTAGGCAATTTATATTTTTGTAAGTATTCATTCATATCCCCTAGGTTGACATAATTGTTGCCATATAATTGGGCATAATAGTTTTTAATGATTGCTTTAATTTACACTTCATTAGAGGTGAGGTCTCCCTTTTCATCTTGGATACTGTCAATTTGGTTTTCTTCTTTCCTTTTTTTAATTAGACTGACCAGTACTTTGTCTATTTTATCTGTTTTTTTTTCAAAGTACCAGCTTCTAGTCTTATTTATTAAATCAATAGTTCTTTGACTTTCAATTTTATTAATTTCTCCTTTGATTTTTAGGATCTCTAATTTAGACTTCATCTGAGGATTTTTAATTTGTTCACTTTCTAGTTTTTTAATTTGCATGCCTAATTCATTGACCTGTGCCCTTCTTGATTTGTTAATATATGAACTCAAGGAAATAAATTTCCCCCTAAGTACTGCTTTGGCTGCATTGCATAGATTTTGAAAGGATGTCTCACCATTGTCATTTTCTTCAATGAAGTTATTAATTGTTTCTACAATTTGTTCTTTAGCCAGTTTTGGAAAATCATATTGTTTAATTTCCAATTAATTTTTTATTTATCTCTCCATGTACCCTTACTAATTATTATTTTCATTGCTTTGTGATCTAAGAAGGTTGCATTTATTATTTCTGCTCTATTGCAATTGTTTGCAATGTTTTTATGCCCTAATACATGGTCAATTTTTGTGAATGTACCATGTGCTGCTTAAAAGAAGGTGTATTCCTTTTTGTCCCTATTTATTTTTCTCCACATGTCTACTAACTATAATTTTTCTAAGATTTCATTCACTTCTCTTACCTCTTTCTTATTTATTTTTTGGTTTGATTTATCTAGTTCGGATAGAGGAAGGTTCAGGTCTCTCACTAGTATAGTTTTTCTATCTATTTCATCCTTGAGCTCCACTAGTTTCTCCTTCAGAAATTTGGATGCTATGCCATTTGGTGCATACATGTTGAGTACTGATATTTCCTCATTGTCTATACTGCCTTTTATCAGGATGTAATTACCTTCCCTATCTCTTTTAACTAGATTTATTTTTACTTTGGCTTTGTCAGATATCATGATTATGACTCCTGCCTTCTTTTTCTCAGTTGATGCCCAATAGATTTGACTCCATCCTCTCACTTTCACCCTATATGTATCTACCTTCCTCATGTGTGTTTCTTGTAGACATCATATGGTAGGGTTTTGGATTGTAATCCACTCTGCTATTCACTTGCGTTTTATGGGTGAGTCCATTCCATTCACACTCAGAGTTATGATTAATAGCTGTGTATTTCCCAGCATTTTGATTTCTACTCCTGGTCCTGCCTTTTCTTCTTTCACTATTTCCTTCTACACCAATGTTTGTTTTTAATCAATACCCCTAGTTCCCACCCTTATTTTACTTCCCTTTCTACCCCCCTCCCTTCTTATTCCCCCCCTTATTTTCCCTGTAGTCTTTCTAAAACTACCCCCACCCTCTCCCTCCCTTGTACTGCTTCCCTCCCCACCAGTCCTTTTCTTACTCTTCTACTCCCCTATAAGGTGCCAATCTATTCTCTGCCCCAATGGATTGGATTGTTCTTCCTTCTTTGGGTCAATTTCAATGCATGTAAGAGTTGAGTATTTCCCATCTCCAACCTCTTTACCCTTCCAGTGTATTGATGTTCTCCCCCCTCTTACCATGAGCTTCTTTGTGACATATAAATTTACCCCCATTTGTTTCTTTTCCCATTTCTTTTAGTATTAACCTCTTTTTTTAGCTCTAGTTGTAAATATATATGTGTATATATATACACATGTATATGTATTTATGCATGCATATATCTATATACGTATTTATGTCTTGTCCTTTCATCCTATACAGTTTGTCCCTCTAAGAGTAATTCTTCAAGCTGCCCAGGTGATAACAGTTTTTAAGAGTTACCAATGAACTCTTTTCTTATAGGGATACATAACATTTTAACTTACTGAGTCTCTTAAAAAAACAAAAAGGGTTTTTTTGTTTATTGTGTTTTGTTTTTCTTTTTCCCTCTTTTTTAAATTACCTTTTGATGATTCTCTTGAGTTCTGTGCTTGGGCATCAAATTTTCTGTTCAGGTCTGGTCTCTTATTTACAAATTCTTGGAATTCCTCTATTTTGTTGAATGACCATACTTTCCCCCTATAAGAATATAGTCAGTTTTGCTGGGTAGTTGATTCTTGGTTGTAGACCTAGTTCCTTTGCTTTCCACAATATCATATTCCATGCCTTTCGGTCTTTCAGTGTGGATGCAGCCAGATCCTGTGTTATCCTCACTCTGGTTCCATGGTATCTGAATGACTTCTTCTTGGCAGCTTGTAATATCTTTTTTTTTGGTCTGATAATTCTTGAATTTGGCTATAACATTCCTAGGTGTTGTCTGTTGGGGACTAAGTACAAGAGGTGATCTGTGGATTCTTTCAATCTCCACTTTTCCCTCTTGTTCTAGAATATCAGGGCAGTTTTCTTGAATGACTTCCTGTAGTATGTCCAGGATTTTTCTTTTGTCATGGTCTACTGGTAGACCAATGATTCTTAAATTGTCTCTCTTCGAATGATTTTATATATCCTCTGTTTTGTGAATGAGATGTTTCATATTTTCCTCAATTTTTTCATTCTTTTGGTTTTCTTTTATAGTGTCCTGCTGCCTTGTGCGATCAACTTAATTCTAGTTGTTATGTTCTGCTTCTTAAAGACTGGGTTTCATCCCTGGATTTTTGGTCATCCTTCTCCTTCTGGTCTGATTTTCTTTGGAGGTCATCTTCCATCCTCTTTACCTCGTCTTTCATCTCCTTTGCCTCATCTTTCATCTTCTTTGCCTCATCTTTCATTTCCTTTTCCACATTTCGCAGATGGTTGATTTTGGCTTTCGAGACACTATTTTCTCATTTTAGGTTCAAGTGCCTCTGTTTCCAGATGACTTATCTTAGTTTTTAAGTTCTTTTCCCAATTGTCTTCAGCCTCTCTTAATTGTGTTTTGAATTGCATTTTGAGTTTCTCCAAAGCCTGTATCCAATTCACTGGGATTTCTGTGAATTTTAAAAGTCTCCATCTTGGTATAGCACCCAAAAATTGTGCACACCCACACTACACGGGCATGTGCTAGTCAATGACAAATCAGAAATAACTAACTGCCCACCTGGGCTATCCTAAGCCAAGCTAGAGCCAACCATTGGCACTTGTGAGACACAGGAAGTGAGGTAGGGAACAGCCTCTGGAATTCGCTCACTTCCTGTGGAGAGAGCTAGACGCCAGTTGGTGTTAGGAGCTTGGACAGGGAGGACACCCGCAAACAGCTTTCCTTCAGGTCACTCACGTGAGTTAAGGACTGATTCTTTCCACCTTGGCCCTTTGGGCCTAAAACTCCCTCTGCCTTGGTCAGAGGTTGAGTAGCCCCTTTCCCTTTTCTCTTCTCTCCTTCTCTCCCTCTCCTTTTCCCTACTCCCATTGTGATTAAACCTCCATAAACTCCATTCTGACTTGAGTGTTTCATTTTAGGAATTTCATAAGTAAATTCCTTGGCAGCCATTGTTCAATATTACATCAATCTTAAAAAAGGTGAAATTTTCACCATTACAGTTGGCGTAACCACTTCGGGAAAAAGAACTATATCAATCTTCTGATCTTCCTTTCTGATCTCCATACTAATCACTTGGGAGAGGTCCCACCCCGGCTACCCCCTCCGGCTCTTGGCCCTGCTTTAGTGCTTCGAAGGTTTCTAGAACCTCAATAAATTTCCTGAATTTTCTTGCCCTTTCACCCCACTTATTACTCACTCCGTCAGTTCTTTTACCAAATACCTTGGCTTAAAGACACAGCTGCCAGAGCAGGTGAGTATAAAACACCTTTTCTCTCTTCCCCTTTCTCCTTAAGTTAAATTGGGGTCAACAGGATTTTTTTTCTCCCCTTTGTCTCATTTCCATCTCCTTTTACTTTAAGGAGGTGGCTCAGTGGATTGAGAGACAGGCCAGGCTTACCTAATCAACTGATTAGCAATGAGGAACCTCAGGAGAAGGAGCTCCTAGCCTGCAAAAAAAAAAACAACAACAACAACAAAAACAGCTGAATACAGCTAGGGAGCTAACTTAAAACCCATTTTCCTGTTTCCTGGCCTATCTAGTCTTAAAAATTTAAGTGAGCTTTGCTCAAGGAAGATAGCACATGGTCCTAGCAGTTTTAGCCTGAGGGCTAAAAAAAGATTGCTGGGACCCTCCCATATACACACTTTGTAAAAGAAGGAGTTTTAGCTCTACCTATTGTTTATGGTCTATTCACTCCTAATCAGCCTTTTCATAGCTTCTACCTTCCCGAATAAGACTTTTGTAACTCCTCCCAGAAGCTTAATAAGGAGAATTTACAACAGAATAGGCCCTTAGCCTGTATAGGGTTGTAGACTAGGGAGCCACCTACTGTAAAAAAAAAAAAAAGTTACAGGCAACTTAGTAATTGACTCAAAGAAGAAAAATGTGGCTACAACCAATGTCTGATTTGCTTCGAAATTGGCTTATAAGTTCAATGACCAAGTACATTGGATTTTTAGTAGGTGTTCCTATAGGATGGTTTTTTTCAGAAACTATAAACCTCTTCGTGACCCTTACATTCATCTTCCTTGGGATTGTAATTGTTGTACTTGCAATAATATACCTAACCTCTAAGAGAGAACACTCCCTTGTTCCTTCTATTACTAAACAAATTAAGGAACTACACACTTTTATTCATCAGCAAATTAAGGAACAAAATACTGTTACTGATCAGCGAATTAAGGAACTACACACTTTTATTGATCAGCAAATTAAGGAACAAAATACTGTTACTCAACGAATTAAGGAACAAAATATTGTTACTGATCAGCGAATTAAGGAACTACACACTTTTATTGATCAGCAACATAAAGAACAAAATACTGTTACTGATCAACAAATTAGGGACCAAAATACTTTTATTGAACAAATTACAAAAAAAAAATACTTTTATTTATCAACAATTGGTGGAAAGGGATGAAGTTAGGGAGAAAAAATGGGGAGAGATAAAAACTTCCCTGGATGAAGTTAGGGAGAAAAAATGGGGAGAGATAAAAACTTCCCTGGATGAAATTATGGAGGCAAAATGGGGAGAGATAAAAACCTTCCTGCAAAACATTGAAAGGGAGTTAAAAACATCCTACAATAGGAGTGATTTAACTCTCCATCCCCCATCATTATCAGATTCCCTGACCCACCCTGCCCAAAACGATTTGGCTCAAATAGCAGCCCCTTCACACCAACCAGCTCCTCCCCATCCTGACCATCAAGCCCCTCCCCCTGCCATTCTTGCCCCTCCCACCCTGATTCCTCCTTCTATTCATGCATCTTACCTTGCCTCCTCAGCCCCGGCCCCTCCCCCTGCCCTCCACCCCACCCATGCTCATGCTCTAGCCCCGCCCCCTGTTCCTGTCCCAGCTCTTCCCCCTGCCCTCCCCCCCCATCATGCTCTAATCTCCAACCCCCATGCTCCAACAGCCAATAATCCTAACCTTTCCCCTTCTCTTACCTACCCCATTGAAAATGGAGCAAGTAGCCTAGAAACAGTAACACCAGATAATTTAGACAGAAGTTTATTTCCATTGAGGGAAGTACCCACCTTTAATAAAGAAGGGAACTTGGTGTCTGTAAGACACTATACACCTTTTAAACCTGATGATTTAGAAAAATTCAAGCACAATGTTCAATCATTTGAGGCAGAACCAATGTTGGTTATAGAAAAATTAGAAAATATATTCAGAAACTTTGACCCTTCTTGGTTGGATGTGGAGAATTTGTTAGATTCATTTCTGACAAAGAGAGAGAAAAATAATGTCATCTCTCTAGCTAATAAGAAAAGTGGTAGAGGAGCTCATCACTGGCCAACTGTAGATCCACACTGGAACCCCAATATTGCACAAGATCACACAAAACTAGCCCTGGCCAGAGAAGCATTATTAAAAGCCATGAGAGACTGCTCTGATAGCCCTGATGCATGGGAAAAATTTGAACAATCCCGACAGGAAATTGATGAGACCCCCTCCCACTTTATGGACAGACTTATTGATGTAGGAAGTACATATATGGACCTTGATTTGTCCAGAGAAAAAGACATTAAACATATATGCAGACAATTCATTAGGAATTGTTGTTCAGCAGTAAAAGACTACTTTGAAACTAGCTATCCCAACTGGGAGTCTATGGACCTCGACGAACTGAGGAAAGTAGCAGCATATGCCTATAAGAATCGTACAAAAAAACCTGAGACACACAATACATCAGTGACAGACTTAAAAAAAGAAATTGAAATTTTAAAGGAACAATTGAAAAGTAAGGGAGAGACCATGGCCCCTTTGCAGGAATCCACAGATAGATCATTAACAAACCCCTTAATATGCCTCTTCTGTGGGAAGAGAGGCCATGCAATCATAGTCTGTAGGAGCAGGCTACAGGAAACAAGAAATAATAACACCTTTAGGAATAATAACTATAGGAATCACAATGCCAATCAAAATGACAGTGCTCAAAATACAGAAAATGATACTACCCCAAAAAATGCCCAACAACAATATATAAGAAATGGAGCTCGACCACGCTACACTCAGGTACACCTCCAACAGCGTGGAGGGTCCCAAAAAACTGCCCAAGCATCTTTATGAAGGTGTGAAGAGGGGGTGAGGGCCTTGGAATCAAAGAATGAAACCTTTGATTTTCCAGACCCTGATATTTTAATGCCAATAACCCCTATATATTCCCCCCCAAACAGTAAGGAACCTCATGTCACTTTAAAGGTAGGAAATTCATACTATGACTGTCTTCTAGACACTGGAGCATCTAGGTCAGTTCTAGTAAGCAAACCAGATGAGAAATGTGATTCTATTGGCTCCTTAAATGTAGTAGGTGTTTCAGGAAAACCTTTAAAGGTCCCAAAACTTTCTCCTCGCATGGTACGTGTGGGACCCCTAACTGTTGAACATTCTTTTCTTTTAATGCCTGGATCCCCCACAAATTTGCTGGGGAGAGATTTACTATGCAAATTACAAGCCACAATAATGTGCGCCCCAGATGGCTCCCTCTCTTTAGAAGTGCCCGAGGAAACCTTAAATTTACTCCCTATATTTCTCTCAGAGAGCCAGGAGGCAAAGGAGCCTCCCACCTTTGAAATACCTACAGATATACCAGAGTCTCTTTGGGCCACATCTTCTACTGATGTAGGCTTACTTAAATCAGCTGCTCCCGTGCAAATAAAAACTAAATCCAGCCCACCTCCTTGCATCCCTCAATATCCTCTCTCCAAGGAGGCAATGGAGGGCATTACCCCAATAATAAACTCCTTAATTGACCAAGGAATAATTTTCCCTTGTAAATCTGAATACAACACGCCCATCCTCCCCGTTAAAAAAACAAAAAGGGGGCCCAATGGCAAACACCTCTATAGATTCGTACAGGATTTGAGGGCTGTGAACAATCACGTTATAAAGAGACACTCCATAGTTCCCAATATCAATACTATTATTTCTTCTATTCCTAGCACAGCTACATACTTTACAGTAGTAGACTTGTGCTCAGCCTTCTTTTCTATACCCATACATGAGAACTCGAGGCATATTTTTGCTTTCACCTGGAATGGCATACAATATTCCTGGAGTCGTCTGACCCAGGGTTATATAAAAAGTCCGACCTTATTTGCACAAATTTTGGGACAAGATACAGATAATATAAAATTTAAAAACAGCAAATTAATAAAATATGTAGATGACCTACTCTTGGCTTCCATGGATGCAGAAGCATGTCAGGAAGATAGTAAACACCTTCTTTTGGAATTGCACAAAAGAGGTCATAAGATCTCGAAGGATAAAGTTCAGTGGTGTCTCCCCAAAGTAGAATATTTGGGGTTCATTCTGACAGCTGGTGCCCGCTCTATTTCTCCCAAGTGAATTGAGAATATTCAAAAATTGAGTGCTCCTACCACTAAAAAACAGTTAAGAGCAGTTCTGGGAGCAACAGGGTTTTGCAGACAATGGATTCCTTGCTATGGGGAAATTACTAAACCTCTTATAGCACTAACAAGGGATGCAGTCCCTGAACCCCTCAAATTAGAGCCTGAACACCTGTCAGCTCTATCAGAGCTAAAAAAGGCTATCCTATCTGCCCCTGCTCTAGGCATCCCAAATTATAACAAGCCATTTACTTTGTATGTACATGAGCGAAGAGGAGTAGCCTCAGGCGTTTTAACTCAGACTCTGGGGCCTTCTCAGCGTCCAGTTGCTTATTATTCAGCCCAGCTGGACCCAATAGCTTCAGGAGCATCACCATGCCTTAGAGGAGTGGCTGCTACTGCTTTACTAGTGACAAAAACCATTGATCTAGTATTAGGATGCCCACTAACAATTATGTGTCCACACGAGGTAGAAGCATTATTGCTAAGACAAAGAACACAGGCATTTTCTGATCAGCGAATTACAAGGTATGAAATAACCTTGCTAAATAGTGAAAATATTACTCTGAAATGCTGTACAACCCTTAATCCTGCCACCTTGCTTCCAGACTTACCAACTTCAGGAGAACCATTACACAGTTGTGAAGCACTAGTGTCCATGGCAGAAAAGCCTCGAGATGATCTCTTGGACACTCCCTTAAAGAACTCAGACCTGATCTTATTTACTGATGGTTCTTCTTTCATGAGGGATGGCATATGCTACAGTGGAGCTGCTGTAGTCACAGAATTTGCCACTGAATGGTCAGCTTCATTGCCCTCTAACATTAGCGCTCAAGGGGCAGAGCTCATAGCTCTGAAACATGCCTGTATAATTGCCAAGGATAAAAAGGCAACAATTTATACGGATTCTAGATATGCTTTTGGCATTTGTCACTCAGTCGGGATGCTATGGCTTCAGAGAGGATTTTTAACCTCAGCTGGAAAATCCATAGCTAATGCAGAAATTATTAATGAAGTTCTTTCTGCTCTTCAGCTGCCTGAAGCCCTAGCTGTAGTTCATTGCTCAGCCCATACAGGTGGCACTGACCCTGTCTCTAGGGGAAATGACTGAGCAGATGCTGCTGCAAAGCTAGCAGCCATAGAAGGGCCTGAATTACTTCTAACATTAACAACTACTGATGACTCAAATTTATCACTTTCCTATAATGAGAAGGAAGTGGAAAAATGGAAGCAGAAATTCAAAGCAAAACAGATCAATGGAGTCTGGGTGTCATCTGAAGAAAAATCCCTGCTCCCTAGAAGTTTCTATCACCAAATTTGCCAATCTGTTCATAATAACAGCCACTTTGGTACCCAGGGCATCGTGGACTCTGTTAAGAGAGTATGGATAGCCCCTGGTATAACTACCATAGCCTCTAAAGTGTGTTCAGCCTGCTCTACCTGCCAGGCATATAACCAACATGCCTTTCGTGGTAAAGCCTTTGGTGGGCGTCCTCTGGCTTACACACCTTTTGAGCACCTGCAGATAGATTTCATAACAATGCCAAAGGCTGGACAATATAAATTTTGTTTGGTCATAGTAGACCAACTGACCAGATGGCTGGAAGCATTTCCTACAGCCCGAGCCACAGCAGCTTTTGTTGCTAAGGTGCTTTTAAAAGAAATTATTCCTCGCTTTGGCCTGCCAGCACGTATTGATTCTGATAGGGGGAATCATTTTACTGATTCTGTTCTAAACCAGACATATTCTTGCTTGGGGATAACTCCCAAATTCCATGTTCCATATCATCCCCAGAGTTCAGGCCAAGCTGAGAGGATGAACAAAGAACTTAAAACTATGATTGGCAAATTATGCACTGAGACCCATTTAAAATGGCCTGAAATTCTCCCTTTGGCCCTATTTTATCTTAGAAGCAGGCCTAGAGGAGACTTACATATTTCACCATTTGAGATGCTTTTTGGACATCTGCCTATACAGGCTAAGCCTTTCTCCCCGGCTTATACATCGCTATTAGGGGGAGATATTACTATTGCTTCCTATATACAGGAGTTACAGCACAAACTGCGTGAGCTACATGAATCCGGGGCTGCAGTACAAGCCGGACCATTAGACTTCTCACTTCACGACCTGAACCCAGGAGACAACGTGTATATAAAGAACTTCCAGCATACAGGAGCAACCCAGCCTTCCTGGGAAGGACCATTCCAAATATTGTTAACTTCTCCAACATCTATAAAGGTTGGAGAAAAGGACTCTTGGATTCACTGCTCACATGTAAAGAGAGCATCCTCTGTTGAAACTGATTGACTGTATCCTATACATGCATTGGAGATAACTACCCATTGACAAGTGGAACTGTTTTATTCTGCTTTTGACACATTGAATTCCTAAATTTAATTTTTTTCTTTTTTCCTTTTTTCTCTTTTCCTTATTTTATTATTTTTTGACATTATTTTATCCCTTTTTCTCATTTCTATGTACTTAAGGTACATATGATCAATATTAATTTTATTCTACAATATTAGTTTAAATATATATACTTGCTGTTATTATTAATACGCACCTAAACAGCTTTAGACTATGGGAACCTGCCGTTTATTGATAATTGTTGTGGGACTATGATTAATGTTTGTGTCTGATTTTAGGCGCGGGATCAAAAAAGGAGCACAGAGATAACCTGGATAATGCCAAAAGAGCTCACAGGTCTAAAAATCAAAGACCAATCCAGGTAGGATTAACGCATTTCAAGTTTTAGTTGTGGGGGTGTGTGAGTTAATCCAAAAGAAAAACAAAACAAAATGAAAAGCAAGAATAAAAAACCTGAGACACACAATACATCAGTGACAGACGTTAAGATGTAGGCCTTCCCTGTATCCACACTCTTCATGAAAGTACCTACAGACAAGTACCTAAGGTTGGCTACCATCCTGGCTCCCTCCATCCCTGAGAACGAAGGTAAAATCAGACGAGGGAATGACACTTCCCTAGATATAAAATAAAAATCTGGTCCTTTTTTCTCTCCTATAGTATGGCAACTTCCTGTAGCCTTGGCTGCAAATGGGGAAGTAAAATATGCTGCATTCTGTCCTACAGACTTGTGGGATTAGAAATTACTTAACTGGACCCTAATACAGGGGCCTGTGGAAAAAATTTTTTTATTCTTGCTTTCTCAAATTTTATATACATAGATTTTTTGATTTTTTGATACTGATTTTGAATTCTTCTTTAATATAAACATGCATATATAAAGGGTCTATATTTTTCCCTTAATTTTTTCCCTTTTTCTTCTTTTGATTTTGTTTTTTATTTTATTTTCATTTTGTTTTGTTTTTCTTTTGGATTAACTCACACACCCCCACAACTAAAACTTGAATCCTCAGCTGGCCTCAGTGTTTTTTTCAACACTTTCTTCAGGGGGGATTGTATTTCATCAAATCCAAGATTTAAATTTTGTTCGAGATAAATCTTCAGAGAAGAAGCTTGCTAACTAACTGAATCCAGAGAATGAACTGTTTTCAGAAAGATATCTAAACCTTTTCACTACAGGAAGATCCAGAATGAACCTTGGGGTGTGGTTGATTGAACATTTTTTGAATGTACACTCTTATGCCAAAGGGGACTGCCCCCTAATTGGCTTTTGTCAATGAGCCCAGCAAAACATTGGTTTGCTGTCTTTCTCTCTCCTCTATTTCCCCATATTTACAACTATTATAATTTTCCTCTTCGTGGGTAAAAATAATTTTGTATACACTTACAGTTAGAAATTTTTGGGGTGCAGTATGCTTATGTTTAGTGATCAATTGGGGAGACTAGTCCCCCAATCATCATCAGGGGGGATTGTGAATTTTAAAAGTCTCCATCTTGGTATAGCACCCAAAAATTGTGCACACCCACACTACACGGGCATGTGCTAGTCAATGACAAATCAGAAATAACTAACTGCCCACCTGGGCTATCCTAAGCCAAGCTAGAGCCAACCATTGACACTTGTGAGACACAGGAAGTGAGGTAGGGAACAGCCTCCGGAATTCGCTCACTTCCTGTGGAGAGAGCTAGACGCCAGTTGGTGTTAGGAGCTTGGACAGGGAGGACACCCACAAACAGCTTTCCTTCAGGTCACTCACGTGAGTTAAGGACTGATTCTTTCCACCTTGGCCCTTTGGGCCTAAAACTCCCTCTGCCTTGGTCAGAGGTTGAGTAGCCCCTTTCCCTTTTCTCTTCTCTCCTTCTCTCCCTCTCCTTTTCCCTACTCCCATTGTGATTAAACCTCCATAAACTCCATTCTGACTTGAGTGTTTCATTTTAGGAATTTCATAAGTAAATTCCTTGGCAGCCATTGTTCAATATTACATCAATCTTAAAAAAGGTGAAATTTTCACCATTACATTTCTGATTTATCGTTTGCTTATCCCTCCCCCTCTGTTCCTTTTGCTGAATAGAAGACCTCTATTGTAATTTCTTTCTTCTTTTTCTGTTGTTTGCTCATATTTACCTCTTCTTTGCTCCTCTCATTTTTTTGGTTTTGGGGGCTTCTGTTAGTCTCCCCTCTTGGAGCTTTGATAGAAGATCTCTTGGTGCAGTCTGTGGGGGAGGGTTGTTGGAGGTTGAGCTTCCCTGTCCTCTGGAGGCTTTTTATTGAATTAAAGTCCAGCAGTCAGTGAGGGAGTGGTGTTGGAGCCTGGGCTTCCCTATGTTCTGAAGACTTTTATTGGGATTAAGTTTAGCTGGGTTGGGCTGGGTGTGTTCTGAGGCCAAAACCTCCTGGAAGGCTGGAGCAATATGGAGGATCTCCACAGCTCTGACCAGGCTGCCAGCTCTATGCTCTCTGTCCAGCTCCTTCCCCACCATCTGTGTTCAATGCTCTGAATTTGACACAGCCCTGCCCTCAAGGTATACCTCCAGACCAGCACCTTTGCCTGCCCAGAGGTTCCCACTGCCACTGGAGGCTCAGTGCTCTAGGTGGGGGGGCGGGGGGGTCGTAGGACCTTACTTCTGCCTTCCCCTTAACCCCAAATGTTCTTGGACTCTGGCTGGGGGGGAGGGGGTGCTTACCTTTTGAGTTGAGTCCAGCAGGAGGGTTCCTTGGCTCTGTCTTATTGTTAGGTTTGATTTTCAGTCCCCTAGGAGCATTCAGTTTGTGATCGGTAAGGAAGAGTTTTCAGAGGTCTAAACTTCTGCTCCTTCTATACCGCCATCATAACTTTACTTCTTACCAATCACCTCTTGAAAGAGATCCCAAAATGAAAACTCACAGTCATATTATGATCAAATTCCAGAACTCCTAGATCAAGGAGAAAATATTGTAAGCAGTCAGAAAGAAACAAATCAAATATCATGGAGCCACAGTCAGTATTACACAAGATTTAATAGTTTCCACATTAAAAGAGTAAAGATCTTAGAATATGATATTCAGGAAAACAAAGAAGCTAAGATTACAATTAAAAATAATCTGCCCAGCAAAACTGAGTATGAATCCTTCAGGGGGAAAAAATGAATATTTAATGAAATAAAAGATTTCCAAGCATTCCTAAAAAAAGGCCAGACCTAAATAGAAAATTTGGCATTCAAACAGAAGACTCAAGAGAAGCATGAAATATTAAACATGAAAGAATAACCATAAGGGACTCAGTAAAATCAAACTATTTGCATTTCTATATTGGAAAATGAAACTTAACAGAAACAGAAAAAAATTAAGAATATGCAGAAGAACTATATAAGAAAGATCTTGACATCACTGATAACCACATCCTGGAGAATGAAGTCAAGTGGGCCTTCGGAAGCATTGCAACACTAAGGTTAGTGGAGATGACAGAATTCTAGGTCAGTTATTTAAAATCTTAGAAGATGATGCTAGAAGTCCAAAAAATTTAGAAAACTCATCAGTGACAAATTGGATTAAAAAAGATCACTGATATCTGATACCATCTGAATTTGATACTATCAGATTCCTTTTCTGTTATTTTTTATGCTTTTCTAGCATCTCCAAACTCTCTTCTCAAAGAAAGGATTCATATCATATAGGTACAAAATTTCTGTTTGGTTTTTGGCCAGTGTCATTGGCCAGTCATCAGGAAACATATTTTTCAGTCTTCTACTATTCCCAGTTTTATAAGGGAGTTATTAAATTCTTTTATAGATATTGATTTAATTTTATTGTAAATTTTTTGTTAATTGTTAATTTTTCTGTTAATTTTATTAGAACTTTTTAGGATTTTTATGCTTCATCTTGCACATTAAATATTAGTGATAAACTACAGTTTTCTTTTTCTCCTTTTTTATTATTTTCTTTTTTTTAAAGAGTAGGTCTTCCTATTTTTGCCTAGGCTAGAAATGCAACAGCTATTCACAGCTCTTTTTCTATTCCCTGCAATCTTTCAAAGTTTACTCACAGTAGTTTGGCAATCATATCTTCCACCGTATTAAGAAAAAGGTGTTCTCAACTATTCCACATCAAGATTCATGATTCATATAATAAAATATGCCACCGCACCAATGTTCACTTCTCCTTATTTAAATATCACTAGTAGGCAGGAGAATGTCAGAAACATAATAATATAATATAACATAATATCAATTTCATCACTACCTCATAACTGTGGGTTCCTGGCTAGCTCCACTATGACCCTAGGTTCTTTGCCTTGCCCAGAGATGAATACAAATCAATGGACACACATCAGGAAGAATTGTGTCTTTCTAGGTACAAACAAGATAAACTGCTCTAGGACTCTAACTTGCTGAAAGGAAGTCTCAGGGAAACACATGAAATCCACACAAATATATAGGCAGGAAAAAAAAACCTTCCATATGGCTGTGATTAGTTGAGATTCCCTCAGGCCACACTCTGTTTGACTTTCACAACTACCAAACACATAAGAGCCATTCTGTAAATAATTCCTGAGAAGGAGAGATCATCTGACCATAAAATAAAACCCGAACGACCATCCATTTTATCCATATCCTTCATTTTAAAGCAAAGAAAACTGAAGCACAGAGATTAACTTGTCTAGTATCACACAGGTAATAAATAATTAGACTAAAAGTTAAAACAGTTCTTCTGACTCTAAACCCAGGGTTCTTTCTACTGCACTATAATCAACAGAACATCAACAAGAATTAGCACTTTTGGTAGCCTTTATAGTCAGCTCCAAGGAGAGAAGCAATGAATGCCAAGTACAGCAGCCATCTTGCTATGAAGAACTCATGTTCCTCCAAGGAGATTCCTAACTCTGGCTGAAAACTGTGAGCAAAGAGCAAGTGTTTCACCATGTGGTTCTGTTTATACCTTTCAGTCCTCTATGCCTGCTCTTCAGAAGTGCTAGTTATAACACCAAAACACTTGGGCAAAAAGTTATGCATATGAAATGAATGTCTCTGGTGTCATTCAAAAACAGTGTTTATGTACTAGGGGTTTTTTTCCTCTCATGTATTAAATCTATAAATGATGTTACAGTCCTTCAAATATAAATACACTACTAATCCAATGCCAATAAGACTTGAGTTGTTTTTGTAACAGCAATAGTAGGTATATATAAAGTCATCCATTCTTTCTGTGACTGCTTGAATTATTTTAGAACTGGTCCAGAGCAGAGATATACTGAGATAGGATGAGAATCCACAAACCCTGTAGAACAATTTTTCTCTGACACTAAGTTGGTAGTAGGGGGATCAAGTCCACAACTTCAGCCACATTAACATAGGATTCTAACCAAATGAAATAACCAGTCCAGACACATTTATATGATCTGAGCAAAATTAGATGCCTTTAAATAATTCAGTTGGTCTGATTCATTGCAATGTGTCTACACATGGAAGGCATTTGGAAATCCTACTATGGCAGCTGTGGGACCATCTTAATAAGCTGTAGTAAATGTTTCATTCATTCTTTCATCCATCCATCCATTAATTCCTTCAACAAGCCTTCATTAAATACCTACTAAATTGATTGCATTGTATTATGTACAAGATCCAAGGAAATAGAAAGCATGCCCTTATTTATAGTCATTCTAAGTGGGAGAACTGGCACAAAAGAAACAGGATCAGACTATTCAAATCCTTTGATCATATGTGATTCATTTAGATACAGTCCAATTTTATCCTATCAGGTGAATTGAATTACAACTAGCTTTCTACTGAGTTCTTAACCCATTTGATGAAGGTGGTAGTGTTGGTGATGAAGAGAATGATAGCTCATGTTTCTGTAGTGTTTTCTCATAACAACCTTGTGAAGCCAATATTGCAAAGACGTTTATCCCCCATTTTACAAATGCAAAATATGAAGTTCAGAAAGACTAAATTAATTTTCTAAAACCACACTGCTAGTAAATAGCAGAACTATAATCCATATCCTCTGATTCCAAATTCAGTGCTCTTTTAAATATACATGGCATCTTATAATAATTATTAAACAAGTAGAGAGACAGAGTATCACAGAATTGTAGAATTGGAAAGAATGTTAGCAGCCATCTAGTCTAAACTTAGCCAAAAATGAATCTCCATTACAATATATCAGATAAATAACTAGTCATCCAGTCTCTTATTAAAGACTTCTAGTGAGGTGAAATTGTACTTGATGACCTGTAGGGTCCTTTTCAGCTCTGTTCATGTTCCTATCCAACTATGATCTCCCGAGTCAACCCTTTCTATTTTTGAACAGCTCTGTTAGGATGTTTTTCTTTATATCAGACCTAAATTTGCCTTCTGTTTCATAGGATCATACAGCACATTCTCAGAGCTCCTTCTCCCAACCTCCACTCACACTAATAGGTTGGTCCACCAAAGGACCCCTTCTAGTGGATCATAAAGGTCTAAAGTTTTCCTATCTCATGAGCCCCCCATTAGTGTGCTGCTCATAGTGATTGTCATTTGATATCAATTAGCCATTCAGACTTAATTCACTTTCATAGATAGTCTATGTATTAGGGTGTCATAGTAAAGCAATAAAAAAACAGCCATCCCCCAAACCAGGGGCACATTTCCCCCCAAGTATGTCTCTAATCCAAGGGAAAGTAGATTCAAGTTTAAATAATGTGATGTGGTAAAAGAGATAACTCACGTTTCCTAGAAGTCTTTTTCTCCTCTTCTTGGGATTCTCATGAAATTCCCCATGAATATAATAAAGCTTTCTGTTTACTTATAGAATCTTGAATCTACCTTTTCTCAATGTGCAAAGTTTGTCCTGCTCTCTTTTGCTCTGTTCTCCAACCTCCATTCAGAGACACAGATAGTATTTCAGGTATGAGCACCAAAGCTGACACCATCTTGAGATATGATGAATTTCCTGGTTTGGAGGTTTCCTAGAGTTGATAGAATATTGATAGAATTCAGTCTAAGGAATACAACTGGTGGGAAATGAATTCTAACCCCACCACTTTGCAGATTAGAAAAGTGAGGCCCAGAGAGATTGAATGAGCTCAGGTATTCAGATTCCACATCCAAGACTGTTTTCATTAAACTACTCAACTTCCACACATTGTTCCTGGTTCTTCCTTCTGGGCTCAAACAAAACAAATATAATCCAGCTTCCCCCAAAACAATTACCAGGTCCTCTGTGAATTTTCTCTTCATGTAGCTAAATACCTCAAATTCTTTTAAAACAGGAGATGTCTTCTTTAATGAAATTTAATGCTTTTATCTATTAAACAAGAAGTTCATGAGTTCAAAATCGAACATCTTTTTCCCATAGAATGAAGTAAGTCAGGCAGGCAAAAACCTGGCCTCAGTCAGAAAGACTGGGGATACAAGCCCTGACTCACATAAATATGGCTGTGTGACCCCGAGCAAGTCACTTAACCCACATAACTCTAAAAATGTAAATTATAGAGAATCTGCCTTGGTAGAAGTCATTCCTTTCTTCCCTCCAGAAGTTTCATAAACCAATGAAATCACAATTCTGGTTTTATGTTATTTGTTTGTTTTTTAGAAAATGAAATTATTGGAACCTATTTCCTACAATTATACTTAATTATTTGGCAAGTGAGAGGTGAGGAAAGCTCTGGACTTAAAATCAGAGGAAATTGGTCCTAAACCTTGATTGTGCTGTTAATTAGTTCTGACTTTGGTTGGCCTTTTAGCCTCTATGACCCTGTTTTCTTACCTATAAAATGATGGAGTTAGAATAAACAACCTCAAAGGACCAACACTAAATCCTTAAACTTAAATAATCTCTAGACACTAATACCTATAACTCCATGTTTAGTTGGAGGAATCTGAAGTAAAAGTATATAAGAGGCTTCTCTAAGATCCCAAAGCAAGAAGAATAGGGCAGGTGAGAAGGAA
The DNA here is from genome assembly GCF_027887165.1 of Monodelphis domestica. Classification (NCBI taxonomy): domain Eukaryota; kingdom Metazoa; phylum Chordata; class Mammalia; order Didelphimorphia; family Didelphidae; genus Monodelphis; species Monodelphis domestica. The sequence continues at coordinate 154,207,472 of NC_077228.1, read as the reverse complement.
AATACTGACTCTCCCCCCCCCCCATGCCCGTCAGGTCACTTTTTAAAAATTATTGATTTTTAATTAATTTAGAATATTATTCCATGGTTATATGATGCATGTTCTTTCCCTCCTCTATTCCCTGAACCAATGAGCAGTTCCATTGGGTTTTACATGTATCATTGTTCAAAACCTATTTCCATATGATTAATATTTGCAATAGAGTGATCGCTTAAAGTCAACTTCCCCAATCATATCCCCATCAAACCATGTGATCTATCATGCTTTTCTTCTGTGTTTCTGCTCCCACAATTCTTTCTCTGGATGTAGATAGCATTCTTTCTCATAAGTCCTTCAGAATTGTCCTGGGTCAACTATGCCCAACGGGCGCTAAAAGACAGACTGTCTGCCCTTTGATCCAGCCATACCACTTCTGGGTTTGTACCGCCAAAGAGATAATAAGGGAAAAAAAGTTGTACAAAAATATTTATAGCTGTGCTCTTTGTGGTAGTGTAATAAAGGGGGGAAATGGGAGAGATTTATAATAAAAGAAGAAAGGGTGAAAAGGGAATGGAGTCTTCTTTCTTCTAGGCAAGGACAGAGTGAGAGGAGGTGTTATTATTTAGCCAGAGGAAAGAAGATGGATTTTGTCTTCCCCCTCAGCCCTCTCTGACTAGACCCCCTCACTATGGCTGCCTTCAACTCCTATTGCCAGGCTCTCTGGGATCTTTGTTGATAGAGGTTTCAGATGTTAAGCCTCCTTCTTCTCAAGAAAGAGAAGCCATTTCTCTTCTCCCTCAATTCAGGCTGTCTTCTAATAAAGCTGGAGTCAGTTCTGGGACCTAATAATTGAGTTTATTCAAGGGAAGCAGGAGAGGGACAGGGCTGATGAAGGGTAAGGATTGAGATTCAGGAGGGAAATAGGGAGAGAAGATCCCTATCTAATTAACATTCTTTCCCCCAAAATTAGGTAGCTCAGGTCTGATAACCTGAACCCCTGAGGGATTCAGAGTAGAGAAACGCTGGTTTCTTGGTTGACACAGTAACTGTCCCCAAGTTCAAGGTTCAAAGGGAGTTGTAGAGATCTTCTTTGTGGACTGCTTGTCTCTCAAAGTCCTTGTCCACTGGCTGGGGTTGGGGAGGATCTGGCATCAGGAATTCAGGGAGAAAAAGATCACTGACTTTGAGATTCAGTCAGAGTCTGAAATCCTCTGCTCAGGTACTCCCAGCCAGGAGATCAGTTTCAACTGCCTGGATTCGGTTTTGTTTTGTTTTTTCTCACTTTTAAGGTTCCAAGTTCCTTTCTGTGGATCTTACAGCTCCTCCAGGCTTATTCCCAAAGTTTCCAGATTTCTCTCTCTTACAACTCATTTTGTCTTCCCCTTCCCCGCCTCCCGCACCCCCCACCCCCACGGTGTCAACTTGATCCCACAGGGTGATGTACTTTCTTACTTACTGTTATTCTATTACTATGATATTCTATCTATTCTATTTATTATTCCCACTTTATAGCCCCACCCAAAATAAAAAATCTTAGCCTAATCTTATCTATGCTCTATTCCTAAACCTATCCTATGCTAAGCTCTGGGTTAAAGGAAAGTGATTTTAGGTTGGGCGTATGCTAACTCTCTATGTACAGAACTTCCCTTTCCTCCTTAAACTAACTTTGTCCCTGTCTGTTAAGGGTTAATATGCTAATTCCTTCCTATTCTAAGTTAGTCTATTAGCATGTTAGTTTTCTACATTATGTACATGTCTGTTTCCTATACAATTATTACATATTACACATATATATAAGCTCTGTTTTGAAGTCATCCAGACAGAAAAATTATTCCCCTTTTTTTGCCTGCATGAGTTCTACCAGAGACTTTATTTACAAATGTACATTTTCTCATGTAATGAACTGTTCTTATTTATGAGACAGAATGATATTGTGTTTATGTACTAATTATGTAATGTGGATGCATATACTCATGTTCCTTCTGGTGTTTTCTCTTCTCACCTTGTCTGATGAATTTTGATCATTTTCTTTCTTTTTGTGCAAGGTTTATGTGTGTGTGTGTGTGTGTGTGTGTGTGTGTGTGTGTGTGTGTGTGTGCAATTCCCTGAGTGTGGCATTAATTTGTACGACAGTTAATCTTACATGGCCCATTCTATGGGAATTCCTTTTCTAAATTGTCCTTTATTGACAATCTCTTTCTTGTTGTTTAAATTCATTTTCAGTCTTCGATATTGATTGGAGCTTTCTCAGGTCGGATCTCTTCTCCTTTACTGAGACCCATCTTGTTAGTTGTCATTGTCAATCTTGAATGTCAATCTCTCTTTCCTGATTACCAGAACATACAGGATCATGCATGCGTGTAAGATTGTTTTGCCATTGTTTGTGTGCTAGAAAGAGTGGTTTTTGTATTCGGTGCATGCTAGCGAGATATTTTGTAAAGCATATCTGTGTTGTTTTATGTGTGATTGTGTGTTATCTTCTTGTGTTTTATTGAGTTTTATTGAGTGAGTTTTATTGAGATAGAGTATTGGATGCATGTCCTTCTTTTTCTGTTGTGGATTATTCTATTTCATTTTTACTATAGGTTGGGTTTTCTATACACAATGTCTCTTCTTCTTCTGCATTTTGTCTTGGAGTGTGGGTTTCTTAATTATATTCTGGGGCAATCTCTGTCTCTGTTGTTTCTGGGGCATTTTGTGTATGCATGTGTTCTGTGAAAGTTTTTCTACTGGTTTCCTTTGAGGCAGATTAAGTTTCTTGCATGGGCTCTGGGGCAATTTCTGTTATATCTTTTGGTGTGGCAATGTGAGCATAATGATGTTTGACATAAGAAGCATGGTACCACAGTTCTTTCCCTATAACTTTGATGGAAGTGGGAGTAGTGAGAGTGACTTCAAATGGTCCATTCCACCTTGGTTCTTTTGGTGTTTCTTTAGTGAAATTTTTCATGTATACTTTATCCCATGGCTTGATGTTATGTAATGAGAAATCCAGTGGTACCCTTTGCACAAATAATCCTGATTTCCTCAATTCTTCCAGTCTATCTTGTATTTCTGTCAGATAGGTGTGTAGTTGGCATTCTCCTCCTAGCACGGATATATAAGATGGTTTAGCAGTCCTTCCATGCCATAAAGGTTGTCCAAAAAGTATCTAGTGAGGGGAAATGTACAAGTCTCCTCTGGGTTTAGTCCTGAGATAGAACAGTGCAAGAAGGAGAATTTCTGTCTACTTGAGGTGTGTTTGTACACAGAGTTTCCCTATCGTGGTTTTTAATTCTCTCTTTTAGAGTAGCAAAAAATTGGAAAATGAGGGGATGCCCTCTGATTGGGGAATGGCTGAACAAATTGTGATATCTGTTGGTGATGGAATACTATTGTGCCCAAAGGAATAATGAACTGGAGGAATTCCATGTGAACTGGAACGACCTCCAGGAAGTGAGGCAGAGTGAAAGGAGCAGAAGAGGAGAACATTGTACACAGAGACTAATACACTGTGGTACAATCAAATGTAATAGATTTCTTTATTAGTAGTGTGAAGATTGGATTTGGCTCTCTCCTGATTGTAAGTAACAATGAAGATACTTAGCTCTTCCTTGATTGTGAAGATTAAAATGTAATCCCCTGTCTTTTTTTAGATTTTAATGCCCAATGGGTAAACACAGTACTTAAAGTTGACCTACCCATTATGGATTTTAACCACAAAGAGGTGTGAACACCCATTTCATACAATGAGTGGGTGGTCTGTGACCCATGTGTGAAAGAGTGAGCAGTCCTGGAGTGGAGCACTGGCTGTGATTGGTAGACATAAAATTTAGGGGAAGTGACATGAGAAAAAGGAACAGAGTGGAAACAGAGACACACTTGAGAGAGATTCTCGGACTTGGAGTAAAGAGAAACACTTGCCTGTGGAACTCAACCCTGGAGGAGCTCGTGTGGGAGACCTCAGACTTTCTTTTTAGATAGTCACCAAGGTGAGTGTAAAAGCTGACTTCCTTACCCTTTCTGGAGGCATGAGCCTCTGGGAAAAGTCCATTGTCTTGAGACTCCTTTCCCCTGGCTGGGGCCTTAGAATTGTTACCTGGGTCAGAGGAAGCCAGAGCTCACTCACACTCTCTATCTCTGTCTCTGTCTGTCTGTCTCTCTCTCTCTCTCTGTCTCTGTCTCCCTCTCCCTCCCCTTTTCTCTCTTCCTTAATATCTTCCCTCTGTTATAAAAATAAACTACCATAAATTCCATTTCACTTTAGTAATTCATTTTTGGGATTTAGAAATTAAATCTCTGGTGATCAATTAAATATTCAGTCCAACCATAAAATTTAACAGTAGCAATGCAGTAATCCAGAACAACTTGGAGGGATTTATGAGAAAGAACACTATCCACATTCAGAGGAAGAACTGTGGGAGCAGAAACCCAGAAGAAGAAAAAAACACAACTCCTTGATCACATGGATCAATGGGGATATGATTGTGGATATAGACTCTAAATGATCACCCTAGTGAAAAACATCAACAATATCAAAATAGGTTTTGATCATGTAAAACCCAGTGGAATTGCCCATCAGCTAAGGGAGGGACTGGGGGGAGGGGAGGGAAGTGACTCTTGTAATCAAGGGAATATTCTAAATTGACTAATTAAATAAAATTTTCAAAAAGAATTGTCCTGGGTCATTGCATTGCTGCTAGTAAAGTTCATTACATTCAATTGTGTCACAATGTATCAGTCCCTGTGTTCTGTTCTTTTCCTTTCACTCCGCATCAATTCCTGGAGGTCATTCCAGTTCAGATGGAATTAATTCCTCCAGTTCATCATTCCTTCAGTACAATATTATTCTATCCCCAACACATACCACAATTTGTTCAGCCATTCCCCAATTGAGGGAATATCTCATTTTTCTAATTTTTCACCACCACAAAGAGCACAGCTATAAATATTTTTATACAAGTCTTTTTCCTTATTATCTCTTTGGGGTACAAACCCAGCAGTGGTATGACTGGATCAAAGGGCAGGCAGTCATATAAAGTCCTTTGGGCATAGTTCCATATTACCTTCCAGACTAGTTGGATCAATTTACAACACCATCAGCAATGCATTACTGTTCCAATTTTGCGATATCCCCTCCAACATTTAGTACTTTTCTTTGCTGTCATATTGGCCAAACTCCTAAATATGAGGTGGTACCTCAGAGTTGTTTTGACTTGCATTTATCTAATTAGAAGAGATTTAGAACACTTTTTCATATGCTTATTGATAGTTTTAATTTCTTTATCTGAAAACTATCTATTCATGTCCCTTGCCTATTTGTCAATTGGGGAATGGCTTCATTTTTGTACAATTGATTTACCTCCTTATAAATTTGTGTGAACTTTATATTACTCCACCCTACTTAGTTTAACAAACACAGGACTGTCTACACCCCTACTTAAGGAATAAGTATTTAGGAGGATGGCCTATGACAGACATGTGCTAGCAAATGACAAATCAGAAACAACTGACAGACCCCTGGGATGTCCTAAGTCAAGCTTAAGGTACCATTAGTACATGTGAGACACAGGAAACTGATGTAAAAACCATCTATATATTTCGCGTCACTTTCTCTCTCTGGCCTCTTTCCATGAAGAAGTAGCTCTGGCAGCAGCTTGCTGAGTGTTTCAGCATCTTGGCATGGTGCCAGCTCTTGTCCAGGTTTGGCAGTGAGTTTTCCTTGATACTATACTGGGAGAAGCTTAGTAGCCTTAGTAATTCAGGTGAGGCATCTTCACTGAGCTCTCTGAGATTAGGCTGATTCTTTTCTCCTTTACCTTCCAAGCACTATCCTCTTAGGAAAGCCTCTTATCTTCTTCAAAGACCTTGTGCTGGAGGTCTTTGAACTCCCCCTGGCAAACGTCAGGCAGGAAAAATCCTATACCCTCTCTCTCTCTCTCTCTTCTCCTTAATTCCTTCCCTCTATGACAATTAAAATCACCATAAATTTCCAAACTAACTTAGGTATTTTCTTTGGGATTTTCTCTGGTGACCAAATTAATTTAGATTAAGTCACAACCCAAAAAATATCCTTACATTTGAGAAATTAGACCTTTGTCAGAGGTTTTTGTTATATTTTCATCAAATTTGTTGCTTCCTTTGTAATTTTGATTTCACTGGTTTTATTTGTATAAAACTTTTTTAATTTAATGTAATCAAAATTATTCTTACATTTTGTAATATTCTCTATCTCTTTCTTGGTCCTAAATTCTTTCCTTTCTGATAGGTCTCACAAGTATACTACTCTATGTCCACCTAATTTACTTAGAATTTCCTTCTTTATATTTAAGTCCTTTACCAATTCTGAATTTATCTTGGTGTAGGGTGTGAGATGTTGATCTAAACCTAATCTCTCACTTACTGTTTTCCAATTTTCCCAGCAGTTTTTGTCAAATAATGGGTTCTTGTCCCCAAAGCTGGGATATTTGGGTTTATCATATACTATCTTGCTGAGATCATTTGCCATTAGTCTATTCCACTGATCCTCCCTTCTGTCTCTTAGCCAATACTATATTGTTTTGATGACCACTGCTTTATAGTACAGTTTAAGACCTTATACTGCCAGGCGCCCATCCTTCACTTTTTTTTTACCAGTTCCCTTGATATTCTTGATCTTTTGTTCTTTTTTTTTTAATTCAGTAAAAAAGTATCTTGGTAGTTTGAAAGGTATGGCATTAAATAAGTAAATTAATTTGGATAGGATTGTCATTTTTATTATATTAGCTCATCCTACCCATAAACAATTAATGTTTTTCCAAATGTTTAGATCTAGTTTTAATTGTGTGGAAAATGTTTTGTAGTTGTGTTTATATAATTCCTGTGTTTGTCTTGGCAAATAGATTCTTAAATATTTTATATTGTCTAGGGTGATTTTAACTAGAATGTCTCTTTCTAACTCTTGCTGCTATGAATTTTAAAACTATTCCACCCTAATCAGACCTTTCTTTAGAAGATCTATTTTAGCCATTTCCTGATCAATAACAATAGATACTTGTACTAACAGAATCAGGTCTTGGGAACTCTACATTTGTCCACCCTCCTTAGTTTAACAAGAATAGGAAGGTCTGCACCAAACTCAAGGATTAAGTATCTAAGAAAAATGCCCTTCAACAGACATGTGCAGAAAAAGCAGACAGACCACTGAGCTGTCCTAAGTTAAGCTAAGCTATGACTGGTACAGATGAAATGCAGGAAAGTGATGTAAAACCGTCTATATAAGGCATGTCACTGTCTCTCTTTGCTCTCTTTCCCTGGAGAGGCGACTCTGGTTGGCAGTGTGCTAGGCATTCTGACATCTTGGAGTGGTGGCAGTTCTTTATCTGGGTTTGGCGGTGAGTTTGCCCTTGAGATGATTCAGGTTTGAGCATCTTGGCTGAGCCTCTTCTGGAGTCCAGGCTGACTCCTTCCTCCTTCACACTCCAAAACCTTACTTACTAGATCTTCTAATCTTCCCACCCTGTACTAGCAAGGCAGGAGAAAATCTTACTCCTTTTCCTCCTTCCTTCTCCTTAATCTCCTCCACTATCAATTAAATCACCATAAAATTTCCAGCTGACTTGGGTATTTTATTATTTGGGATTTTCCCTGGAGACCATTTAAATTTAGATTTAAGTCACTACATGCTGCTGAGTTGTGATGGAAATATACATAAATGCTGATAATTTATGTGGGTTTATTTTGTATCCTAAAACTTTGCTAAAGTTGGTGATTATTTCCACTAGTTTTTAGTTGATTCTATAGGATTCTTTAAGTAGATCATCATATCATCTGTAAAGAATGATAGTTTAATCTCCTCATTGTCTAATGTTAAAATTAATTGTGGTTGAGACTGAAATATATTAATTAGGTGGTTGCCGTGGATTTAATTTCTAAATCCCAAAATGAATTACTAAAGTAAATGGAATTTATGGTAGTTTATTTACAACATTTACAATAGAAGGAAGGTATTAAGGAAAGAGAGAGAGAGAAAATACTCTGGCATCTTCTTATACCAGTTAGAATTTCTAAGTCCCAGTTAGGGGAAGAGAGTCTCAAGAAGTTCGGCCTTTCCTAGAAACTTCACGCCTTCCAGAAAGGTGGGGTCACTAAATCAGCTTTTCACTCACCAACTGTAACAGTCTAAAAGAAGTCTGGGTGTTGGTTTTCCAGTCACTCCTCTGAGTCTGTCTTCCAGTCGCTCCTCCATCCTTCACTCCAAGCTCAAGTGACTGACCACGTCCAAATTCATCCAAATGACTGAATCCAAGTCCCCCTTCAGTCTTTTTTCCCTCTATTTAAAGACCTTATTTTCTAGTGTCACCTCCTCTAAATTTTCACATCTACCAATCACAGCAGACGCCTTTACTCCAGGACTGTCCATTCTTTAGTTCTCACCTCCTTTGGTTAGATTATATCTTTTTGAGTTACTTAATACCTCTTTTGTTAAGTTCACCTGTTGTAGTTACTTAACTGGGTTGTATGGGGTGCTCAGGGAGGAGTAATATCTTTGGTATGGAGGGCTTGTCGTGCCCTCCTAGGGCAGCTCTCTAGCCTCTGACCCTCACCTGACATCCAGCTCTCACTTGTGGCTCCTAGTAGCTGCTAGCATGCGGCAGCGGCCACACCCCGGGCAATGGCTTCAACAGGCCGGCTAAACCTTGTGAGGGTAGCCATTGGATCATCGTGGACCCCTGGTGAACTAGGGCTTTGATCACCCAGCATGTGAAGACTGCTTCAGCTGAACAGACGGAAGAAACCAATAAGAAGTTTCAACAGCTGAGATGGCGATGCAGCAAGGCACTGTGGAGTGCTTAGGGCGTGTTGGAGCACAAAAGACAACACGGCCATTCAATGCAGCTGAGGAAGTCTCCAGATGTAACAACTTTTTGTGCCACTGGACCCAGGCTTCCAACGCCGAGAGAGTGGGACTGTCTCTGTGCATCAACTTTTCCACTTAAATCTTCATGCACAAGTGTCTTTGTGCACAAAAACACACAAAGACAATAGTCATCCTCGGTTACCGAGAGACTACTACTACTACTAGTTACTTAACACCTTTTTGTGATTAATTCACCTTTTGTAGTTATTTAACACCTTTTTGTAGTTAAGATCTAAAAATAGATTGTAGCTCAAAATTCTAACTTCACTATAAAGTAAGAGCTAAGTACCTTCATTGTTACAATCAGGAGATTACAATTTTATCTTCACAATAAAGAGCTAAGTATCTTCATTGTCACAATCAGGAGATCGTTAAATCCAATCTTCACACTAATTTAATTCCTTCAATTTCTTTTTCTTCTCTAATTGCTACTGACAGCATTTCTAGTACAATGTTAAATAATAGAGGTGATAACAGGCATCCTTGCTTCACTTCTGATCATATTGGGAAGGCTTCTAACTTATCCCCATTGTATGCTTGCTGATTGTTTTAAATATATATTGTTTATTATTTTTAAGAAAGGCCCATCTATTCCTACACTTTCTAGTGTTTTCAAATTAGAATGAGTGTTGTATTTTGTCAAAGGCTTTTTCTGCATCGTTTGAGATAATCATGTGGTTTTTGTTGGTTTGGTTGTTGATATAGTCAATTATATGTAGGTTTTCTAATGTTAAACCATCCTTGCATTCCTGGTATAAATCCCACCTGATCATAATGAATAACACTTGTGATCATTTGTTGGAGTCTTTTTGCTAGTAATCTATTTAAGATTTTTGCATCTATGTTCATTAAGGAAATTGGTCTGTAGTTTGGGAGTTTTTTTCTGTTTTTGGTCTACCAATCTTTGGAATCAGAACCATGTTTGTGTCATAAAAGAAATTTGATAAAACTATTTCTTTGCTTATTTTGTCAAATAGTTTGTATAGTATTGGGATTAGATGTTCTTTAGATGTTTGCCATCTGGTCCTGGGGATTTTTTTTATGGAGTTCTTTGATGACTTGTTCAATTTCTTCTTCTGAGATGAGATTGTTTAAGTATTCTATTTCCTCTTTTGTTAATCTAGGCAATTTATATTTTTGTAAATATTCACCCATTTCACCTAGATTGTCATATTTTTCGCCATATAACTAGGCAAAATAGTCCTTAATAATTATCTTAATTTCCTCTTCATTAGAGATGAGGTTGCCCTTTTCATCTTTGATACTGTTAATTTGTTTTTCTTCTTTTTTTATTAGTTTAACCAATACTTTATTTTGTTTTTCCAAAGTACCAACTCCTAATCTTATTTATTAGTTCTATAGTTCTTTTACTTTCAATTTTATTAATTTCTCCTTTGATTTTTAGTATGTATAATTTAGTTTTTATCTGGGGATTTTTAATTTGTTCTCTTTCTAGTTTTTTAATTTGCATGCCCAATTCATTGACCTCTCCCCTCTCTGATTTGCACTGAGGGATATAAATTTTCCCCTGCTGCGTCCCATAGATTTTGATATGATGTTTCCTCATTGTCATTCTCTTCAACGAAATCATTGTTTCTCTGATTTGTTCTTGAGCCAACCAATTTTGGAGAATCATATTATTTAATTTCTAATTAATTTCTATTTGACTCTCTGTATACCCTGAGTAATTATTATTTTTATTGGATTATGATCTGAAAAAGTTGTACTTATTATTTCTTCATTTTTGCATTTGTTTGCAATGTTTTTATACCCTAGTACATGATCAATCTTTGTGAATGTACCTTGTGTTGCTGAAAAGGTATATTCCTTTTTATCCCTATTTATTTTTCTCCATATATCTATTTAATTTTTCTAAGATTTCATTCACATCTCTTACTTATTTATTCTTTGGTTTGATTTATCGAAATCTGATAGGGGAAGATTAAGGTCTCCCACTAGTATAGTTTTGCTATCTATTTCCTCCTTAAGTTCCAATAGTTTCTCCTTTAAAAATCTGGATTCTATTGGTGCATACATGTTTAGTACTGCTATTTCTTCATTGTCTATACGGCCTTTTATCATGATATAATTACCTTCCTTATCTCCAGCCTCTTACCTTTACCCTGTGTGTGTCTACCTACTTCAGATGTGTTTCTTATAGGCAACATGTGGTAGAATTTTGGTTTCTAATCCACTGTGCTCTCTCCTTCCATTTTATGGGTGAGTTCATTTCATTCACATTCAGAATGATGATTACCCCCTGTGTATTCCTCATCATTTTGATTTCCTCTTTTAGTCCTGACTTTTCTTCTTTCACCATTTCCTTCTATACCAGTATTTTGCTTTTAATCCATTCCCCTTTTCCCTACCCTTATTTTACTTTCCTTCCTCCCCTCCCTTTTTATTCCCCTCTTATTTTTCTTTAAGGTCTATTAATTGCCCCACCCACCTTTCCTTCCCTTTTAATACTCCCCACTCCACTCCCCACTTTGTTATTCCCTCTCAACTACCCTGTAGGATAAGGTAGAAATCTATACCCAATATAATTGAAAATCTGTTACCCTAAAAAAGAACTACATTTCCCAGGAGTCCACTGACTTCCTATCCTTATGTACTTCCTATAGACAGAGGATATTAGTGAGTGGGTAGTCCTCTTGGGTCTCTTTTCTTGGGCTTGCAGCCAACATGTGGTGGTGGTAAGCTAAGCACAAGGATTTTGAAATGACTAATCAGCCATGGGCACATGGTCTTTATTTTGTATCTTCTTTATTCCTTGATTTCTAATGATCATTAATAAATCTTCTAAAATATATAATTTTTATTATTGAGGTTTAATTTTAATTTTTACAACCTCAATAAATTTACATGCTCTTCCCTCTCAGAACTCATTCCACTGAGACTAAAGTTAAGTATTACCTATTAGTATTCGCTTCCTCTCCTTCTTATAATAGTATTCTTCACATACACACACCATGCATCTCTGTATGTGGTTTAATTTATCCTATTTTTCTTCTTCCTTCAAGTTTCTGTCAGTATCATCATCTATTCCCCCTCTTTTTACATATCATCTTAAGCAACTTAAGAAATTTAAGAAAAACTGTAACTTACATTTCATAGATCATTAAAAAATCCTAAATGAAAAGGATGAAATAATAAAAGAGTTTAAAACCAAGCTTAAGGAGGGAAATATCACAATTAAACAAAAATAAATTGAGGAAATAAAAAATCTAGTCACTCTGCAATCATACAAACCCACAAGAAATTACACACAAAACAACCAAAAGGAGAAATGTACACAAATGTTTTCTATGCGGGAAATTGGGACACATAGTTTGTGACTGCTATTTAAAGGCACAATTAGTCCAAGCTAACAACAAAAAGAGGTCCTGGAAAAGCAACATAAAGTATAGCAGCAACAATACACAAATACAAAATGTTGCGATTGTAATTGTAAGAATTCATTGCAAGCACCAAATTTAGAAACTTGATAAGTTTCTTTTTTTTATATATTCAACAAAATGCTATTAGACACAAAAAACAAAATTGCAAACTGGCATATATTAGAAGACCTTGTGTAAATAAACAAGTGTCTGATATTGCATTTATGCAAAATGTAAATATATAGTTAGTTAGTTCCATAAGGTCTTAGGCAAATAGAAAGATCAATAAATATTTCTATTTGACTAACATCAGGATATGGGAACAATATATATTATTGTATTATATGTACATAATCTCTGTAAATGTTGTATATACTCTAATTAGGTTAGTAACATAGTGATAGGGTCTGTAAATATGTAACATAGCTTGTATATATGTTGTACATAAGATTAGGTTATAGACTAAACTAGGGACTTAGAGAATAGTTATAATAACTAGGGAATAGATTAGGAGTTAAGTTTAGACATAGGATAGATAGTTATACTTAGGAATAGACTTAAGCTGCATTTGCAGATAGTAAACTTTTAATTGTTTATTGTAAAGCTGATGCTGAAATTGTGTTAAATGGAAAGATAGATAGATAGATAGATAGATAGATAGATAGATAGATAGATAGATAGATAGATAGATAAAAGTTTGCAAATAATTATAGATAAATAAAATAGGAAAAACTTTCCTACAAAGAATTCCTTATAGAAGATAAGGTTAGCATAGAATAATGATAGAATAATTGAGGGAAGTTTATTATTTTGGGGGAGTAGCTAGAAAGTAGATTTAGTTGTTTGGTAAGTATAATAAATATAAGTGACCTTGGGAAGGTCACAACGAAAAAAAGGGGACAATTGTGGAAAGGAAAACTGAATCAAGCTTGGAATTTCTGCCACTGAGGTGGAACAGACAGCAGTTGAAATGTTTGAGTGAAGAATTGACAGAGAAGTCAGTTGGAGGGAGTAGGGGAGACTTGGAGAGTTGCTCTTGAGGTTGACTCTCTCCTGGCCCTTGAACTAGAAGGAGCATTCTCTCCCTGTCTCAAGATAGAAGTACCTCTTTTCCTGGATTTTTCCCAATTGTGTGCTCTACCTGGATTCCAGTGATTGTGTCATCAAACAGAGGGATTTAAGGAGAGCACCTTGAACTTAAGGTTGGTCTTTAGGGGAGCTAGCCTGAAGAGACAGGCCCAACCAGCTCTTAAGGTCAAAATCTTTTTTTTCCTCTTGCTGTCTACTGCTAAAGACTTTGAACTTAAGAAAACTAGCATAGATTACCATAGATAGGAATAAAAGAAACCCTCCACCAGCCTGTGAGGCCTGGCCTCTGCTCAAAATCTGAGAGAGACTCAAACCCAATCTGTGGCAAATTATAGGGAAATCCCTATTCCCTCTACCCTAATACCTTCCCAATCCAAACTTGTTATTAAATTCATCTTTAGTTAAATAATGCAGTGATGTATCTTTGTAAGGATGAGGGTAACCTGAAGGGAATAAGAGTTTTTTAGGGGAGAAGGTTCTCACCTCAAGTACCCCAAATCTTGAAGTTCCCATCTGTGCCTCTCCCCTCTTTCTTCCGTGGCATATTATATGTAAGAAGAGTATTTTCCTACACCATGCACCTCTTTATGTGGTGTAATTTATTCTATTTTTCTTCTTCCTTCAAGTTTCTCTTAGTACCATCATCTGTCCCCCCCCTTTTTTACATATCATCTTAAACAACTTAGTACCACAGCCTCTGTCTATGAATAATTTTTCTATCAACTATGATAATGAAAACAATTTTAAGAGGTACAGATATCATTTTTCCATATAAAAATATAATCAATTTAACCTTACTGAAACCCTTAAAATTTTTTTTCCCTCTTTCTTGTTTACCTTTTTATGGTTCTTTTGAATTTTGTATATTTTGATAGCAAATTTTTCCATTTAGTTCTTCTCTTTTAATTAGGAATGCTTGAAAATCTTTTGTTTTGTTAAATGGATACTTTCTCCTGGAAGTATATAGTCAGTTTAGATGGAGAGGTGATTCTTGGTTGTAAACCCAATTCTCTTGCCTTCCTTTTTTTTTTCTTCTTGCAGTCCTTTAGTATGGAGACTGTGTAATCCTGACTGATGCTACTTGATATCTGAATTGGCTCTTTCTGGCTGTTTGAAATATTTTCTCCTTCACTTGGAAGCTCTTTAATTTGGCTATTACATTCCTGGGGGTTATCTTTTGAGGATTTAATGTAAGGGGTGATCTGTGGACTTTTTCAATGTCTATTTTGCCCTCTTGTTCAAGAATATCAAGGCAGTTTTCTTGGATAATTTCTTGTAATACGATATCGAGGATTTTATTTTTTTTCCAGGCTTTCAGGTAGACCAATAATTCTCAGATTGTCTCTCCTGGATCTGTTTTCTAGGTCAGTTGTATTTTCAATGAAATATTGCATGTTTCCTTCTATTTGTCATTTTTTTAATTTTGCTTTATTAATCCTTACTGTCTCACAAGATCATTAGATTCTACTTGTCCAATTCTAGTCTTTAAAGAATGGTTTTCATCTATGATCTTTTGATTTCCTTTTGGGTTTGGTCTATCCTGCTTTTCATGGCTTCCAGCAGGTCAATTCTGGTCTTCAATGTGCTTATTACTTCATTTGATTTCTGTGCCTCTTTTTCCATGTGAGCAATTTTGTCTTTTAAGCTGTTATTTTCTTTTTTAATTACTTTAATTTCTTTTTTCCACCTTTCTTCCCATTTTTCTTCATGTTTTTACTTGGTTCTTGAACTCCTTTTTGAGTTCCTTGAGAGCTTGTGAATAATTTCCTTTTTTTTTTTGGAAAGCTTGTTTTGTTTGCTTCTTTGTCACTCTCTGCTACTGCTTCTGTATTTTGCTTTTTCTCCAAAGAAATTATCCAAGGTCAAAAGCTTTTTTGTCACTACTATGAAGATTGGATTAACTCTCCCCTTGCCTGCTTTTAAATTTAATCAACCAGAAGCGAATACAGCCCTACTTAACTCTAAAGTAGAGGAAGTCCACAAACTACTTACTAAAGGGATTTGCACCTTCAGAAGGACTTCTCCCTGGGGAGTCCTAAGAAAATTTGTAGACTACAATTGGTCCCCTAAAGTGGAGGAAGGAACAGGAAATGATGCAAAGAAGGGTCTCTAAAAGTGGCCCAAACTTCCTGTCATGAGGTCTTTGAGCTCTTTCAAAGCTCTGGAGGCTGGTAGTAGAGGACCTTCTTCAGCATGTACCTGGAATTCTAGCATTTGGTAAGACTGCTCTTGGATCCTCCCCTTTGGACTGCAACATGGATGAGTAAAAAGCTGGCTCCTTTTCTTCATTCTGGAGAGATAAGTTTCTGGGGGAGGCCATATAGTTATTCACCACTTGGCCCTCTGGCTAAATGGCCCTCCAGCTGAGGGTCCTCCAGTGGAGGGTTAATGAGCCCTTCCTGAGTTGAGCCAGGCACCAGAGAAACATTTAGAGTTATTGGCTATTGCTTACTTTACCCTCTTTCACATTTCTCTACTTTATTTTTTCCTCTATTTTGTAAATAAAGCTGCTAAATAAAAAAGTCATTTTGACTCAAGTTATAATATCAGTGACCACATTCTCCTATATTTAGTCAAACCATATTAATTTTATCCCCTACACTGCTTATTTATTTTGCTACTTATGGATTTGCAATTCCTGCATGTTGATGAACATTGCTTTCTTAGCTTCTGTCTCACAGAGCTTTGTGTTGGTAGTATCTTCCAGGCAGTTCTTTGTGTAGCATACTTTAAAGAAGTTTTCCCTGAGGCTATTTTTCCAGTCCCTGCTGCCTCTGCTGTGGCTAGCCTCGCTTTTGCCCAAGTTCCACACTCTGCTGCCCAGACTAAGTTCTTCAGCCTAGGGCCCCAAATTTTGCTGCCAAGGCCTTGCACTACCCTCAGGGGTAATTTTGTGGTGTTTTCAGTCAGTCCCCCAAAATTTAGAGATTGCCCCGGGCCCTTACTCTGACTCTGGCAAGGTAGGTAGTGTGGGGGAGGGATTATCAGCTCTCACTTTGATAAGTATAATTTTGCCCCCTTATAGAGTGGAAATCCCCAAACACTGCCTGCTTTTAAGGCTGTGCCCCATGGGAGAGCCCCTTTACTCATCTCATTTTGATTTCTGTCCTTTTGAGATGCTTTGTAGTGATTGGTTGGAAGGAGATTCATAAAGTTCCTGCTACTCCATGGCCATTTTAGCTCTGCCCCACTGGCTCACTTCTTATGGGACATAAAGTTGGGCAATCAAATCTCAAAAATGAGAGATGGATCATTTTTCAGGGTTTTAAAAATAGCTTGAATTATATATGTACACAAATAGTTAAGAAACAATTGAGAGAGACCTTTGAATAATTTGATGATGATCCCTCCAAACAACTTGATAAGAACATAAGCCATAGACATTTGTCTGAAAAGCAGCCCCCAATGAAATAGACCTAAGTCCTTTCTCTTATCTGAGATGACACAGAAACTTTTGGATGGATCTCCTGTAACTGAGGCTAACACCAAGATGATTTATGACTGAGACTCAGGGTAGACAAATGCTTATCAAAGAGTTGCTTTTCCCTCCCTGGTATATGAAAGTTACCTAAGATGCCAACTCATTATTTTTGTACTATCTCCCTTGGATATCTAGTACTAAACATAGGAAGGCAGGAGGAGATTTTTCCCATAACCTCCCACATCAGGAGCAGAAAATGATACTAAGCAAAAGAAGCATGTGGGAAGGTGCTTATACTTACTTGCCTAGATTGCCTAATATGGAAGTTTATCAGCTGTTAGATCCTGATTGTCTTCTTCCTTTTGGTCTCTTTTTCTGACCATAGGTCAGTGACTAGAGTTCCTGAAAATTATCCTTCCATGCAAAATATCCCAAGAGATCAAGAATTCCTGAGTTTCAACACTCAAGACCAGCCTTCTAGCCAAAGGTGGTCTTCAATAAAGGATTTTTCTATAGGTCAAAGACTAAAGTTATGATATGGGGACTGGGGTGGGGGGTGGGGAGGGAGTGGAAGGAGGGAAGAGAATCAAGGAAAGTGATTTGAATCTTGCCAACTCTGCTATTGCTTTGAGTTGCTAAGGTGGTACATATCTGAGCTGAGTGGGTAGTAATTTATGTGTCATTTTCCCAAATGTCTTTACCTTCTTGGGAAAATTTCATGAATAACTGTGTTTCTGTATTTTTCACAAGCTCCTTTGAGTACTTTATATGTCTTAAATATTTTCTGTGGTATGTGCACTAAAAGTGGTTCTATCCCAATACCCATATTTTAGATTGCATATGTAGGAGTTACTCTCTTTGGGGGAAACCCAAAAGATATGAGTCATATGAAATTTTTTTTTGGAATATTTTCTCAGAGTTCAAGTTCTAGGGTCAAGAGCCAGAGAAAAAATTATCTTCTTTAGACTCACAGATTATTAGCCCAGAATAGAATCTGATCCATGTGAAATTTGGTTGGATCATCTGAAGGGACTAGGTAAGGGAGTATGAGTATATATGTGTGTGTATATACTATTAAAGACTTACATGCAGAGCAAAATTATGACACATAATGTTAATATATCAAATAGTATGACATGAAAAACTATGGAAGTTTCCAAGGTCCTCCTCCTGCCTCTATGACAGTGGCAAGAAAGAAGGAAGTTATAACATTGAAAAATAAGAGAAAGTTACAAGATTGTGGTCTTCCTTCAATTCTTTTGTGTGGAAAAGTATTTTGTGTCTATAGAATTCCCATAATGGAAGATAAAGAGATGAGTATTTCTCTCTCACCCTACCCTATGTTCACTTCTCCATGAAGAATGAGGGTCTATGTTAGTTCAGAAAACCCCGGAAAGACTTATATGAACTGATGCAAAGTGAAGTGAGCAGAACCAGGAGAACAATGTATACAATAACCGAAATATTATAAGATAATCAACTGTGAAGGACTAAATCATTATCAGCAAAGCAAGTTTCCAAGATAACCACAAGAGACTCACAATGAAAATACTATTCACAGCCAAAGAAGAACTGTTAGAGTCTGAGTGGAGACCAAAGCCTGCCATCTTCCACTCTATTTCCTTCATGAGATTTTTATTGTATGTATGATATGTGTCTTCTCTCATGACATGAGCAATATGGAAATATGTATTGCTTGAAAGTATGGGTATAATCTATGTCAGACTATTCACCATCTAGGAGAGGAAGGGAGGAGAAAGTCTGAATTTTAAAATGAAAAAACCAATTTCTACATGTAGCTGAAAAAAAACTTTTTTAATAAAAAAAGAATAAGGGACTAGTTCATCTTAAGCCTAAGGATCTGATTGCATTTCCTACTTTTTGTTTCTATGAACATAGTTTTTTTCATCTAGGTATATAAGCAATTACACAGGTCTGAGAGAGCCAAAGAAAGGTACAATGATTGGAGTTGACTGGCAACCACAAACAAGTAGACAAACCCAGTTCCCTGGCTGGGCTAAACAGGGACATTGAGGGAGACAGTGCAGAGCTGAGATGAAATGTAAAATCACTTGTCAGCAGTTCTTCACACTACTCCATGTTTAGATGAGATTTCAGTATCAGCTGCCTAGTAGATTATAATAGTATCTATAATTTGTTACTGAATTCTGTTTCAAGTTGTTCTGTCAGTATGTGGTGGAGTCTTTTTGTCTTTTAGCATTTATTACATATGTAGAAGATAGATACTTTTGACTTCCATATCTGAATCATAATATTTGCTACATCTTTCTACCTTCCCCTTTTCCCTTGAGGAGAAATCCTAGATATGAGCCATCATCTAAATTTTAAGTAAATTGTTTCCCAGATCAGGGTTTAATAAGTCAAAGAGTATAAGAAAAGGGAAACTTGCCCCATTCTTATTTAAAGACAGACTTCTCCAAGCTAGAACTTAGTCTAGATTATCGAGAACAGAGAAAAGGGAGGCAATGCAGTACACCAGCCCTTCAGGGCCTTTTGGTTCCTTGAATTTTAGGTAAATATTTCTTAGGCTTCAGGGTTCTTGCTTGTTTATTCTTCTGGTCCTATTTGAAGCAATCAATAGCAACTAGACAGGCTGCTCTTGTGCCTCAATTCCTAAAAAAGACAAGCCTCTGTGAACATTTAATGCCATCAGCAAAGGAGCTGCCTGGAAATACAAATTTCATACTGTCTGACAAAGGAGACATTGAGCATACTTTTATAAAGCATTCATGGGGAATTTCCCCATAACAAGTCTGATATACAGTGGAAAGGGGGGAGGGGGGAGGGGAACCCCATTAAACACACCAAAAGCACCTAACTACCAAGATTTAATATTTAGAGTTGTAATAAATTAGAGTAGAATTAAAGGCTCTAAATTCAGTCTTCTAACTCATTCTGTCACAAGGTTATAGAGAGACCTTGACTGATTTGCTTAATCTCTCTGAGACTCAATTCTGTTCCATACAAGTTTACCTCAAGAGGGTAAACCATGCAAATGAAAGCAAATGCTTCTAATTTGAAAAGGAGATGAATGAACAGCAGGAAGAAAAATCAGTGGTCTCTGGTTTCATTGTCTTCTCTCAAACTCAAGTAATCTCTTTTGAAAACTTACTTTGAGGAAAGACTAGGTGAATTCACTTTAGCAGAAAATCCTAAATTTTATCTTCTGTAAATTATTTTCAGGCTGCTTTAAGGTAGGAGGAAAGGTATGAGATGGAGATGTAGGAGGAAAGGGTGAAGTAAAGGGTTTGATTCATTTGGTTAATAAGCAAAGGTCTGATTTTTCCAGTTTCTGTCATAAGCTTGCTAATATAGTTAAAAACATTTCTAGCTTTTTAAAAAATCAAGAAGGGAAAAAACAGATGAGCCATGACAAAAAAATTCTCTGCAAAAAAAAAGCTCCAACTCAAAGGCCTTTAATATTTTAAATTGTCCTGTGTTTGACTCTGAATCAGGCCTCATGAAAATACTTTTCATGTGTATGTTATTAAGTTAAAGGAGTGAGATCTGCATAATATATATGTATAATAAACTTATTTGAGCTTTCTTGTTGGGGTTTTTTTTCAATGAATCAAACCTCTCATCTAAGAGAACTAAGGCTTACGAAGAAAAGCATTTATGTTGAACTAAAATGTAAAGTTTTTTGTACTTATAAGAATGTTTCAGGGACTAAACCTGTCCCCTCCTTAAACACAGGTTTTTGTAGTCTTATGTAAAAGAGAAGGATGATAACTTGGATCCTTTGATTATTCACAGTATTTTTCACTTCAGAATTTAACTTAAGTTACCACTTTCCAGATTTGTTGTAAAGGAGGACCATGATTTCTTTCTTGGGCAGATTCAAAGAGATGCCATGATTTTCTCAAGGGTATGTAACTCCTTTAAAGTCACCAAATATGTCACATAGTTAAGGAGAAGAAAGAGGTAGGGAGACAGGAAATGCTTATTTGTGGAAAAACCCAAGAAGAGCTGGACAAGATTACTTCCAGGTGAGATGGAGACCTAAACAGGAGGCACATCACTCAGCTCCCACATACTTATTCCAGCAAAACCCTAAAAGTCTGAAATAGAGGGGATAATGATTAAGAAATCCAATGAAAAACTACAGTGATTTCATCAACCCTAGATTTGTACAAAAAAGACATCCAGAAAGCCCATAAGCAATATGGTAAAAAGCAGCCTCAGTATTCCAGAGTAACCAGAGACTGCCAAGAACCTGTACTTGCAAGATTTTATATCTAGAAGCTAAAAGAATGGAGAAGTCCTCAGGAGAACGATGAAGATTAATTTCCAGGGTAGAAGCCTGGTAAGTCCCAGGGAGTAGTAGCAGGTGGCAACTACTGTGAGGTCATGGCACTGAGACAAAAATAGCATAAGTAGAGGAGATTTCAGACTCCTAACACTGTTCAGAGACTTCTGAGAGGACCCTGCAGGTACAGCACTCAGAACCTTAAAGACAGGGGGACTAAACCCCAGTAGATGCATAAGAATCCATATCAGGTCACACCAAGCAGAGCCAACTGTCCTAACCGAAAGGACAACAGAGATAGAGACTTGAAACAAAACTCCAATTTAAGAATTAAAGCTGGAGACATGAGCAAATTAAAAAAAAAACAATGTGAATAAAAAATTATTACAAATCTAACTCACGAAGAACAAGCAAAGACTCAAAGGAAAAAGTGAAGTTTCCACAATAATTGTGTGAATATCTAATCTAGAAGAAATGAAGTAAGAACTAATAAAATAAAATAAAAGTTTCTTGAAAAAAGAATTAGGAGAATAAGTAGTTTGGAAGAGAAAATAAGTGGTAAGTCTTATTCAGGAAATGGGCTTCATTAACATTAGAAGAAACAAAAAAAACTGTCTACATGGGAAAAGAGGAACTATTAGAACAAAATCAAAAGACTGAAAAAGATAGAAGAATGTATAAAAAATATGATATCAAAAAAATAACTGCAGGGGCAGCTAGGTGAGAGTCTCACTAGCAGCAGGCTAGTGAGAGTCAGGCCTAGAAACAAGAAATCCTGGGTTCAAATTTGACTTCAAATGCTTCCTGTGACTATGGGCAAATCATTCAACCCCTATACCCTAGCCCTTACAGCTCTTCTGTCTTGGAAAGCAAAACACAGTATTTATTCTAAAACAAAAGGTAAGTTGTTGTTTTTTTAATTACATGACAAATATGTTAAGAAGAAAGAATTTAATAATCATGAGGACTCCCTAAAAGTCAAGATTTTTTTAAAAAGCCAAAGCATTTTATTTCAAGAAATCTTAAACAAAACTGTCCATATTTATGAGAACCAGAGGTCAAAGTTAAGCTATAAAGAATCCAACAATAACCTCCCAAAA
This sequence comes from Monodelphis domestica, assembly GCF_027887165.1. NCBI lineage: Eukaryota > Metazoa > Chordata > Mammalia > Didelphimorphia > Didelphidae > Monodelphis > Monodelphis domestica. The sequence continues at coordinate 154,185,355 of NC_077228.1, read as the reverse complement.
AGAACCTCAAAAAGAAAAGTCCCAGAAATGTCATAGCAAAAATCTAAAACTTACCAATCCTGATGAGTAAATTAAAAGGCAAGAAGAAGAAAAGAACTAGAATCTAAAAAAATATCTTAGCTTGCTTCTTAAATAGTTGGAAAATGGCTAGTCCTTGGGACTAGCCTGTGACTCCAGAAAGCTAAGGGAAAGGGAGTCCCAACACAAAGGACCTCTCCAGAGGCTGGTGTCTCCAGAAAAGCCAAGGAAAAGGAGTCAGCCTTTTCAGTCACTACATGGCAGTCCAAGGGGAAGCAGTCTGAGATCTTAAGCCCAAGCTCCTCCATTGTCAAGTTCCAAGGCAAAGACCTCCTCACAGGAAATGACCGCAAAATATAAAGGTAGTCCTTTGCATCACTTCCTGTGTCTTACATGTACCAATGGTGGCTTAAACTTGGCTTTGGACTGTCCAGGAGAGCAGTCAATTGTTTCTGATTTGTCTCTTGCTAGCACACATGGGTCATAGACCTTCCTCCACCACATTTAATCCTTAAGTGGGGGTGTATACATTCCTGGTGGCTAAAATTCTAAAGAATAATTATGGTGGAGTAAATCTCAATTTCACAATCCCCCCTGATGATAATCATTAGTTTTGTTCTATTTTCCTTGCGCCTAGCAATCATTGGTTTTGTTCTCTTTTCCTTTTATCCCCAAATTATTGTAATTTCAAAGTTGATTATGTTTACAAGATCCATTGGAGAGACTAGTCTTCCATGGATCTCAGAGGGGGAATGTATAATTGTTACCTTAAAGAAGAACTACATTTCCCAGGAGTCCACTGATTTCCTGTCCTTATGTATTTCCTGTAGACAGAGGATATTAGTGAGTGGGTGGTCCTCTTGGGTCTCTTTTCTTGGGCTTGCAGCCAGTATGGTGATGGTGGTAAGCTAAGTGCAGGATTTTGAAATGGCTAATCAGCCATGGGAACATGGTCTTAATTTTGTACCCTCTTTATTCCTTGATTTCTAATGATCATTAATAAATCTCCTAAAATATAATGTTTTATTATTAAATTTTAATTTTTACAGTGTTTATCATGATTAGTCAAAATTTTAATAATATAAAATTCAATTTAGTAATAACTATAAAATGATACCAGATCATATTTAATGCAAAGCAAAATTCAAATTTATGAAGTGTGTGTGAGCTAATTGAGGACCTTAACATATATGCATTTGTCTATCATCTCATGTAGATATGTGTCTCTATGTGCCATATCGTCAATATTGTGTTAATTTTTCAAAAGAGCCCTTAATAAAAGGGTCAAAAGGAAAAATATTTCAGCTAGGAATAATGCCAGCACAAAAAATAAATTATTATTATATTAGAACAAAAATCTGATACAACTGAACAGCATTAGCATGGTCATAGTAAATAAAATGGGATGAGATATCAGAATATCTGAATCTGTTGTATAAAATATCATAAAACATGCATGCAAAACTAAAACTAAAAAGTCAAAGTTGCATCAGCTTTCTGTGATTTCCAAACAATATCAAGGAAAGAATGTTACAATATAAATGAAGCATATTTTAGCTGCATAAACTGAAGATAACAATAAAAGACACATTCCTCTTAGCAGAGCAACCATTTAGACAAAAACTTCAAGTGTATTTAAGATACTAAAAGAAAATGGAAATAAATTTGCCATTGAAAAAAATTATTGCAAGTATTTGTTGATTCACTTTATAAATCAAGTTAAAAATAAACAATATGGAAGAATGTTTTGCATAATACATGTATCACTCAGATCATATTGCTTAACATCTCCCAGTGGGAAGAGGGAGGGAAATTATTCAGATCTTATAATTTTGGAAAATGATATGTTGAAAATTATTATTACATGTAATTGGGAAAATAAAGTATCTGAATTTAAAAAATAAAAAAATTTTAAAATAAAGTTCAATTGCATAATGTTAAAATTATGGAAGAGAAAGACAGTACAGATGAAGGTGAAGCTAAATATCCTGTCTTAAAGAAAATAATTGAAAGTAGAAACCCTGATCAACAGATGTTTAATGTGAATAAAACAGACTTATTCTGGGAAAAGATGCCTTCCAAAATTTACATTTCTAAGAAAGAAAAAGCAACCTGGATTTAAAGTGTCTAAAGATCACCAATGCTTTTATTGGGAAGTAATGCAGAAGAGTATTTTAAATTAAAACTAATTCTTGTTTAGTGATCTTGAAATCCTCATACTCAAAGAGGCAAAATCAGTCCTTTGGCAGTCAAACAAGAAAGCATGGTTACTAGACCTGTTTTCAAAGACTGGCTTTCAAGTTATTTTAGCCCAGCTGTTGAAAAATATTGCAAGGACAACAATATCCCATTTGAAGCATTACTGATTGCAATAATGCCCCAGGTCATCCAACTAAACTTGGTTCATTGTATAAGAATGTGAGCTTGCAAATTTTCTAAGATGTGTATAAAGCTGTCTGCACCTACCAGCCTAAATATAAAGATTTGAAGAAAGAGAAGAAAATTCAGTCTATGTTGCTGAAATATCTTAAATGACAATAATGACATTTTCATAAGACTGTCAGTATAGGCTAAGCTTTAAGTGTGATATTTAGTAATTCTTTTTAATAATTTTAGTTTTGCATTTTATAACTACTCTATAAATAATTTCATAATGAACTTGAATCAGAAAAGCACTTTTCTCATTCTTTGCTATTAGGTGAATAAACAGATAAACTTAATTTGAAAGATTTTCAGTGTCTATTTCCAGTGAGCTAGAATTAATGACCATTTTACACATAACCATATCTTAAATAGTTCAAATTGAAATAATTTAACCACTTTATGGAATTCATTTTTTTGCACTGAATGGGACCTAACTGTGATCTACAAAGTTTTCCATCTGTATCTTCACTTAAGATATTCCTACAAATGTTAAACAGCATAGGGATAAGCACAAATCCCTGGGCCACTCTACTAAAGACCTCTCTCTCCAAGTTAACATTAGCCTATTTCATGATTATTCTATGGGTCTGGTCATTTGTTCAACCCATTCAAAATTCTTTAGATTGCCCACATCAATCCCTCCATCTTATACATGAGATGATTATAAATCAGCTTTAGGTAAATTGGTCTTAGAAGATGCTCTTTAAGGATTTCTGTGCTAAAAAATTTATCATTGTGTTCCCAATCTGGTGATCCAATGCTCTTGTCACCATTTAATCTCTATGAGGCACTTTGGCAAGTCACTTAAGCACTCTGAAACTCAGTTTCCTCATTTCTAAAATGCAAGTAAACATACTTGCACAACCTGCCTTGCCAGATTATGAGGACAGTTCTCTTTAAATGTGAGCTATAGTCATCATTCTTATGATGATTTACTTCAACCAGAGAAAGGAGTTTTCCTTAATTTTTACCACAACAAATTGTTACATTAAAGAAATGGGTTTTTCATCACTGTCTATGGTAGGGAAAAGAAAAAAGGGGTAATAGAGTGGCTAAGTTGACATATTTGGTCCTATTCCACCAGAAAGTGACTAAAGAGATGAGGTTGCCTAATTATATTATCATATGTCTTAGAGCTAGAAGACTTTGAAGAGCAGCAACCTAACCCAAATTTTATGTGTGAAGAAACTGAGACTCAGGCATATTAGGTAACTTGCCTAATGTTTTAGAGACAGTAAGCAGCAAAGTCAGAATTCAAACCTAGGCATCCCGTGGTAGTTTGGATTCTTTTTCTGACTACATCACATTGGTCTATCTTGTCCTCTAAGTTCCCTCTGAAATCTGAAATTCAATGATCTTCTGATATTGCTGTGAATCCTGTGATGGTTCCCTGGCCACTTGTCAGGAATAAACTCCTTTCCCTCTCCTTTTAGGTCCTCAACCAAGCTGTCCCAAATGAAGAATCTCTTCTCTGCCCTTCAGAGCTCATTGTCTTCCCTCTCCATTCTTATATTTCCTCCACTTTTTTCTCCTTCCAAACTTCTTTCAACTGAGTGGATTTTGCTTCCCTACAAAAGATCTCCATTAAAATTCTAAACATGAGAACCATGCACATTAAATTCTCTCTCTAGAATAAATACTCTCATTTCAGGCTATCTCTTGTATAATAAAATAGCAAGATGAGCAAAACTATACATAGGTATGCAAGTAGCACATGCACATTTTGAATCTAGATTGAAATTTGTCTTTATGCTCTACTTCCCATTTTTCTTCTCTTTTGGATTGGAGCAGCTAAACTTTAAATTATATTTTTGGTTCAGTCATACAGTTCCCAATATGGTACCTAGGGGAGGTAGATAATACATTTTTAAATTTTCATGATCATGACAAAGTCCTTTTTCTATGCTTTACCATATTGTGAAATTGACCCTAAATTCCTGAAAGCTAGAACAGCCCAACTTCTGGAGGGTCTTACCAAACTATAAAGGTTTTCAGTATGAGCCTGAAGATAGATTGTACTCTGAAGACTAGCCAAAGTGAGTCCAGAAAGGCTTATCACCAAAACTTTGGTTTTTTGCTAGTCAAATTTTTCAGTCATGTCTGACTCTGTGACTCCATTTGGGGTTTTCTTAGCAAACATACTGGAATAGTTTGCCATTTCCTTCTCCAGAACATTTTATAGAAGAAGAAACTGAGACAAACAAGTTTAAATGACTTGGCCAGGGGTCACCCAACTAATCAAGTGTCTGAGGTCAAATTTGAACTCAGACCTGGAGTTCTATCCATTGCAACACCTAAGTGCTATAGTTCCTTTCTCTTACTCCATACTATCTTTCTTGGTTGGTGATCTCATCAGCTTCCAGGAATTCAATTCACATTTCTATGCAGATGACTCATCTAGCCCTAACCTCTCTTCTGACCTCCAGACTCTTATCTCCATCTGCACTGTATATCTTGACCTGCACATCACACAAACATCTTAAACTCTTCATGTTACAATTGTACTCATTATTCTCCTCCTAAAAAAAAAAAAAAGGTTGCCTTGCTGGGGACCATCAAGCCACAATATTTTGACATGGTCACTGATGAAAACCAGGAGGTCACAAAGTGGTTCCTTGGAAAGATAAAGACATCCACTTAGCCCCCCTCTGTGTGACTTCTCTCAATAACATCCCTTACTATTGGAATTGCTGTGATCATTGTTCTCTCTCTAGCTTCAGGAAAAATAATATGAGAGCAAAATACTTGCAAAATTAATACTAATGTTCCACATTATCCCCCCAGAATACTACCAAAAGATCATACTTATAAAACCAAACCTAAAAGACTATCATGGGTTAACTTCTGCTTATGCATATGAATTCTAACAAAGCTGTGCTCAGAAATTCCCCACTCCTATGCACAGAACAAATTCTCCTAAACCAGTACATCAATCACCCTAGTGAGAGGCCAGTACACCATGCCTCAGTGACTTGATTTACCAACTAAAATCCATCTTTTAAACTCCCCATGAAACACTGAAAAATGATTAGTATAATATTAAAACTGAATTGTGTTTCTATTAAACCTTTAATCCCTCAACTTGGCCACAATGTTTGTTGATTGTCTTCTAGAACTTCTGATTAATTATCTATTTTTATTAAAAGTAACAAATGATTTTCTTTGATTGTCCACAAACTCACACTGCCTGTGAAAAAATCATTTATCTTTTGCAAAAGTTTTGTGTATGCTGTCAGAACCAATAGTAACAATATAAGTATATAGAATGAGCACAGAATGTTTATCAAACAATTTGTTAAAAGTTAATTTATCACTTATCCAATTATCTGCATTTGAACATGTATGTTAAATAATGTAGCTGTGTGCCAAGAAAGTATGTAATCCTTGGGGTATAAAAATAAAACCAACCCTGGGCCTAGTGGAAGCAGTTTCCCCAGGCTGATGCTCATAATTTACACCTTTGTTGCTACACCTAGCCGTAACAAGGGCTAGACCCAAATCCTGGCATTGCCTTTTCTTAATTTCCTTTTGACTCTTAAGGGCACCACCATTCTCCTAGGCTTATAGAATATGTGTTATCCTTAACTCTACACTCTCGTTCTCATATTCAATCTGTTGCTAAGTCTGTCAATTTTGCCTTCAGAACAGTTCTCATATTATGCCCTCTTCTTTCTTCTGATACTATCACCCTTTCAGTTCCTTTAATTATTCTGTTATGATTAAAATCATCTTGAAACTGTATATTAATTTATAATTTATTTATTAATAAAGTGGGAGAGAGAGAGTGAGAGAGAGAGGAAGGAGAGATGGAAAGAGAAAGAGACAGAAACAGAGGGAGGGAAGAAGAGGGAAAGACAGATGGAGAGAAAGAGAGAAAGAGGGAGAGTGAGAGAGAGAGAGAGAGAGAGAGAGAGAGAGAGAGAGAAATCATTTGGTCACCCTAATTCTTAGCCACTTAGCTGTCTAATCTCCTCCTGCAAGCCACTGGGAGATAAACCAGTGCATTCCAAGAGTTAAATGCCCCAGAGAAGAGAGGATAAGCAATGGGTGTCCAGCAAGAGAAATAGAGCGTTTCCTGCATTCCCTCCCTTATGAAGCCAGTTTTTGCCACTCTTTCTGGGACTCTTGGATTGGGCAGGTTTAACCTGAGTTGAGTCTGACTTTCAGACACACCAACTATTGTATGGAGACTTCCAACAACCCCCTCCTATATGAATGCCACAAAAGTTGGAGATTAAACTGATCCAAAAAGGGTTTTCAAATGGAATAAGGGGCTACAATTTATATTAAATTCACACATTTCATAGGTCTGCTTTTCCCAACACTTTAATCATTGCTGCTATTCTCACTTGGACTTATTCCATCTCTCTTCATCACACTTGAAATGTAGAACTCTAAAATAGATATGGTCTTCTAAGCAAAGTCCAAGAATCCTATCTGGTTTTGGTACATCCTACTCTTAAAACATTTTCTTTTAGAAATGTTCTTCTCTGCTGACTCATATTATGCAGGTGACTCCCAGAGAGTTACTAGCTAAAATTAAAATTGCCCCCTACCAGATGGAAAATGATCCAGACTTCAACATAGCTAATAACAGCTCCCCTTTCCTAGGCTAGTATGTATTTATAAATGACAATGTGTTTAAGAAGTCTGACTAACTAGAACAATGACCAAATATTCCTATACATGAATATTTTATTATATACTTATCTGACTAATACAAGAGTAGTATCAAATGTAAAAGAGGAATTTAAAGATACTAATGTTATGGTCAATTTTCAGGCCACATGTAAAGCTTTGGAGATCCTGTTCCTGGTTAGGGGTGGCAGAGGAGCTAGAGTTTCATTTGAATAGCTGTAGAGGTAGAATAACTGATAACTCAACTGACACTGATGCAGAACTGATTTTGAATACAAAAGGTCTGATAAACCCATTCTTCAGCCTTTTCTCTCTTTTCCTTCCTGATGGCAAAAGAGACAAGAGCTGCTGTGAGCTATGGAATGAAGGAGAGGCAGTGGCTGCCTTTTCTTCCACTTAGCCACCTTGAGTAGATATTACCTCTGTTTCTTTTGTGTATATTATTTACTGAGCTTAAATGAATAAATATCTGGAGACCAAATTGGCCAGGTTCTGACCTCTTGAACTTTGAAAGGTTGGAGGAGTCATCATATGTTTCCCCCACCCTAGCAACTGGAGTCAGTAGCAGAGTCAACCAGAGTAATAGTAGTTACTATTAACAGAGGAAGCACCTGAAGATGGATATGGAAACTCAGCATCTAAAAATGGCAGATGTTTCATGACAGAAAGAAATGTTTGCAAGGAACTCTAGAATGACACTGATTCCTAAAGCCTAACAATTCCCAAGGGGAACTTCATGAAGACTACATAAATGGTGAAAAGGAATATATAAATATCATTTCTCCACCAAAAGCTTAACAGTGTACTCTATACCCAGTAGATCCTTACTAAAGGTTTGGGCCAGGAATTTAAAGGTACTCCTTGCCTCATAATTTGTCTACACATGTATCAGTCTACTTTTACACTTTATCATAAGTGTATGGAGGGGGAAATGTGCCCTCTGGCTTTGAAGAATTGTTTTGTAACCATTGATCTTGCCATATACATTCTCAGTAAACACCCTTTTGTAAAAGTTAAATTAAAATCAACTGGTTGATTAATATTGGAAGAAACACTGGATAGGTGCTTGTGAACAACAGTATAAGAAGCTACAACCCCTCAGGGTTGTATCTCCTCCAGTGGCCTGTCAGGCTGTCCTACACACAGCTGATCCTTATTAAATGTTTGTTAAATGAATGAATGAATAAATAAATAAGTAAATGTATGAATTTTAAGGTAATGAACTGAGGCAACTTTAAAAGCACAATTGGGTTATTCTGTCAATTGAGGTTCAAAAAATAATCTATATACCTGCCACTTACTGATCTGTGTATAGTTTGTGCTCTGAGACATCTTCATCCTGACATGGGCACTGTACCCCCAGAAACCCAGGCAAACTATTATCAGGGAAACTCCCTTGCCTTTGCATCCTTGTGACTCTTAACCTAGAAACACCCAATGACCCCACCTAGGGTCCTGAGATGTTTACCCTCTTTTGTCCTCTAGATTTAAGATGGACAAAGAGATGAATCTTTGTGCCTCCAGGCAGACCCCAGTCAGATGACCACCTCACCTCACCAAATGCCTGAGGGACTAACACTTACTCTGGCCTTGTCCACACCAGGACCTAGCATCTAAAGAGTATATAAACCCCAGAACTGATGTCGTCTGGGGGACAGCCTTTCCACCCATTCTGTACCCATGGAGGAACAGCCTTTCCATTCATGCTGTCCTCCCAGGAACTGCTCCCCATCTTGCTGTTCCACCTTGCTATCCTCCTGGCCATTCTCAACATTACTTTCTAAATTAATAAATCTCTTTTTTTTTTTTACACTAAGTTTAGGAGTCTTGCATGCTTGCAAAAGGTATCCTTCCCGAACCCCAAAGATATCCTTCCCGCCCATAACATTTTGGCACCCAGAAGAAAGAGGGAAACCCCAGGGGTACACATCAACCCCCATAACATTTTGACGCCCAACGTTTTTGGCTCTCCTGAAAGCTACTCCTATACTCCGGATCATCCACGAGGACACAGCTTCTCAGGTAGGAAGGAGCCTTTTCTTTGATTCCTGTAATCCCCATATTTTGGGTGATATCTTTGTGGGAACTCTTTTGTGCTCTCTCTCCCATCAGCCCCAGATCAGTCTGGCCATTGGAGTTTGGGGTCTATCTGTCAGCTTCCCCTTCTGATACTAGAAGATGCTCTGATGTGTGGGGAGTCTTACCTCAGTCTTACATTGCATGCTCGCCTCAGTCTTGAACTGAGTACTCTTGGTCAGGCAACCTCTGTGGACACACAGTTGTTGACCCTCTGGTGTGGAATTGGCCATCCCGCATCTAAATGGGACAGAGACAGAGAGTACCCTGATATTCCCCTTTGGGGTGTATACTTAAAAATTGGGGGGAAATTGGCACTAAACAGCTTAAAGAAAAAGCAACCAATTTCTTTTTGTAATGTTGACTGACCATGTTACATCCTTGGTAAGCAAGAGTCATGGCCTATATCCATGGCACCCTAGAATTGAAATTTTTTTTATTTTCTTCAGCCTGAGGTCAAGCCAGATAGGGACTAGCCCACCCAATTAAGACAAAGGGAGAAGCATGTTTGCAGGCCTCTCCTGTTGGGAAGGGATCAAGCCTAAGCATCCTGAGAGAAAATTCAGTTGGATTTTTTGTTTGTTTTCCTTCATATTAAATAGCTGAACAACATCAAAAAAAAAAGATGAGGAAATTGGCTTTTTGTTACCCTAAATTCTAACACTAGGTGGCAATTGGACATATTTTATGGACAGAAGCTCCTTACCTTTTAGATTTATTCTCTCACCAGGATCCCAGTTCTCCAAACTCTACTCTTCACTTGGATTTTAAGGCAAGGGCCTGCCGAGAAACCCAGGTGGAGATAGGGGGGAAGGAAACCGGGAAGTTATCAGTTCACTGATCAGATCTACCTTCTCCTCTACTGCAGAGAGGAAGGGGGTTGATTCTGAACAGAGAGACAACTGGTGAGAAAGCCCTATTTGGGGGATTTTTAAATGTCTTACACTTTTAAAACTAAGGTTTTTTTCAACTTGTAGAACAGCCTATTAATTATCTTCTGTTTTGAGGTAAACAGGGAAAGATAAGAAGACCTGATAAATCTCCTTTCCCTGTCTGCTAGACAAAAGGAAGTAATGCTTAAAATCTGTCTATTGGAGGTATTTATTGGTATTTTATTTCTAAATTGTGATCATGTATATATGTGGGTTTAGAAAATAGCATCCTACTTTTAATTTTGTCAGACAGTGAAATTTCAGTTTGTATTGAAAAGCCATGGATCAGTTTTATAAAACAGGTCGGTTTTTTTGTAGCAGTATAGCCTCAAGAAGACTGTTTTCCATCCTTATATACCTTTCCATCATAAGAGGTTTAAAGAAAAAAATGCATTAACGTGTTTAAACTTATCAAAAATGGGTTTTTGTTTAAAATTATCGAATGGTTTTCATCTCAATGATTTTCATCCCAGTGTATTAAAGTTGGACTAACTTTATTATTACATTTAACTTCTTGGTCTTAAAAATAGATAATCAGCCTGCTTGTCAAAAGCCTTGCTTTAAGGTTTATGGTCCTTAAAAGGTTTCAAATCTCTAAATTTAAAATAGATCCTGTAATACTAAATGCTTTATGTGAATTGCTGCTGAAACATGTATTTTAAGTATAGTTTGGATGTAAACAAAAGCTCATTGTAAACCTGACTCTACCATAGATTTTGTTCAATTCTCAGTGGTTACCTCAGTTTACCAATTTGTACTATGAACTGAAATTTATAATGGTTGATCCCTATGCTAAAGATAGTTCAATGATGTAATC